>NC_081555.1:137049920-137389563 GCF_963082655.1 Stomoxys calcitrans
GGAGTAGGAGTCGGTTGTTTGTTAACAAACTAATAATGACTCTTGGCTTGCATTGAATGGGCAGAAAGCAATCCTAGAACATATTTTCATAATAACAACTTATGAATAATTTAAAATGTTCCCTTTCATTGGAAAAGGAACAAGTTTTTGTTTTCTACATTGTGGAGAAAATGGAAATGTCACGTTGAAAATGTTATTTGCTAGTATAGGGTTTCTCAATGAGAGATGTTATTTTGGTATTCAAAGAAAAATTTAATTTTTTGAGATAAATGATCGTATGTTTATTCCATAATTAACTAGCTGACCCGGACCCGCTCCGCTTCTTTTACTTTATATGGAACAAAAGTTTCCTTGGAATATTTATAATTCGACAAAAAGAGCTTTTAGTGAAATACCATGCTACGAAAATAGTATATCGCTTGACAAACAGTTTAACAATATAAGTGCCTTTATCTGAATCCCATATGATCTTTATTGGTCTACGAATTTAAGCTTGGATGTAAGGTGTACTCCATTCTTAAAATACTTTTTTTCAGCCCGATATTCTCATGATGTCCGATTTAGGGGTATTTTCGGGGGTTAGGTGGTCCCCCAGACACTTGGCCCTGAAAAAATATCTGCATTGTGCTCTTCTCTCAAACACCATTTTTTAAACCCCACATTGGAATTGGTTTTGAGAGGAGTTTAGAGGATGAGGCGTTCCGTAAAAACATAGCCCAAAGATTGGTTATTAAATTTGTTTTTCAATCTCAAATACGTTTCATTTGAGCCACATATTGTTATGGTTGAAACATTTTTACCCTTTGTGGGGTGTTTTGGGGAAGAGGTGATGCCCTAAACACAAGGTCCTATATTTGGATATCAAATTCGTATTCTACTCCCAAATACCTTTATTTGAGCCCCATATTGCGATGGTCAGTAAAAAATTGCTGTTTGTAGGGTATTTTGGAAAAGAGGTAGATCCCCAGAAAATTTGTCCGGAAAGTGGGTATCAATTCTTGCTCTACCCCCCAATAACTTTCATTTAAGCTCCACATTCACATTGGGATGGTAGATATGCCCGATTTATGGGTGTTTTGGGGATTGGGGTGGTCCCCCCTCATTGCAAATGCAAATTTTGCCCATGAACATTTCACTAAGGAACAGGGGCAAACTTCTCACATATCAATGAGTGCAGTCCGATTCAAGTTTAGGCTCAATGATAAGGTGCCTCCTTTTTATAGCCGAGTCCGAACGGCATGCCGCAGTGCGACACCTCTTGGGAGAGAAGTTTTACATGGCATAGTACCTCACAAATGTTGCCAGAATAAGGTGGGGAAAACCACAGTTGAAAATTTTTTCTGATGGTATCGGCAGGATTCGAACCCAGGTGTTCATGCTAACCTCTGCGCTACGGTGGCCTCCAATATTATCCAACATGGTCCGCCAACATTAAGCCAAAATCGTCTTCTAATCTCATTTAAACACCTTATTGCAAAAGTCAGCAAATATGTCCGGTTTGGGGTATTGGCCCTAAAAACTAAAAATATTTAGTTCCACTCTCTTCAAGACCCACATTGTCTTGGTGAGCAAATATGTCCTATTGGGGGGTTATTATGGTGGTGGGCATCCCCAATGTTGAGATCAGATACGTAGTCCACTCCCAAATACCTTTAATTTGAGCCCCATATTTCTATAGTCGGCAAACATGACCGGCTTGGGGGGGTGTTTTGGGAGATGGGCGGCCACTCAGTGACTTGGCTTTGAACATATATATCGGATTCGTTTTCTACTCTAAAAAATCCTGTTGTTTGAGTCTCATATTGCAATAATCAGCAAATAATTCTTATTTGGGTGGTGATGTGGGTGTGGGGTGGTCCCATAGACACTTTTCCCGAATATTGATATCAGATTCGTGCTTTATTGATATCAGATTCTTTGGAAAACCTTTCATTTGAGCGCCATATTGCTATGGTCGTAAATTTGTCCCCTTTAGGGGACGTTTTTGGGCAGAGGCGGTCCCCAAACACTTGGTCCCATATTTGGATATCAGATTCGAATTCTACACTCAAATACCATTTATATAAGCCCCATATTCCCATGCTCATTAAATAAGACCTTTTTAGGGGGTGTTTTGGGGAAGGGGTGGACCCCCAGAAACGTAATGCCACACTTGGATATTAGATTCGTTTTCTTCTCATAAATACCTTTCATTTGAGTCCCATATTGCCATGGTCGGTAAATATGTCCCATTTAGGGGTGTTTTGGGGGCTTGGGGTGGTCACCCTAGCACTTGGTCCGACAATTGGATATTAGATACGTTTTCTTATCCTAAATACTTTTCATTTGAGTCCCATATTGTCGTGATTGGTCTAAATATATGTTTGGTCGTCCATTCGGACTGCGTCGGCCTGGAAGGCTTCGGATTAACCAAATATATTGACGGCAGTCCTCTGGTTGACACTGCCAAATCATCTGTCCTTTCATTCCCCCTTACTCCATTACCGGCACCCAAACGATGCGGATTTTGCCATCCTCAGAGAAGGCGTTAATCTCCTTCTTACACTCCAAGACTGTTCGTGACCTTACCGTCCTGTTTGTTATTGCCCTTATGGCAATGTTACTGTCGGTAAAGATGTTCACACTCGACGTCCTCGCGTTAGAACCACACCAATTCACGCATTCTGTGATCGCCCGGATGCCCGCCTGCAGGACTATATTATGGTCAGGCAGTCTAAAACAGATCTCAGTCCCTGAGTTGTCAATGTAAGCCCCCACGCCCACTCTGTCCTCTAGCTTTGGTCCATCCGTGCAACATGATCTTCCAGATGGCAATACTAGGGTTCCGTCAATCCAAGACTGTGCCTCTGGCAGCAGTGCCTCGCTCTAGACTTCAAGGTTCATCTCAGGTATCCGATCGGAAACCTCTTCCCTTCCTTCTAGGTTTCCTATCGTCGCCTTGATTATACCGCGATGGTGTGAGCTGCTTCTATCCTCAATCCATTCTCCGATCGCCTTAAGTCTCATAGCCGCAGTGGCTGCCTCACATTTAATCTGTATGTCAATGGGTCGGATATCTAGAATAGTCTCCAGAGCCCTAGTAGGCGTGGTCTTCATCGCTCCGCCTATGCCAAGACAACATGTTCTCTGAACCAGTTGTATGGTCTTTATGTTGCAGTTTTTCTCCATAGCAGTCCACCAAACTACTGAGGCGTAAGTAAGTATTGGTCTAATCACGCTCCTGTAGAGCCAGTGGACTATCCTAGGATTCAGGTCCCATTTCGAGCCTACGGCCCGTATAGTGTCCAACATCTGTGAGCCCTCTCAGTACGCTCCTGAATGTGACACTTCCAATTCAGTTTCCTGTCCAAGAACACACCTAAGTGTTTGACCTTGTCAGATATCGAAATAGTCTTTTTGAGGAAACGTGGTGCGTTAAATTGGCCCACCTGCGTCTTCCTCGTGAAAATATCTTCTCTGGTTTAACATTGAGACCTCTGGGTCTAGCCCAGTCATATGTCATATGCAAGACCCTTTCGGCTCTTCTGCATAGTTCGCTCGTGTCCTTAAACCTCAGAAGTATTATAACATCGTCTGCCTCCCTCCTCAGTCAGCATCCGTAATAGGTCATTTATGGTGGTCACCTATAGGAGTAGCGAGATCGTAGAGTAAATGCGCCTTTTATGGTCTTTAGGCCCTAAAGCTGAATATTGGTCTTAATGGCAGCTATATCTAAATAAAGCACTATCTGGACCATTTTCAGGATAAATGTGGGGAGTCTTAATACAACTTACTGATCCAAATTTCAGCGAAGTTGGATAATAAATGCGCCTGTTATAGGCCTTAGACCTATATCCAAATATGTTCCGACCTTGACCATTAATGGTTCGAATATCGACGGGCTTTATAAAACGCACTATTTTGAATATCAACGAAATCGGGTAATTGCGCCGTAGCGCAGAGGTTAGCATGTCCGCATATGACGCTGAACGCATGGGTTCGAATCCTGGCGAGACCATCAGAAAAAATTTCAGCGGTGGCTTTCCCCTCCTAATGCTGGCAACATTTGTGAGGTAATATGCCATGTAAAACTTCTCTCCAAAGAGGTGTCGCACTGCGGCACGCCGTTCGGACTCGGACTCATTGATAGGTGAGAAGTTTGCCCCTGTTCCTTAGTGGAATGTTCATGGGTAAAATTTGCAATTTTGCCTGTTATAGGATTTAGACCCTAAATCGGCATATCGGTCTATATGGCAGCAATATGTGAATATGGTCCAATATACACCGGGTCGGATACCGAGGCCCCTTGCGCAACACACTATTTCAAATTTCATCAAAATCGGAGAATAAATGCGCCTTTTATGGTCTTCAGACCCTTAAGTTGAAGATCGGTTTCTTTGGCAGCCTTATTTAAATATAACCCGATCTGGACCATATTCGGAACAGATGTTGGGAGTCTTGGTAGAACTCACCGTTCCAAAACTTCAGCAAAGTCGGGTAAAAAGTTCGCCTGCTAAAAGCCTAAGACCCAAAACCGGTAGATCGGTCTATACGACAGCTATATTCAAATATGTTCCGATCTGGACCAATTTTGGTTCACATATCGGCGGGCTTATTTAAACCCACTATGCCCAATTTTCAGCGGAATCCGGTAATAAATGCACCTGTTATAGGCTTAAGATCTTAAATCGCCTGATCTGTCTATATGGAATCTATATCAAAATATAGTCCGATGTGGCCCAATCAAGACTTAATCTGCGTATAGAAGAAATACTAGTCTGTGCAAAATTTCAACTCATTATCTCAATTTTTTAAGGATTGTAGCGTGATTTCAACTGACAAACACACGGATGGACAGCGGACAGACACACGATCATCATAAAATCGTCTTAGAATTTTAAGACGATCCGAAATATACATGCTTTATAGGGTCGGAAATCGAATCAAAAGAGAGTCAGTGAAATTGGGTCTGACAGTAAATGGAGATAAGACGAAATGGACGATTTCAACTCCCAAAAAGGCTTGCACAACCGAGCAGATAAAGAAAATGGAAAAAGTTGGCAACCACAACTTTGAGACAGTCAGTAACTTTATTTACCTCGGCACCGCCATAACCGAAATGAATGACACCAGTTTTGAGATAAAGCGAAGAATAAAACTGGCAATCAGATGCTACTTTGGACTAAGTAAGCAGTTTAGAAACAAGGCCACCTCTCGACAGACGAAGATTACATTATACAAAACACTGATACTACCAGTGCTGTTATATGGTTCTGAAGCATGGGTACTTGTGAAAGCAGATGAGGCAGTACTTGGAGTATTTGAGAGAAAGATTCTTCGTAAAATATATGGACCAGTTTGCGTTAATGGAGAATACAGGCGACGTATGAACCACGAGGTGTATGAACTGCGATGGCTAGGTCATGTTGTCAGAGCGGATGAAGAAGCTCCAGCAAAGAAGTCTTTTGAAGGCAAACACGGTGGTACACGCAAACCGGGAAGACCAAAAGCCCGATGGAAAGATCAAGTTGCGGGAGACACCTCGAAACTTGGTGTCAGAGATTTTAGAATGAGCGCAGAAAATCGTGGCGCTTGGAAAGCTATTCTACGTTCGGCTAGTGGAACAAATATTCTGTCATAGCCAATTAAAGTAAGTAAAGTGGTGTCGGAAATGGATATTTCGATGTGTTACAAACGGAATGACTAAATTAATATACCCCCTACATCCTTTGGTGGTGGGTATAATAAACCTCTTTGTTTTTTCCCGTGTGTTACTAATTTTGCTGTTTATGTTTTAAGTATGCCGCTTTATAGCGAAACAATGTGTGTAGCACATCAATTACGCACACGTTTGACATTCCATGTAGGAGATTTGTTATGCCTTCCAATTTGAAAAAGTTGTGTTTATCCATCTTCTCCTCCTTGCTTTTAACATTCACTCTCAGCCCATTTGGCATAAGCATTTGCCTGCAAGAGTTAATCAAACCAAATGCTTGACGACCGTTATTTCCTTTATTTGGGATTTCCTTCAAAAAGTGTTTTACATTCAATTAGAGTTTTGGGCGCACATATGTATGTGTGTGTGTGTGTGCAGGCTTATGGCCCTGTATGTGTTTCCGTCTCTTAACTCTTGTATGCTCCCATCACAAAAGGCCTTTGGCAATTTCCTTGCCAGTAATTTCATCCCGACTACGAAGAATAGTTTGTTTCAATGCTATGGCTTGGCTATCGTTTTGGGCGACGATAATGACAACGATGATGGTGATGGCTGACGCGCAGCTTGCTTCCTTTATTGCCAGCAGCTTGGTGTGATGGTTTACCAACTCGTGAATTACGGCCATCTTTTGTCGTTTGATGATAAATGGGAGTTCGGAATGTGTCCCCCAAATAAATAGGAACGAATGGCATTGGTGTTGGTGATTGTGATTGTGGCGGCCTTCGTGTGACTGAGTCTATAGAATGATTTTCACAATTTTTCCAATTAAAATGTGAGAATATGTTGGCATGTCAGCCTTTTGTGACTACAAATGGAATGGGGTGGAGGGATTTATATTGAGGATTAACTTTAACTTTAAATTTCCAAATGGAGACCTGCCATGTAGAATGTTGAGTTATGAGAATTGTCCTTGTAGCGCCAGCGTAATTTAGTTTTCTCTCTTAAGCGAATTGAGTCTGAAGACTAGGCAAGACATCATCGGCCACAGTAGTGAGGAAATTTTGTGTTAGGGGAATTTTCATTTGAAATGACTTTAATTGCGAGGACATGGAATGTCTTATTTATGGCCAATGGCTTAAAGCAGTAATGGAATTTATGATCATAGACATGGAAAACGAGGAATGTTCATAGCTGTAACCACTCTGTTGAGGTTGGTATTTGGGAAATGTAGCTACTGAAATTTTAAAGATTTGGTTGTTTTGTGTTGAATCTTAATTTTCCATCAAGTGGACAGAATTTGTTAAGCTTTCTTCCTAGAAAAAAGCCAAGTTTAAATTCATTTTTTCTAAAGAAAGTTTCAATGAAAACTTATTACAAGAGCCAATTTGTGTACAAATAATAGGTACATAATACTCAATTGAACTGTGGGCCGACAGAAGGGGGGGCCGTAGAAAACACGCATTAAGAAAGGATAACCACCATTGAAATGGCTTAAAGTATAGTCATACTGCTTATACGGGAGTATAGTCATACTGGTTATGTCGCAAGGTGATGTGCGAACATAGCCCGCAGTGGGTCACAAGCGTCGTCGTCGTCGCCTTCTGCGTCCTCGTCGTCGGACCATGTGACCCACCCGACCTATCCCGTAGGACAATACGCAACGGCAGCATCTCAGCCCAAATATTGCCATGCCAGTGCCGGGAAGTGCAACGGACTTTGTGCCAAGATCGATGAGATTGTGGACTTTATGAGTCGGAAGAGCATACTGGTCGCAGCGATCCAGGAGACAAAGCTGACCAACACCTGCAGATTGCACAGTTGCCATGGTTACAATGTGCTACGTAAGGATCGCTCAAGGAATGGAGGTGGGGGATTGGCCTTCGTAATACACCATTCCGTGCAATATAGACCTATCTCGCCTGCGCATGGCGCTAGTGACCCTACATGGAATACATGGAGATAGCAGTCAGGTCTGGTAGTGACGAGATAGAGCTATACAACGTGTACATACCGCCGGTTGGTAGCTGCGTCCCCATTAATGGACAGGCTTACAACCCCAACATAAGTGGGTTGCTATCTGGCCATAATCGTTTGGTTCTAGGGGACTTTAATGCGCATCACATGTCATGGCATTCTCCCCTAGCGTGGCACAGCTTTGGCAGAGCTGTATGAAAGCTACACGTTTTGCACGGTGAATGAGGATTAAATGGTTCGGAGATTCTTTCCTATTCTTACTGAGGAACGCGTATCAGCAAGTGTCATCCTGCAGAGTCTTAATAATTTTGCAGGGATACCAAAATCAGACATCGCTTCAAATACCTTTGAACGTAAAGGAGTATCGAAGGCGGCTTTGTAGTCAACAAAGAGATGGTAGGTGTTAATTTGTCTTTCTCGGGTCTTTTCCAGGATTTGGCGCAGTGTGAATATATGGTCTAGGGTGGATTTACCTGGTCTAAAGCCGCATTGATAGGGCCCAATTATTTCATTGACTTTAGGTTTTAATCTTTCACACAGTACGCTCGAGAGTATCTTGTATGCGATGGGGAGGAGACTTATTCCTCTGTAGTTGGCACTTTCCGTCTTGTCTCCTTTCTTGTGTACGGGACATAGTATGCTGAGGTTCTAATCATCGGGTATGCGTTCTTCTAGTGAGATTGCGCAGACAAGCTGATGCATACGCCTTATCAGCGTGTCGCCTCCGGTCTTAAATAGTTCAGCGGGTAACCCGCCGGCTCCTGCTGCCTTGTTGTTCTTTAGTCGGGTTACTGCTACTTGGACCTCATTCTGACTAGGAGGTAAACATTCTATACCATCATCAGGGATTGGTTCTGTGGTATCCTCTTCGCCGCCAACATCGGACACTAGCAGTTGGGTAAAATGTTCTTTCCATATCCTCAGCATGCTGTCTGTGTCAGTTACCAGATTTTCTTCTTTGTCTCTGCAGGAGGATGTGCCTGCACCAAAGCCATCGGTTTGGTGTTTAATTCTTTGGTAGAATTTGCGGACTTCATTCTGACTCCTGTACATCTCAATTCGCTCGCACTCACTTCCTTGAATTTCCTTTTTCTTTCTGTGGAATAAACGTTTCTCCTCTCTCCTTTTCTCCCGATACCTCTCCTTCATCTGGCGTGTTGCTACTGATTGCAGGGTTGCCGCATAGAGCCATCTCCCTTCTCTTACCAGTGGCAAAGAGGCTTGAGGCATTACTCCTCCCGAGCCTCGTAGGAGAATTTCCATTTGCCGAGCATCAACATGGAATTTGAAGACTGCATAGCACAACAATAGCTTTGCATGCCATCACCGCACACATTTGCCGTGGCTTCAATCAGCCCAGGCCATGTAATAGGACGGTCCTCGTGGCACTGGACCTATCGAAGGCATTCAACACGGTCAGTCATACCAAACTATTTGAGGTCATCGCCAACACGTCCCTCCAGCCAGGCCTGAAACGATGGGTCACGAATTATCTGTGTGGTCGCCAGTCATTTGTGGAATTTAGAGATAAGAAATCGAAGCACCGAAGAGTGAAACAGGGAGTTCCCCAAGGCGGTGTGATATCTCCGGCACTGTTTGACCTCTACCTATCCTCCATTCCACTCCTCCTCGAAATCTGAAAGTGGTTATTTGAATCTTGGGACTTGAGAGTCAATAAAAAAGTCAATATAAGTCGAATTTTTGATACGATTGCGACAAACTCTAGAATAGGGAACTTTTTAGAACCTCTTGATATAAATGCCGTATTAAGTCTAGATCGGACCATGATTTAATATAGCTGCCCTACTGATCGACCTAATGATTTAGAGTCTTAAGCACAAAAAAGCTGAATTTGTTATCCTATTGGTACGAAATATAAGGTATTGTAGTTTGTTATTTTGAACCACTCGCTATCCCTGTTTTATATCGTATTGTTAAGACCATCTCCCGACTTGAGGTCCTGTGCCTTTAAAAGCCATATTAGTAACCTAATTTCGCGGAAATTTAGAACAGTGCAAAATAAATGCTGCTGCTGTTTTGGGTTTCAAATTAAATGTTCTCTATGGCAACTTATATTTTCTCCGAATATCAAATAATGTTGTCGTTTTAAGTGTCAATTTCGGGGGCCGTCCATTAATTCACATATGCCATAGGAAAAAAAATCTCGAACAAAATTGTTTGATTTATGAAAGCTATTTAATTTTTCGGGGAAATTGGTATTTTCCTAAGAATGTTTTACTTTTATAACCACCATCATAGGATGGGGGCATACTTATCTGAGTCCCCATAAAATAATAATATTTACAATTGATCGCCATGCCTTTTTACAGTAATATCCACAAATTGAAATCATCTCTTCCAACAAAATTTCTGAAAAAAATGCATAAAGTAATCAAAACAAGTAACAGGCGAACATTAAAAAATAGCGTAAAATTTTTTTTCAGCAGATTTTTGTACTTAAAACAGCAGATTTTGTTTGCTGATTGAGCTGACCGAAATGTTTGCCAATACAGCAGCCCTATATTTGCTGAAACATCAGTATTGTCTGCTTTCCCACTTTCAGCAATTAAAACCTGCTGTTTTGAATGACAAATTTGGTTGAGTGTACATTCAGTGGTGATAAAAACATCCACTGAGACACATATTTACATTTGTATTTTATTTTTATACCCTCCATCATAGAATGGGGATAAACTAATTTCGTTATTCTGTTTGTAACTACTCGAAATATTTATCTGAGACCCCATAAAGTATATATATTCTTGATCGTCGTGACATATTATGTCGATCTAGCCATGTCCGTCCGTCTGTCCATCCGTCTGTCTCTCGAAAGTAAGCTAACTTTCGAAGGGAAAGCTAGCCGCTTGAAATTTTGCACAAATACTTCCTATTAGTGTAGGTCGGTTGGAATTGTAAATGGGCCATATCGGTCCATGTTTTGATATAGCTGCCATATAAACTGATCTTGGTTCTTGACTTCTTGAGCCTCTAGAGGGCGCAATTCTTATCCGATTAGAAAGAAATTATACACGACGTGTTTTGTTATGAAATCCAATAACTGTGCCAAGTATGGTTCATTTCGGTCAATAGCCTGATACAGCTGCCATATAAACCTATCTGGGATGTTGACTTCTTGAGCCACTAGAGGTCGCAATTCTTATCCGATTTGAATGAAATTTTGCACGACGTGTTTCGCTATGACTTCCAACAACTATGCTAAATTAGGTTCAAATCGGTTCATAATCTGATATAGCTGTCATATAAATCGATCTTGGGTCTTGACTTCTTGAGCCACTAGAGGGCGCAATTCTTATCCGATTTGAATGAAATTTTGCACGAAGTATTTTGTTATGATATCCAACAACTGTGCCAAGTTTGGTTCAAATCGGTCCATAACCTGATATAGCTGCCATATAAACCGATCTTGGGTCTTGACTTCTTGAGCCTCTACAGGGCGCAATTCCTATTCGATTTGGCTGAAATTTTGCATGACGTGTTTTGTTACAACTTCTAACAACTGTGCCAAATATGGTTCACATCGGTTCATAACCTGATATAGCTGCCATATAAACCGATCTGGGATCTTGACTTCTTGAGCCTCTAGAGGTCGCAATTATTATCCGATTTGCCTGACGGATCCTCTCATGACCATCAACATACGTGTTTATTATGGTCTGAATCGGCCTATAGCCTGATACAGCTCCTATATAAATCGATCTTTCTATTTTAATTCTTGAGTCCCCAAAGGGCGCAATTCTTATTCGAATTGGAAAACATTTTACACAGGTCTCCAATATATAATTTAATTGTGGTCCGAACCGGACCATATCTTGATATCGCTCTAATAGCAAGGCAAATCTCTTCTTTTATCCTTTTTTTTGCCTAAGAAGGGATGACAGAAAAAGAACTCGACAAATGCTATCCGTGGTGGAGGGTGTATAAGATTCGGTCCGGCCGAAATTAGCAAGCTTTTACTTGTCTCTTCTAACATCCCCTTCATAATTAAGCAGTTATTTTCAGCAAATAACAGACTTTTCAGCAGTAGTCTGCAGCTCTGAAATTATAGAACTGTTGCTGCAATAGCAGAACTGCTGCTATAATAGCAGCAAAATTGCCGATACTAATATTCAGCAGACAGTGTTTGCTATTTTCAGTAAACTTTTTTTTATGAGTGTAGCTAATGAAACTACAATTATCATTCGATTGGATTGAAATTTTGCTCTTAGTGTTCCATTACGGCTTTAAACGATGGTTGAAAGTATAGTTAAAATCGGTGTATATCCTGATATAACTCTCATATAAACCAATCTCCCGGATTTGACATTGAGCCCCTAGAAGCCACAATTATTACCCGATTGGGCTGAAGTTTTACACATATTGTTCCGTTGTGACTTTCAATAATCGTGACAAGTATCATCGGAATCTGTGTGTTTTGTTTTTGTAGCCACATTTTCATGTGGAGGTAGCGATCCTCGTCAAGCTCATCTAGATGAGCAAGCTCGTTCTGGTCCAAAGAACCGATCGCCGCGGAAACAAGGTGGTCATTGGTTATTTAAAGGCGCTAATAACTCGCCTTGCCATTTCGACCATCATATGCACTCAATATTTGTTCAAAAGCCGATGCCGCCCGGCCTCTCACTGAGACTATGATTGTCCGCGACTGCCGTTGTAACTACTCCGTATGGAGCATTCCACTATCCGTAACCTGTGGACTCGCCCAGTAGCTCGTAGCTAAGCTTCTCGTGACAGCATTGAGCATCGCACAGATCGGACCTCAATGTTCAAGCCTGTGTGGTGCTCACAGTTATCCCGTGCCGGGCCGAATCTTATATATAAAAATGAATTTGTGTTTGTTCCGTATAGACTCAAAAACGGCCGAACCGATTACCTGAAATTTTCACAGATTATGTAGGTTGATCTGAAAGGAAACATAGGCTATATAATTTTTTGATGTCGTAAGGGGGGCGGACCCTCCCCATTACCCCAAAAGTACTATCCAAATATAAAAGTGTACCGATCTGGACAATATGGGACTCAAATGAAAGGTATTCAGGAGAAGAGTACGAATTGCATATTAAAAATTGGGTCCAAGTAAATGGGGGACCGCCCCAACGCCAAAACATGCTATTAGAGGTTTATTGGACGAGCATGACAATATGGGACTCAAATGATAGGTATTCGGGAGAATATTATGAATAAAGTCAGGAAGAATGAATAGGCTTTATAATTTGGCGGACCCTTCCCCGTTACTTCAAAAACTCCATCTAAAATTAAAGGTGCACCAATAAGGGCAATATGAATATCAAATGAAAGGTAGTGAAGAGTAGAATCCGAATATGACATTAAAAATTGGGTGCAAGTACCCAGGAAGTCGCCCTTACCCCAAAACTTCTAAAAGCAGACAAATTGAATATGGATCTCAAATCAAAGGTATTCGGGAGTAGATAACGAATCTGGCAGGCAAAGTCAGATCGAAGGGCATATGACCCTTCATGACTATATGAGACTCGGTTTTTTTGTTTGTTTCGTAGAATCAAAACCGGCTGAACCGATTTTCTTAATATTTTCATAGATTATGTAAATTTTGTGGAGGGTAACATAGGTTATATAATTTTTAGATATCGGATGGTGGCGGGCCCTCCCCCTTACCCCAAAAAACGCTATCCAAAACCAAAAGTGGATTGATAGGCACATTATGGTTGTCAAATGAAATATCAAATGACTAGAAAACGAATATCGCATTAAATTTTGGGTCCAAGTACCCAGCGGGCCGCCCCAACCCCAAAACTCCTCTAAACCGATATATTTAACGTTTTCGGCAGTTGATTACAAATATGGCATAACAAACAAGGTCCAAGTAATGGTAGGTGGCCCAACCCCAAATACCCCCAAATGGGCATATCAGCCGACCATGGGTATATGGGATTCAAATGAAAGAGTAGATTACGAACAAGACTTTAAAATCTGCTTTCACGTCTAGGCGCTTTTCGTTCTAAAATTCGTCGTAGGTTAATTGACCCATTATGGCAATATGGGACTCAAATTTGAGAGCCAAGTGATTGAAGCCAAGTGATTGGGGGTACGCCCTAAATCACCTCTAAATGCAAATTTTGCCCATGAACATTCCACTAAGGAACAGGGACAATCTCCTAAACTGAACTTCATTTCCGACTATATCAATATGAAGCTCAAATCAACGGTATTTGGGATTAAATAACGAATTTGTTATCTATTTTTAGGGCAAAAAGGCTGGTGGCCGCCACAACCCCAAAATACCCTCCAAATGGTTCGTACTTACCTATCATGGCAAAATGGGACTCAAATTAAAGGGATTTGGGAGTGGAGCACGAATATGATATACATATTTAAGTCGTAATGTCTCCCCGAAAAAGTGAGGGCCGCCCAAAACCCGCCAAATGTATATATAGACCAATCACGACAATATAGAGCCATGTGTTTGGGGAGCCACCTTAAATACCTCCCTATTGTATAAAAGCTTTTTGGGGTGGAAATTGATTGATTTTAGGGAAATTGATATTCATTTTAGGGACAAAGACCCTGGGGTCCAGCCCACCCTTAAATACAACTTATTTACCGATCATACCATTAAGGGGCTCATATGAAATGTTTTTTTGGAAAGTAGAGCATCTTAGATTTACTTAAATGGCCAAGTGACCATCCCCGAAATACCCCCTTAACCGGAATATATACCAATATAGTATGATATATAGGACTCAAAAGAAAGGCATTTGGGAGTAGAGTAAAAATTTACCCAGAAACCGAGCAGGGGCAAACTTCTCACACGCCAATGTGTGCTTTCCGATTTAAGTTTAAATTCAATGTGGGGACCTTTCTAATAGCCGAGGCCGAACGGCGTGATGCAGTGCGACATCCCTTTAGAGAACATTTTTTACATGAGCATGCATGGCATGGTACCTCGCAAATGTCGCCAGTATAAAGAGGATCGACATTTGCGAGTTAACATGCCATGCATGGTCATGTTAAAAAATTTTCCATAAAGAGGTGTCGCACTGCGGCACGCCGTTTTAAATTTTGTCCGATGTTCCCGCCAGGATTTGAACGCAGGCGTTTAGCGTCATAGGCGGACATAGGCTACAGTAGCATGAATTCGATATCCTCATTCAGGGCTAAGTGTCCGCGGTGTTTTTCCCCCCCTTATATGAGGTATTATGCCATGTAAAACTTTTCTCCAAAAAAGACTCGGCTATGCTAAGGAGGCCCCTTACCATTTAGCCTTAACTTGAATCGGACTGCATTCATTGATATGTGAGAAGTTTGCCCGTGTTCCTTGGTGGAATGTTCATGGGCAAAATTTGCAATATATGGCATGGGAGGGAAAATAAAGTCATAAATAACTGTTACCAATATTTATGGGCCAACAAACAAAGTCAGAAAATTTATGAGTTTTAGAGAGGTTGCGGGTAACTTAACATTTTAAAACAAGAAAACGTCAACTTAATCAATAGCACCTATACTAAACTACATTAATTTTTCCCCAAAACATATATCTTTAACTAATAAAATGCTTCTTTTCTTTATTTCATATAATTTTTCATTTATACAGATAGAGAACATTTCTGTGTGAGGGATTACAAGAAAGAGCCAGAGTAACCAACAAACAACCACATCAACCGATTGTATGTTAACTCCTCCTCAAAAACTTTCTAAAAAGTTAGCCAAATTACATCGAAACATAAACTTTCTCGTCTAACCAGACAGCGAGAGAGAGAGAGAGAGCGCTGCGGACTGAAGTGAAGTGAAAATCTCAAAGCAAAAAATAGAATATCAAAGACGTAAAACTTGTTTTGAAAGTGAAACAAAGTAAATACTACACCAACAAAAACGCAAACCAAATTTTATTTAAACAAAAAATATACGGAAAAATTAAGCAGGTCCATCATCTCCACCGACCGACAGCATTTTGTGAAATTCATCAAAATTATTGTGATGAACTGAAAACGTGCAGAGTTAAATTTCCCAGCCAAGCGAAGTGTAACGGAGCATATACTTGTGACTCATTAAAGGAAAGTATAGAGCGGCAGCTGCTGCTCCAGCCAATGTTGGATACATAAATTCACAGCTACGCAAAAAGAACTGCCACAAGGACAAAGACCCACCCCACCCCCAACACAGCAATCAATCCTCTAGAGGAAACATAAAAACACAAATACCAATCATACACCTGTGTTAGTGAGCTGTAAGGTGTGAGTGATATACATACACAAAACCTTACCACCGGCACCCACCTAACCAACAGCGTCTGCTCACCAACCGGATGTTGTTATAAATAAATTTAAATATTACGTTCTTCTTCTGTTCGGCATGTTGGTTTATTGTTGTCAATAAATAAAAGTTTGTAGAAAACACACAAAAAACAAAATTTACAAAAAAACATATAATAAAGAAACAAAACGCATAAAAACCTTCAAATATACGCACACAAATTTTCCTTTCGTGTTAAGCACAAAACCAAAATTTCAAGTGAAAGTCGTTTATGCTGAGAATTTTTTTTCATATATTTTGAAGATATCGCAAAAACAACAGCAAACAACGCACAACAAGTAACATAATCGCTAACAACAATAGACCAAAAAGTTTGACAACAAACAATACCAGAAGAAATTACGCATAGCCATAATAACAACACTGCATATCCATTCGGCGACTGAGGTAAGAAGGATACTTTTTTTTCTGCTTAATACATAAGATTTTATATTTGTTTACAAAAAGTTTTTATTGAATAGCAGCATAGCGATGTATACAATATGAATTTCACTTTAACTCCTCCCAGAGAAATTTGTTAGTAAAAATAGCAAAAGCAGAAAGTCTGCTGAAAACGGGACAGCAGTAAATTTTTGATGAATCAGCAAAAGTTGTCTGCTGTTTTCAGACGGTAAAAAGTTGAAATTAGCCCAAAATTTTCAAAAAATACTTGAAACGTATTTATAAGCTGTCCCGGTGTGCTCCGCAGAATCTCAGAAACTAGGTTAGATTCGGTTGAAAAGAGGATGCAGGTATTAATCCGTCCCCTGCCACTATGTACATACGCCTAAGCCAGTAATCGGCTTGTTGTGCGCTCTAGAATTTATAAGCAAGAGTTGTCTGCTGTTTTCAGACGGTAGAAAGTTGAAATTAGCCCAAAATTTGAAAAAATACTTTAAACGTATTTATAAGCTGGCCCGGTGTGCTCCGCAGAATCTCAGAAACTAGGTTAGGTTGAAAGAAAGGTGCAGATATTAATCTGCCCCATGCCACTATGGACATATAGTAATCGGCTTGTTGTGCGCTCTAGAATTTATAAAGTAACCTCTAAAAAGAAAATTTTAAGTTAGAAATTCAGTGCTTCTTACAAAATCCTTAATTGTTTTAAAATACCATTTCCCTAAGTTGGTTCTTGTCTGATATTTTGTCTCCACCTAAGTACCGGTGTCTGTTGAACGCGAAAGGCGGACAATGACAAAGAAAATGCTCCAACGTCTCATCATCTTCCCCGCATGCCCTACAAATGCTAGCACTTGCCGCACCGATTTTACATAAGTGAGATCGTAGTCCAATGTGTCCCGTTATGATACCAATAGCGATACTGACCACCTTCTTACTTCCTTTCAGTAATAGCCTCTTCTTCTCACGATCTGTATCCCCCCATAGGATTTTCGGCGTCCTACCGACCGTTTCGCTGTTTGATAAAGTTGCATGCGCATTCGTCGCCCACTCCCTTAACTCGGACTGTGTCGACCCGAAAGGCTTCGGGTTAACCAAGTTTATTGAGGGCAGTCCTCAGGCTGTAACCGCCAAATCGTCTGCCCTTTCATTCCCCCTTACTCCTAGTATGGCCCGGCTCCCAAACGATGCGGATTTTGCCATCCTCAGAGAAGGCGTTAATCTCCTTCTTGCACTGCAAGACTGTTCGTGACCTTATCGTCCTTACGGAAATTTTACTGTCGGTAAAGATGTTCACACTCGATGTCCTCGCGTTAGCTCCGGACCACTTCATGCATTTCGTGATCGCCCGGATCTCCGCCTGCAGGACCGTATTATGGTTAGGCAGTCTAAAACAGATCTCAGTCCCTGGGTTCTTAATGTAGATGTTCAGGCCCACTTTGTCCTCTAGCTTTGATCCATCCGTGTAACATAATCTTCCAGATGGCAATACTATGGTTCCTTCAATCCATGACTGTGCCGATGGCAGCAGTGCCTCGCACTCGACATCAAGGTTCATCTCAGGTATCCGATCGGAAACCTCTTCCCTTCCTTCCAGGTTTCCATTCGTCGCCTCGATTATACCGCGATGGCATGAGCTGCTCCCATCCTCAATCCATTCTCCCATCGTCTTAAGTCTTAGACACTAACTTAATACTAAATTTCCCATGAACATTCCATTAAGCAACACGGGAAACTTCTCTCATATCAAAGAGTACAGTTCGATTAAAGTTAAAGCTCAATGATATGGGGGCTCCTTTTTTATGCCGAGTCCGAACGGCATGTCGCATAGCGACACCATTTGATAGAGAAGTTTTAACATGGCAGAATGTCTTACAAATGTAGCCAGCATTAGTAAGGGGATAACCATAGCTGAAAGTTTTGTTGATGTTGACGCCTGGATTTGAACCCAGGCATTCGGCGTCCTAAGCGGACATGCTAATCTCTGTACCACGTTGAGGTCAAACACATGGTCCCCTAATATTCGTACTACGCTTTCAAAGAGCTTTCATTTAGGTCCATAATGTCCCGGTTGGCCTCCACATCTGTTTTGGTGTTTTTATACCCTCCACCATAAAATGGGGGTATACTAATCCTGTCATTCTGTTTGTAACACCTCGAAATATTAGTCTAAGACCCCATATAGTATATAAAATCTTGACCGTCATGACATTTTAAGTCGATCTAGCCCTGTCCGTCCGTCTGACCGTGTGTCTGTCCACCTGTGAAAAGCACGCTTACTTTGGAAGGAGTAAAACTACGTGCTTGAAATATTGCACAAATAATTCCTATAAGTGTAGGTTTGTTGGGATTGTAAATGGCGGTCCATGCCTTGATATGGCTCCCATATAAACCGATATCCACATTGACTTCTTGAGCTCCGATTTGGCTGAAATTTTGAACTGTAACGTGTTCTATGACATTGAACAGATGCGCCAAGTAAGGTCCGAATCGGATCAAAACCTGATATAGCTCCCATAAAAACCGATCTCCTGATAATACTTATTGAGCCACTGGAGGGCGCAATTCTTATCCGATTTGGCTGAAATTTTGCATGACGTGTTTTTTTATAACTTCTAACAACTGTGCCAAATATTGTTCAAATCGGTTCATAACCTGATATAGCTCCCATAAAAACCGATCTCCTGATAATACTTATTGAGCCACTGGAGGGCGCAATTCGTATCCGAATTAGCTGAAATTATGCACAATAACTTCTTCTACGACACCTAACATACGTGTTAGTATGGCATGAATCGGAGTAATACTTGATATGCAATAGCTCCCATATAAACAGATTCCCCGATTTGATTTCTTGAGCCTCTAGAGGGAGTAATTCTTTTCGGATTTTGCTAAAATTTTTTACAGGCACTGTATCTATGATCTCTAATATACGAGCCAAATATGGTCTGAATTGGTTCATGACGTGATATAGCTCCCATATAAACTAATTTCCTGATTTTACTTCACGAAACTCTAGAGGGCGTAATTCTTATCCGATTTTGCTAAAATTTTGCACAGTTACTGTAACGATGTCCTCTAATATTCGTGCTAAATATGCTCTGAATTCGTTCATAACCTGATGACCTGACTCTCATATAAACCAACCTCCCGATTTTAATTCTTGAGCCTCTAGAGGGCGTAATTCTTATCCGATTTTGTTGAAATTTTGCACAGTCACCGCATCCCGATCAGCCAATTCTTCTCCGAATTAGCTGAAATTAAGCGCAATGACTTCTTCTACGACGCCTAACATAAGTGCTTAGTATGGCCTGAATCGGAGAAAACCTGATATAGCTCCCACATATACCGAACTTCCGATTTGATTTTTTGAGCCTCTAGAGGGCGTAATTCTTATCGGATTTTGGTGAAATTTTGTTCAGTCACTGTATCTATAATCTCTAACATACGAGCCAAATGTGATCTGAGTCGGTTCATGACGTGATATAGCTCCCATATAAACCGATTTCCTAATTTTACTTCTCGGAACTCTAGAGGGCGTATTTCTTATCCGAATTGGCTGAAATTGTGAACAATGACTTCTTCTATGACCCCTATGTACGTCCATAGTATGGCCTGAATCGGTGTAAAACCTGATATAGCTTCCATATAAATCGATCTCCCGATTTTATTTCTTGAGCTTCTAGAGGGCGTACAGTTACTGTATTTATGACCTTTAACATACGGGCAAAATATGGCTTGAATCTGTCTATAAACTAATAAGGCTTCCATATAAACCGATCTCCCGATTTGACTTCTTGAGCCTCTAGAGGGCGCTATTATTCTCCGATTTGGCCGAAATTTTTTAATGTGATGTGTTCTACGACATTTAACAAATGCGCCATGTATGGTCCGAATCGGTTCAAAACCTGATATGGCTCCCATATAAACCGATTTCCCGATAATACTTCTTAAGCTTCTAGAGGGCGCAATTCTTATCCGAATTGGTTGAATGACTTCTTTTATGACCCCTATCTTACGTGCTTAGTGTGGCATGAATCGGTGTAAAACCTGATATAGATCCGATATAAACCGACCATCCGTTTTGATTTAAGCATCTAGAGGGCGTAATTCTTATCCAAAATTGCTGAAATTTTGAATAGTCACAGTATTTATGGGCTCTAATATACGTGCCAAATATGGCCTAAATCGGCCTATAAACTGATTTAGATCCCATATAAACCGATCTCCCGATTTTATTTTTGAGTCTCTAGAGGGCGTAATTCTTATCCAATTTTGCTGAAATTTTGCACAGTCACTGACCCCTAGCATACGTGCCAAATATGGTCTAAATCGGTCCATTCCTGATATAGCTCCCAAAAATCCGATCTCCCGATTTTATTTTTGAGTCTCTAGAGGGCGCAATTCTTATCCGATTTGGTTGTCATATGTGCCAAATATGCTCTGAATCGGTTCATAACCTGATAAACTTACTTTACTTTAATTGGCTATGACTGAAAATTTGTCCCATTAGCCGAACCAAGAAAAGCGGTTCAAGCGCAACGATCTTCTCCGATCCTTCTATAATCTCTTACACCAAGTTTCGAGGTGTCTCCCAGTACTTGATCTTTCCATCGGGCTTTTGATCGTTCCGGTTTGCGTTTGCCTTCAAAAGACATCTTTGATGGAGCTGCTTCATCCATTCTGATAACATGATCTAGCCAACGCAGCCGTTTACTACTTTCGGTGACCGACCTGTGATGTCGATGCCGTCGGCATAGGCGAGAAGCTGTGTTTTCCTGTGATTAGTGTGCCACATCTATTCACATCTTCATCTCGTATAATCTTCTCCAGAAGGTTATTAAAGAGATTGCAAAATATGCTGGATCCTTGGGAACGCGTATCAGCAAGTGTCATCCTGCAGATTATTATTTATTGAGCGTGAAGGGGTATCGAAAGCGGCTTTGTAGTAAACAAAGAGATGGAAGGTGTTTATTTGTCCTTCTCGGGTCTTTTCCAGGATTTGGCGCAGTGTGTATGTTTGGTCTAGGGTTGGATTTACCAGGTCTAAAACCGCACTGATAGGGCCCAATTATCTCATTGACTTTAGGTTTTAATCTTTCACACAGTACGCTCGAGAGTATCTTGTATGCGATGAGGAAGAGACGTATTTCTCTGTAGTTAGCACATTCCGTCTTGTCTCCTTGCTGGTTCTATCAGCCTTAACCCATTATTGGACGTTATCTCGTGGAAGCAAAACTTTCCGACTGTTGGACCAACAATGTCTTCCTTCCCTATCTTCGCATTACAATCTCCCAGAACGATTTTAATATCAATGGCGGGGCAGCGGTAATCTTCTCTCTTAGGCGCTCGTAGAAAATATTCTTGATCTGCTCGTCCTTGTCTTTCTTCGGTGTATGGACACAAATAAGGCTGATGTTGAAGAATGTGGCTTTTATGCGGTTTGTGGCTAGCCTTTGATCAAGTAAAGCAGGAGACAAGGTGTTTCAGTCTCCACCAAATTCATGCCTCGTATTATGGCAGCCATAGCATAGTTCTTCACCGTTTGGTGTTGTAGTGACGCCATTTCTAGTCCATCGCACTTCCTGCAAGGCGGTAATATCTGCACCTTCTCTATAGAGAGTACGGAAATTCCGGGTGCATATACGCAAATCATGGTCCTTTTCTCGTTTGCGTGGGTCGTCAACGTTAGGGGGGTTTGTTATTACTATTTATTTGTTTCTCATAGTGATTCTTATATTGTATTGTAGTTTTCCGGGGCGTATTACTGGCCCAGCGCCCCAACCGCATGGGTTTCGTGGGATCGCACATGTATCCCCCGTTGTTGCGAGGTGCGCCTCCAGCCGCCCCTAACCAGGGAACGGTCGCTGATGTTGGTTATAAACCCATCACTCGATTTTACTTCTTGAACCTATTGAGGGCTCAATTATTATCCGATTTTGATGATTATGTTATCACGCTTAAAATGTTTGTCCCTTTTTGTTGCAAAGTGTAGTTAATTATTTTATCAAAAGACATAATACGATACAACACAACATTGAAAAAATCCCCGTCAACTGCTGAAGCTCAAAGAAACTTTCAATGAATATGACAGCAACTTTAAATGTAACAAAGTTGTTGAAAAAGTCCCAAGATATAAAGTATTGACATCCTGTAAGTAACACTGTTGGCAAAATACTCCCCACGCTGTGCTGGATCACATGGTTGGTGACAGTCCCTAACAGATGAAACATGTGTTAAACAAAAATTGAAATTTAATAAACTTAAGATAACACCATCAATACCCTATACGGCAATCAAATAAAGCAAAAAGATGTATGTGTGTGACAGTGTGTGTGTATATGAGTGTGTGTGCATACGGATATGTATCCTTACGTTAATGTATTGACATTTTTATGCCGAGCTGTTGTTTATAGATTATAGACTCACCCCTATGGTATTTAAATTTAATCCAAATACATACCCATACACATGCACCCATACATGCAAATAAAGCAAAAAAAATTGAGGACAAAAAAACAAAAGGGAAAACACCACCAACAATGATGCCAGCTGTGAGAGTGGTAAAACGGAAAAGGAAGTAAATCGCTGCAAAGCGGCAAGTCACAGTAGTACTACAGCATTGGGCCTTTAAAACGTGTGCACATTAGGGTGGGTCAATTTGAGAGGACAAAAAAAAAAACAACAAGTAAAAAAGTGCTAAGTTTGCTAAGCGCTGAATTTTATGTACCCTCCACCATGGATCGCATTTGACTGACTAACTGACTGACTGACTAACTGACTGACTGACTGACTGACTAACTGACTGACTAACTGACTGACTAACTGACTGACTAACTGACTGACTAACTGACTGACTAACTGACTGACTGACTAACTGACTGACTAACTGACTGACTAACTGACTGACTAACTGACTGACTAACTGACTGACTAACTGACTGACTGCCTAACTGACTGACTAACTGACTGACTAACTGACTGACTAACTGACTGACTGACTGACTAACTGACTGACTAACTGACTGACTAACTGACTGACTAACTGACTGACTAACTGACTGACTAACTGACTGACTAACTGACTGACTGACTAACTGACTGACTAACTGACTGACTAACTGACTGACTAACTGACTGACTAACTGACTGACTAACTGATTGACTAACTGACTGACTAACTGACTGACTAACTGACTGACTAACTGACTGACTAACTGACTGACTGACTAATTGACAGACTAACTGACTGACTTACTGACTGACTAACTGACTGACTAACTGACTGACTAACTGACTGACTAACTGACTGACTGACTGACTAACTGACTGACTAACTGACTGACTAACTGACTGACTAACTGACTGACTGACTAACTGACTGACTAACTAACTGACTAACTGACTGACTAACTGACTGACTGACTTACTGACTGACTAACTGACTGATGGAGGCCACGTAGCGCCGAGGTTATCATGTCCGCCTATGACGCTGAACGCCTGGGTTCGAATCATGTGATCGAAACATAGTCAGCGTTGGTTATCCCCTCCTGACATTTGTGAGGTACGGAACCATTTGATATGGCAGCCATGTACAAACTTCTCCACAAAGAGGTGTCGTACTGCTGCACGCCGTTCGGAATCGGCTATAAAAAGAAGGCCCCTTCTCATTGAGCTTAAACTTTAATATGACTGCACTCATTGATGTGTGTGAAGTTTGCCCCTGTTCCTTAATGGAATGTTCGTGGACAAATTTTGCTATCCAGTTATGGAACGATGCAAACTATTGCCAAACTATCCGCTCCGCCCCTCGCACCACTCCGCTCCGCCTCTCGCTCCACTCCGCTTCGCCCCTCGCTCCGCCTCTCGCTCCATTCCGCTTCGCCCCTCGCTCCACTCCACTCCGTCCCTCGCACCACTCCGCTCCGTCCCTCGCTCCACACCGCTCCGCCCCTCGCTCCATTCCGTCCCTCGCACCACTCCGCTGACTGACTACCCAGTTATGGAACGATCCAAACTATTGCCAAACTATCCGCTCCGCCCCTCGCACCACTCCGCTCCGCCTCTCGCTCCACTCCGCTTCGCCCCTCGCTCCGCCTCTCGCTCCATTTCGCTTCGCCCCTCGCTCCACTCCACTCCGCCCCTCGCTCCACACCGCTCCGCCCCTCGCTCCACACCGCTCCGCCCCTCGCTCCATTCCGTCCCTCGCACCACTCCGCTCCGCCTCTCGCTCTACTCCGCTTCGCCCCTCGCTTCGCCCCTTGCTCCATTCCGACCCTTGCTCCACTCCGCTCCGCCCTTTGCTCCACTCCGCTCCGCCCTTTGCTCCACTCCGCTCCGCCCCTTGCTCCACTCCGCTCCGCTCCTCGCTCCACTCCACTCCGTCTCACGCTCCACTCCGAATCCCTTGTTGATCTAACGTTCGGTTTTGTGCTTAGATCCATTGGTTTTTTTGCCAAAACTTCTTAGAATTTGTCGTAGATTCCGATTTTACCTTGAACCTCAAAAATTGACCCATCCTAACGCACATAGACTTGTATACATGCAAACACATATACATCATGTGTGAATAAACATATGTGTTTCTATGGTGAGTCTAATCTACACTCAGAAAATCCAAGCACTACATCTAGGATGAGTATGCAAGCAGCCAGATTTACCTAGCTATGTAGGACACCGTGGGAATATATTTTTATTTTAGAAGAATTTTAATTTCATTGATGTTCTCATAATTTTGTTTTTCTTCAAGTGTAAGCCCTTTTTTATCCGTTTGCATCTGTGAATCCATTGTAGTTTATTCTCTCATGTGCTGGATGTCGACAATGTTTTAAATAATACAAAAGCTTTTACTATAACTGGGCTCACTCACACTTATACTCACACACACCGACACGTGCATACTCTCATTCATCCATTTAGCAAACTTAAATATAACAATTTTTCTAATAAAGGCATTTTTTCTGTACATGACTGTGTGAAGTGGGGAACTGCTATTTGTTCGAGCTACTCAATCATATTAAAGCTACTCAATATTTTGTTACTTTTTCCATCATATGTGACATTTTTAAAAATAGCACCATATATACCGGAGCATGATTTTAGGATGTAAGAACGTAGTACCATTGTTTCTTTATTTATTATATGAACATACAACTGATATAGATACAAAAATAAGTAAAAAAAAAGAGTAAGGTTTGGCTGAGTTAAAAGCGTGTTAAGTTCGACATTTGTCGAAATCATATTGAACAATTTGTAAATGTGCTATGTTCGGCCGGGCCTAATTTTTGAATCTTTTTTGGATTGTGGTAAAAACTTACACAAAATATCTTTACCCAAACCAGGCGAAATCTTAAGCTTCTAGCGGCTGAGAAGGTTATCCGGGAGATCGGTTTATATGCAAGCTACGGCCGCCGTAGTGGAGAGGTTATCATATCCGCCTAGGACGCTGAACGCCTGG
Source organism: Stomoxys calcitrans (assembly GCF_963082655.1). Taxonomy (NCBI): domain Eukaryota; kingdom Metazoa; phylum Arthropoda; class Insecta; order Diptera; family Muscidae; genus Stomoxys; species Stomoxys calcitrans. The sequence goes on from NC_081555.1 coordinate 137,075,669, forward strand.
GTTCGATTCCTGGCGAGAACATCAGAAAAAGTTTTCAGCGGTTCCCAATGCTGGGGACATTTGTGAGGTATTATGCCATATTAAAACGTTCCTTAAAGAGGTGTCGCAATAGGGCACGCCGTTCAACAAATATGTTTATTATGGTCTGAATCGGTCTATAGCCTGATGCAGCTCCCATATAAATCGAACTCGCTAATTTACTTCTTGAGCCCCCAAAGGGAGCAATTGTGGTCCGAACCGGACCATATCTTGATATCGGTCTAATAGCAGATCAAATCTTTTCTTTTATCTTTTTTTTTTGCCTCAGAAGAGTTGCAAGGAAAAGAACTCGACAAATGCGAGCCATGGTGGAGGGTATATAAGATTCGGCCCGGCCGAACTTAGCACGCTTTTACTTGTTTTTTTTTTTTAATATAACACACCACTGCTGTGGTTTATAGATGGGATAATCAATAAACCGGATTTTTACTAAGTTTTTGTGATTTTTAAAAAATTCCCGGCTTAACCTGATTTAAACCAGTTTTTGAAAAAAGCAAATTTTTCGAATAGCTCGAAAACTGGGGTTAGGAAAAACCCGTTTTATTGATCATCCTAGCTGAAATACCCTGAACCACAGTAGTGGTGTGGGGTATAAAAAACATTAAAACTATTTGCCCATATTTGTATACCCTACACCACCACTGCGGTACAGGGCATTATATATTTATGCATTTGCTTGCAACGCTAAGGAGCTAGACCCATTGATAAATATACCAATCGACTCAGAATCAATTTCTGATTCGATTTAGCCATGTCCATCTGTGAGTCCTTGTAATCAAAGTGCAGGTCGTATTTGTTGCCAAATCATCATGAAATTTTTCACATATCACTTTTTTGGCCCAAGGACGAACGCTATTGATTTTGATAAAAATCGGTTCAGATTTAGATATAGCTCCCATATATATGTATCGCCCGATTTGCACTTAAATGGCCGTAGTAGCTACAACTTTCAACCGATCTGCACAAAATCTGGCACAGGTTGTTTTGTTCTCGATCTTAACATATCTGCAAACTTTCATCAAAATCGGTTCAGATTAAATAATAGTTCCCATATATATGTATCGTCCGATTTGCATTCAAATGGCCGTAGTAGCTTTAATTTTCAACCGATCTGTACAAAACTTGGCATGGACTGTTTCGTTACTGATTTAAACATATTTGCAAAATTTCATTAAAATCGGTTCAGATTTAGATATAGCTCCCATATATATGTATCGCCCGATTTGCACTTAAATGGCCGAAGTGGCTAAAATTTTCAAACGATCTGCACAAAATTTGGCACGGATTGTTTTGCTACTGATCTTAACATATCTGCTACATTTCATCAAAATCGGTTCAGATTTGGATGTAGCTTCAATATATATGTATTGCCCGATTTACATTTACAAAGCTGTAATAAACACAATTTGTAATCCGTCTGCACAAAATTTGGAAGGGATTGTTTTGTTACTGATCTTAACATATTTGAGATTCGGTTCAGATTTCGATGTAGCACCCATACATATTTATCGCCGGATTTGCACTTATATTGCCGTAGTAACAAAAATTTTCAAACGATCTGTTAAATAGTCGGTTCAGATTAAGATACATCTCTAATATACATATGTATTTATAATTGTAGGGCATTACATAGTCGGCTACGCCTGACTTTTGACTTTCCTTACTTGTTAAATACAACCAAAACAAGAGGGCATATATAACATTTTTGTTTCTTCATTTCAAAATTTATTATTTCTATTTTAAACTTTTTTTAAATATTATATTCGTTTTAATTTTTTAATATTCAGTTCCTATTCTATTAGTTTGGTTCTGAAATAACTCATTCATCTATTCAACCACGAATTTTTTAGCTTTCTTTGTCTCCATACGTGTGCTCAGTCTCTAAGTCATGTGTAAAAAAGAATTCGGTGGTATATTGTGGTTAAAAATACATCGAACTAATACTCACAAACACACACATATAAAAAAGTGATTTAGAAGTGGACACATACATGTGTATATGAGCATAACTAAATAAATAACGGATGTTATGCATCTGAAGCGAACAGATGTACGAGTGTAAAAATATTTCCCGTAAACAGAGGGAATGTCATAGAGCAAAAAACTCCCCATGATTTAAGATATTGTGCTACAGAAGAATGTTAAAAAATTTTAACTTTAAAACTATTATCTATATGCAGAAACAATTTAATTTTAATGTGTGTATAACTAATACAAGCAAATTATTTTGATACTATGAAGAACCAAAAAAAAAAAAAAGAAGAGATTAATAGGCTTCCTTAAAAAAAAGTTTTTAAAAATATATTGAAACATTTAAAGAAACAAATCAACTCATTCTTGGCAATTATACCTCGAATATCACTATTGAAGAAATCGCAATTCAGCTCTCCTCTAGCATTGTTTCATGTATAACAAATTCTAATTAAATTTCTGCAGCAGTATAATACAGTTAAACATTATTGATGAACATTCATTGTACTTTCTATCTAGTCTTAAGACTGGCAGTTATTTGAGTGTTTTCATACGTTTCAAATTTGTTGAAAAGTCAAGCTAATCTATTTTCTATTGTTTAAAAGCATAACAAAACTGATTTGCAATGCCATCAAAATTGCCTCAAAACCTCGAGAGAATACCAACAAGAGACACACAAATCTTCAAAGTGGAAATGATTTTCTGTCTGGGAAATACAACAAATTTCTTCATTATGACATTCATTCGGCATTAAATTGGATTTCTAATCAATAGATGGATATTATAGTGATTTAATTTTCCCATCAGTTTCGCCTCATTCTTAAATTGATGGCATTGGGAATTTATTTTGGGGATACAAAAATGATAAATCGTAAATTGATGATTGTAGAACTGTATTAGAGTGGGCTTGAGTATTTAAAAAATGTATGGTGTCGAAAATGAATCGATAAAAAAAACATAAAAAATAAAGAAATATTTTGTAAAAATTAACTATTGATTTAAATTTTGACCATTTAACTATGGTATTGATTTATAAAAACATTTTTAACAAATTATAATACCATTTGTTATCAGTTTAATGCCGGGCGAAGGAAGCTATTAAGAAATATTTTATCCCCTATGTGGATATCATATTGGTGCTCAACTCCCAAATACCTTTCATTTGAGTCTTATATTGCTATGGTGGGTAAATATGTCCGCCTGTAACGCTAAACGCCTGGCTTCGAATGCGAGACCATCAGAAAAAAATTTCAGTGTTGGTTTTTTGTGAGGTATTATGCCATGTAAAACTTCTCTCCAAAGAGGTGTCGCACTGCGGCACGCCGTTCGGACTCGGCTATAAAAAGGCGGCCCCCTATCATTGAGGTTAAACTTTAATCGGACTGCATTCATTGATATGTGAGAAGTTTGCCCTTGTTCCTTAGTGGAATGTTCGTGGGCAAAATTTGCATTTGCGGCGTCCCCCTGAATAACAAGAATCAAGGTGTAACATTTTTATACCCCTAAAGAAGGATGGGGGTATATTCTTTTGTCATTCCGTTTGCAACACATCGATATATATCATCGTAAAAATCTAAAATTATCTAGCCATGTCCATCTGTCTGCTGAAATGACGCTACAGTTTTTAAAATTTGCGCTTTTGAGCTGAAACTTTGCACATATTGTTTTTTTTTTGTCCAAAAGCTTCTTAAGTTGGAAGATGGGCTACATCGGACAATTTCTTCATTAAGCCCCCATGTATAGCGGTGTCGGGTTATGACCCCTGTCAAAGTTCTCATTGACCTCTTATCGAACGCCAGCAACTCCCTTGTCCTCTTCTGGCCGATGACCGGCCATAGTGCCTTCGCAGTCCGGCAACCATCTACCGAGTCCCACCTCGCCACCGACGCCGCCCTGTCCATCCCATCTACTGTCCTCAGTAGCTCGACAAATGGGACGTAGGCAAGATCGATGACTGGTCCGCCCGGCACAGACGAACCCCTCCTGGCGAACTCGTCTGCCCTCTTATTCCCTGTAATTCCCTCATGCCCTGGAATCCACATCAGCGTCACATCGAGGGCCCGGAACCTATACAGGGATTCCAAACAATCCGCCACGCATCTTGACCTCACCATCCTCGACCACAAGGCCTTGAGCGCTGCCATACTGTCCACAAAAATTCAGAGTTTTGAGGACTGACTACATCTTAGAGCCATCTGTGTAGATAGAGGTCCTATCCTCCTTAAATACACCATCCGCCCTCCATTCGTCCCTCTCAGGAAAACGAATCGCGAATGCCCTCACTCCATTTGCCACTGGTGCCAGGTAGTCGGAGATCCTCCTCAGTCTAACCTTCCGTATCCATAAGACCCAGAATCGAACTGTGGCCGCAACCATCCTCCTTCATTATGCCGAGCTCCCTAAGGCTAAACGAAACCATGGGCCCCAAAGGGCCTCCAGGCCTGCCTGCGGTGTGGATCTCAGTACCCCTGTGATCCCAACGCAGACCAGTCTCTGGACCTTCTCGAAATCCCTCGCACGCGTCCTCTTCCCTACGACATTCCACCACACCGGTGTACCATAGACCATTACTGGTCTCACGTTGGCCGTTTATATACTGATATTGAGTGCATCAGAGTATACCCCCAATCCAGCCCTGACTACATCTTAGAGCCATCTGTGTAGATAGAGGTCCCATCCTCCTCAAATACACAATCCGCCCTCCATTCGTCCCTCTCAGGAAAACGAATCGCGAATGCCCTCACTCTATTTGGCACTGGTGCCACGTAGTCGGAGATCCTCCTCAGTCTAACCTTCCGTATCCATAAGACCCAGAATCGAACTGTGGCCGCAACCATCCTCCTTCATTATGCCGAGCTCCCTAAGGCTAAACGAAACCATGGGCCCCAAAGGGCCTCCAGGCCTGCTTGCGGTGTGGATTTCAGTACCCCTGTGATCCCAACGCAGACCAGTCTCTGGACCTTCTCGAAATCCCTCGCACGCGTCCTCTTCCCTACGGCATTCCATCATACCAGTGCTCCATAGACCATTACTGGTCTCACGTTGGCCGTATATATTCAATAAATCATTCTGGGAGTCACCCCCCACTTCCTACCGAACATCCTCCTGCAGGAGTAAAAAGCGCACAGTGCTTTACGGCTTCTTTCCTCGGTGTTCCTCTTCCAGGACAGTTTCGAACCGATAACCGATGCCTAGGTAGTTCGCCTCTTTTGACAGCCGCAGCGTGACCCCGACCAAGGACGGGAGTCGGAACTCCGGTATCTTATATCTATGCGTAAAGAGCACCAGCTGTGTCTTTTCTGGGTTGGTCCTCAACCCATTTCTGGTAGCCTATCGCGAAAACCTCCTCCGTGCACCTTCCATGATCTCGCTGATAGTCAACAGAAACTTGCCTCGGACCAGCAGCTCGACATCGTCCGCAATAAGCGATAATCCTCGTGCCGTTCCATAGAATCGGTGAAAACACCCCTCCTTGGGGCGTTCTTCTGGTCAACCGCCTTCTGACCACACTATCTCCCAGGTTCGCATTAACAATCCTCGTAGAATTTTGGCTATTTTCGATTTTGAAAAAATGTGGGGTGGACCACACGGACGGGTACACAGACGGACATAGAGTCGATCGGTTTACTCATCAATGGGTCTGGCTCTCTTCCTTCTGGGAGTTATAAAAAAACTTTAAAGTTATAATACCCTGTACCACAGTAGTGATGTAGGGTATAAAAAACGACAGACGGACGATCAGCACAGAAAGGATATACGAATAGAAGGACATGGCTTAGTCGAATCAACGGGAATATCTGAGTCGAACTAAACATTTTATCACAGTCACAATTGTGGTGCAGAGTACAGTTTGTGGTTTTCTAATCAATTTCATTACAGATTCTCTGGGCATGGCTGAGCCCCCTCCAGGATTCCCCTAGCTAAGCCAATGGTGGTGGGTATAAAAAGGATACCACTCGAAGGATGGATTTTGTCTTTGAAAGACAGAAGCTCGATTTTGATTTCTGGGGCAAATTTTCTTATTATTAGTCGTAGGTTCCGATTTTGGTAATTGCTCGATTATTGACCCACCATACAGGCTTTCTGTTATGAGTTTTAATAGCTTTACCAAGTTTAGCTTGATATAGCTCTGATATAAACCGATCTAATGGTATTACTTCTGAAGCCTCAAGGGCGATTTGGCTGACATTTAACACGCTGACTTTTGCTTTGACCTACAAAAAGTATGCCTATCGAAAGCTGCTCCTCCTAGGAATCCTTCCTCCTTAAGCTAATGGGTGTTGCTCTTGCAGGCCATATGAATGATATACAGCATAAGCAATGAAAGCGTGGGTTGTATGAATGCTTAAAGTCATAAAACAGCAATAAACATTATGTGCATGAAAACTGAAGGGCGTATTTGGCCACAAAATACTTTTTTACATAATGACCAGACATTTATAAGACATTTGCTTTGCTCCCAACTTTTATATTCAGTGTTTATTCTTTGCTTACAACAATCTCATGATTTGCGATTGAATGGCCTTTTATATTTGTGTTTTATGTTATTTAACATTTAAGGATAACGATTAACTCCTACCACCACACTTTCTTTAAGGTTTTAACTGGAACTGGCATTGCTTATGCACCAACACATCCACTTTGTCTTTTATCAATTCAATGAGGATTATGGAAAACATGTCAAAATTTACTCGGCACTAAGACAAAGTGTGGCTCAATGAGCCAGTAAAGCGTTGCGCAAACAAAGGTAGCAGATTTATTATTGGCCATTATTTATGTGTGAGCCAAATGGCATTGTGTTTTTGTACTCCTTAAACGGAAGCACAACGGATGCACGAAACGACAAAACAGGAAGGACCTTCATGTTCACACTTAATGCCATCACATACACATACATTCAAAGCCCTCGAGGAAATATTAGCAGAAAAAAAAAAGAGAGCCCGATGAAGTGGAAAAGATTCATAGTTCGAGTGAAGGTGAATTGGTTGAAGAATTGTATATTTGTGCTGTTAAGAGAGTGATTTGTAAGATTCTATTGTTTGCCTTTCGGCCAAGACAGTTTGGCAAAGCATCAAATAGATACCATTAGATGATTTATTGATGAGACAGTAAACGGTAGAGAAGGTCATGTATAAATCTTCTTAAATGCTGGATTTTATATATCTATCAATTGCAATTCAAAAGTTGAGATTTTGTTTAGTTTTGGCTAATAGAGTGAGTGGGAACCTTTTGAGTGAGTGGAAACCTTTTAACAGAGTAACTTATGGTGAAAATTGTATCATATCAAATAGTATGTACAATATTTTACCATCTTAAATCTAATCAACTGAATTCTCAAACTTAGACATTTTGTGTATCAAACCCTTTTTTGGAATCTTTAAACAATGGTTTAGCCATAAAGGAATGCCATGCCTGATTAAGACTTTGCTAGATATAGTAGGTCTCTTTTCATTAAGCACAGCTTCAATCAGCTATTGCTTGTCATTTTATTCATTGAAATATGGTTGCCCAAAAAGTAATTGCAGATTTTTTAAAAGAAAGTAAATGCATTTTTAATAAAACTTAGAATGAACTTTAATCAAATATACTTTTTTTACACTTTTTTCTAAAGCAAGCTAAAAGTAACAGCTGATAACTGACAGAAGAAAGAATGCAATTACAGAGTCACAAGCTGTGAAAAAATTTGTCAACGCCGACTATATGAAAAATCCGCAATTACTTTTTGGGCAACCCAATATTTATTGTACAAATTTGTAACTGACATCAATAGCAACTTTGATGCTCATAAGTACCACTTATATTGAATATAAGCGACTGATGAACATAGTCATATTTGGCCTTGTCCAATTTTATGTTTTATACCCTCCACCATAGAATTAAAGGAATAGTAATTTCGTCATTCCGTTTGAAATACATCGAAACATTGATGTGAGATTGAACAAAGTATATATAGTATATATATATTCATATTCTGAGCCGATCTATCCATGTCCACACGTCTGTCTGCCTGTCTGTCGAAAACACGCCAACTGTCGAAGAAGTTAGGCTAGGTGCTTGAAATTTTGCACAAATATTTTCTATTCGTGTAGGTCAATTGGGTTTGTAAATGGGCCATATCAGTACGTGGTTTGATATAGCTGCCACATAAACCGATATCGGACCTTGACTTCTTGCGCCTTTAGAGTGCGAAATTGTTATCCGGTTTTGCTGAAATCTTGTATGAGGTGTTTTCTATTGACTTCCAACAAATGTGGCAGGAATCGGTCATAACCTGATAAAGCTGTCACATAAATAGATTTTGGATCTTGACTTCTTCAGCCTCTAGAAGGGGCAATTTCCACCGGATTTGCATGTAACTTTTGCTTTGACACTCAATAGCCGTGTCAAATATGGTTCATATAGGTCCATAACCTGATATAGCTGCCATATAAACCAATCTTCAGATTTGACTTCTTTAGCCAATAGCTGTGCCAAGTATGGTTCAAATAGGTCAAAAACCTAATGCAGCTCCCTTATAAGCCGGTCCGCCGATTTGACTTCTTAAGGTTTTTAAAGGTGCAATTACTACCCGATTTGACTGAAATTGTGCATGTAAAGTTTTGATATGACTTCCACACGCAAAAAAAAAAATAAAAAGGTTTGGTACATTTTTACGAAGTTTGTCTTCTATTGTAACTATCTTATATTTCGCTTCAACATATCAAATGTTAGCTATAAACGTAGCATTTTTGAATGTAACTAACTTTGTTTGTTGTGAACTCTTTAGGAGCTTCGCCTTCGATAAAGCGAGACCTTTCTTTTGTTGTAAAAACAAAAACTCTTTAATAGAGAAAATCTTTTGATAGTTGCAAAATGATTATTCGTTTAACGGACCAATAGTTATTCTCTTGTATCTCTCTTGCTAGAGAAAAATAAGTATTTAAGCGTAAAGACCAGTGATGGAAAAACCTACTCACTCTACTGCACTTTACTGTGCACGTACGCAAGAAAATAATCCAAAGCAAGCCCATGGGCTTGCAAATAATTGCAAATGTGTGCTCGTCACTGGTATAGACACATTCTTACTAAATTTTTTTTTTTTCCTTTTTTTTGACCAAAGAGCAGTCAGTTCGTTTGGCAGCTCGGTCGAGCGAGGATGGTAAACTCGGAAAATTAAAATTTTTAAAGTTAGGCCTTAGTCATAACAAGTAAAAGCGTGCTTAGTTCGACCGGGCCGAATCTTATATACCCTCCACCATGGATCGCATTTGTCGAGTTCTTTTTCCGTCATCTCTTCTTAGGCTAAAAAAGATAAAAGAAAAAATTTGCTCTGCTATTAGAGCGATATCAAGATATGGTCCTTTTTGGGCCACAATTAAATTATATGTTGCAGACCTGTGTAAAATGTCAGCCAATTCGAATAAGAATTGCGCCCTTTGTTGGCTCAAGAAGTAAAATAGACAGATCGATTTATATGGGAGCTGTATTAGGCAATAGACCGATTCAGACCATAATAACACGTATGTTGATGGTCGTTAGAGGATCCGTCGTACAAAATTTCAGGCAAATCGGATAATAATTGCGACCTCTAGAGAAGATCCCAGATCGGTTTATATGGCAGCTATATCAGGTTATGAACAGATTTGAACCTTATTTGACACAGTTGTTGAAAGTAAGAATAAAATACGTCATGCAAAATTTCAGCCAAATCGAATAAGAATTGCGCCCTCTACAGGCTCAAGAAGTCAAGACCCAAGATCGGTTTATATGACAGCCATATCAGGTTATGAACCGATTTGAACCATACTCGGCACAGTTATTGGATATCATAACAAAACACCGTCGGGCAAAATTTCATTCCAATCGGATAAGAATTGCGCCCTCTAAAGGCTCAAGAAGTCAAGACCCAAGATCGGTTTATATGACAGCTATATCAGGTTATGGGTCGATTTGACCCATACTCGGCACAGTTGTTGGATATCATAACAGAACACGTTGTGCAAAATTTCATTCCAATCGGATAAAAATCGCGCACTTTAGAGGCTCAAGAAGTCAAGACCCAAGATCGGTTTATATGGCAGCTATATCAAAACATGGACCGATATGGCCCATTTACAATCCCAACCGACCTACACTAATAAGAAGTATTTGTGCAAAATTTCAAGCGGCTAGCTTTACTCCTTCGGAAGTTAGCGTGCTTTCGACAGACAGACGGACGGACGGACAGACGGACGGACATGCCTAGATCGACATAAAATGTCGCTACGATCAAGAATATATATACTTTATGGGGTCTCAGACGAATATTTCGAGTAGTTACAAACAGAATGACGAAATTAGTATACCCCCCATCTTATGGTGGAGGGTATAAAAATGCTGGTACGTCCATTGGAAAAAAATAATTAGAACAGTGGACAAATGGCTGCTGGGTACAAGAAAACACAACAAGAATTTCTAAGGCATATACATTGTTTGGTAATATTTACGCCATAAAGAAATATCCATTCCAAAGAAGGTATTTAAATGTGCGAAAACAACAACTCGCATAAGTATTTTTATACCCACCACCATAGGATAGAGGGTATATTCATTTAGTCATTCCGTTTGCAACACCACGAAATATTCGTCTAAGATTCCATATATATTTTTGATCGTCTCGACATTCTGATTCGATCTAGCCATGTCCGTCCGTCTGTCGAAATCGGGTCGAACTTTGCATATCCATCACCACGGATATATGTTTAAAAACCTTTCGTCATAATATAGAGAAATATGAATCATATATGAAATCGAGTAATAAACGTGCTTTTATTGTCCCACGATCTTAAATCGAGAGATCGGTACATATGGCGGCTATATCCAAATATAGTCCGATCTTCACCATACTCGGTACGAATGTCGAGGGTCCTAACGCAACTCGTTGGTCCTAGTTTCAGCAAAATCGGTTAATAAATTCACCTTTTATGGGTCTAAAATCTTAAAATTGGAGATCGGTATATATGGCGTCTATAACCAAATCTGGGTCGATATGGGTCATATTGAATAGGTGTGGCGAGGATTCTAACATAACCCACTAGAATCCTCGCCACACCTCTTTGTTTCAGCGTAATCGGACATGTGCTTATTGCAGGCCCAAAACTTTAAATCGAGAGATTGGTCTATATGTCAGCTGTATGTGAATCTGCACCGATCTAGGTCAGCTAAAACAAGGATATCAAGGCTCGTAACACAACTCACTGATCCAAATATCGCCGAAATCAGGCAATAAACGCGCCTTTTATGAGCCTACAACCTTAAATCGGTCAATATGGCAGCTATATCCAAATCTAAACCGATTTGGGCCAAATTAAACAATGATGTCGAGGACAATGAAAGAGCTTTCATGGCCTTAGACCTTAAATCGGGAGATCGGTATATATGACAGCTATATCCAATCTTGAGGCCACCGTAGCGCAGAGGTTAGCATGTCCGCCTATGACGCTGAACGCCTGGGTTCGAATCCTGGCGAGACCATCAGAAAAAATTTTCAACGGTGGTTTTCCCCTCCTAATGCTGGCAACATTTGTGAGGTACTATGCCATGTAAAACTTCTCTCGAAAGAGGTGTCGCCCTGCGGCACGCCGTTCGGACTCGGTTATAAAAAGGAGGCCCCTTATCATTGAGCTTAAAACTTGAATCGGACTACACTCATTGATATGTGAGAAGTTTGCCCCTGTTCCTTAGTGGAATGTTCATGGGCAAAATTTGCATTTTTATATCCAATCTTGAACGTTCTGGGCCAAATTTAATAAGGATGCCGAGGGGCCTAACATAACTCACTGTCCCAGATTTCAGCGAAATCGGACAATAAATGCATCTTCTTTGCGCCCAAAACCCTAAATCGAGATCTCGGTTTATATGGGAGTTATATTTAAATCTGGATGGATCTGGGCCGTATGAACAACAATGACCAGAGGCCTAATACAACTGACTGTCCCAAATTTCAGCGAAATCGGACAATAAATGCGCCTTTTATGGGCCCAAGACCCTACATCAAGAGATCGGTCTATATGACAGCTGTATCTAAATCTGGATGGATCTGGGCCGTATAAACAAAAATGTCCAGAAATTGGACAATAAATGCGCCTTATATGGGCCCAAGACCCTAAATCGAGTGATCGGTCTATGACAGCTATATCTAAATCTGGATGGATCTGGGCCGTATGAACAACAATGCCCAGAGGTCTGTCACAACTTACTGTCCAAATTTCAAATTTCGGATAATAAATGTAGCTTTAAGGGTCCAAAACCTTTAATCGGAGGATCGGTCTATATGGGGGCTTTGTGGAAATATACGTCATTTTCGAAATTAATCTGCCTATGGACAAAAAAAGAATCTGTGCATAGTTTCAGCTCAATATCTATATTTTTGAAGGGAGAAGCGTGATTCTACAGACAGACGGACGGCCGGACAGACATACGGACGGCCGGACAGAAAGATGGACATGCCTAGATTGTCTTAGATTTTACGACGTTCAAGAATATACATACTTTATAGGGTCGGAAATGGATATTTCGATGTGTTCCAAACGGAATGACAAAATGAATGTACCCCCATCCTTCGGTGGTGGGTATAAAAATAGTTTTCAAAAGTATTTTTGTGTCTTTTAATAAAACACTTTAACAACAAATTGTGCACTTAAACTAAACACTTTATGTACAAAAGTCAGTTTAACTTTTAACAGCTACTCTCACTGGTTATAGTTTATAAATTTTGTGAAAATTTTTGGCAACTACTTTACTGCATTAACTTAGTCGCAATTCCGATGAAATCATGATAACTGCATTTCCTATTGAAACATGCTACTTGAATTAGAGTTCTACATGGCATACTGTACATGGCATATTGCATTCATTCGATTAAATTTTGTACGTATATGGAATAGAGTGAATAAATCAATTGATGACCATCAAAGTTTGACTAAAGGCATCCTTGAAATAAAACTGTGAGCTAAACGCAATGTGTGCTGTTTATGTGGATGAGGACTCTCATATTCGTTGTAAATGAAGGTATGTTGGGGAAAAAGATTTATGTCATTTTTATACCCACCACCATAGGATGGGGTATACTAATCTAGTCATTCCGCTTGTAACACCTCGAAATATTCGAGGGTTTTTGAGAGAAACTTTTTTATCATGGCGGCGACATTAACGCTATCGACCTGTTCGCAAAAAAGCTTTCAGGAGGCACGTTTTGCCGCTCTGGTAATCTTATTGTGTTCCTTGAGTCGTGTATGAAACATATCCCAATAAACGTCCGCTTTTTTACGCCGTGCTCTGTTGAATCGTCTGCGGACCTCTTTCCCAATATTGCGAATCTTCCCGGTCATCCAAGGTTTTTCTTGGGCTGATTTTCTTTCCCGAAGAGGACAACTATCTTCGAAGGACCCCACCAGTGCAGTCGTAACCCTGTTGACATTTTTGTCAATGTCTTCTATCCTTGGACAATCTAAATTATCTTGCCCAAGTTTTCTTCTGAGAAGTCTTCCGAATTTTGTTCAGTTGATTCTTAACTTATCGGATTCGGCGCTGGCCGAAGAAAGAGTGTCAGAGAATAGAAAGAGTTTTCTATTACATCCGATGTTGACAACTCTGGGAAAAATATATGATTCAAATTTGCATGACAAATAACGCAGGTCCTCGGCCGAGTACCAGTGTTATAATAATTGGTAGTTGATATGGTTCAGTCCAGAAACTTTGTTCCGGGTCGTCCGTGGCTCCTTAATTAAGGCAACATGAATCATGTCCTTGCTGATTTTCGCCATCAGAGCGTGTGTAGTTGTCTCGCTCCGGTGGAGGTTTAAAATATAAATGGGCTTCTTGGTAGTGAGTAATGGTCTCATCGTCCGCTCCCTGTTTTTTAGACTGCATTGATTTTCCCGTCTCTGCACTGCCTGATGTCGCAATATTAGGTTCTTTGCCTATGCTAGTCTTCCGAAACTTTATAATGTCGTGTAATGGTTCCATCGTCGGGTTCTTGTTCGTTAGGCTGTGTTAAGTTTCCCATCCCTGCATTGCCTGATGTTCCTTTATTTGGATCTTTGCCAATGCTAGTCTTCCAAATCTTGAGTAAATGGGTTTCTTGGGAGTAAGTGATGGTTTTATCGTCCGCTCCCTGTTAGTTAGGTTGCATTGACTTTCCTGTCACTGCACTGCTCGATGTTTCAGTATTAAGTTCTTTGCCCATCCTAGTCTTCCGAACCCTGATAATGTCGGCAATGGTTCCATCGTCGGATCCCTGTTCGTTAGACTGTGTTGAGTCTCTCGCACCTGCACTGCCTAAAGTTATAATATTAGCATTTCTGCTTATCCTAGTCTTTCCATTATCGGGACAGCCGGTGATGGTCTCGTCGTCAGCCCCCTGTTTGTTAGGCGGTATTAAGCCACCTACCACTGCACGGCCTGATGTCTCAATTAGAGGATTTTTGCCTATCCTAGTCTTCCCAATGTTGAAAAAGACTGATTTGCTCCCGTAGTGCGCCATGACTTTAGTCGTAGCCAAACTCGTCACGGAGACTCGATCAATGCCAACCATAAGGCGGGTTCCTTCCTCCTTCTCCTCCCTGCGGAGGACCTCAAACTTCTCTGCGACCAAACCTTAGTTTTGCTTGCCCAAGAATCCCAACAAGCGTTCCGTCGCAAATTTACTGCCCCGTCACTTGATGAAGAATGTCACCTTTGTGAGCTGGGGGATGTCTATCCTTCTCATCAAGTCGAGCTTTGCGTCCTCCCAGCGATCGTGGATACCTCTGACGTGCTGTTTGACAGTATCAATACACTCCGCCGGCGCAAAGCGCAGCATAGAGATGTCCACTCTATACTCGCAGATCATCATTTGTATGGGTGGACCCTTTACAGAGTTCCACACATGTTCGAAAATCCGATCGTTATCCAGATCCTCCACTTGGGACCGATGATCTGGTGGAATCCTACCGGATGCACTGCCGATATTGATGACTGCATAAGTCAGCTCATCTCTGTTGTGCTTCCTTGCCACTCTGGCGTAAGAGGGCGGCTCCTTAAAATTCTCAGCGACCATCTTCCCCTACTGTGATGGCTGCGGCCTCCGTTTGGTCACAGTCCTCCATTAAGACTCAGGAGCCGTGCGCGATTCCTTCGTTCCTGTTCCGACTTTGTCTACCCCCGCATGACACTGTCTGGGGTCTCCATTGCGGAACGCTGGCTTGGTTTTCCCAGAGTACTTGAAAGCGGAGATCTCGTTTTCTTCTTCAGCATTTTAGCAGTGTTATGCTATTCCGGAGACCTGATTCTTTTTCCAGCTTCCGTAGAAGTGCTTGGAATGTCAGTCCTATCCCTTCCAGTACCCTGCACTTTTGCCCGATTGCGATGCCGGCACATACTCCTCTGTCTCCTTCGCCGTGCCCCGGATCGCTTTCTCGGTCTGCTTATGAGCTTAACAAAGCCATCGCTCACTTCTGCCGTCATCCAGATGTACTCATATCTCGATTCGGGTACGAGGACTGTTTCCTTGACACCGTCGCTGTCAGAATCCGATTCGGAAACACCACCTTTACTTAAAGGCTGGGGACGAACTGTGCATCCCTCTGGTTTATCCGTCACTTCCTCAATAATTAGTCTGACGACTATTTGTGCGCTTGAAGCATTACTCTCGACTACAGATGCCAAGGCACCCACATCTATAGAAGGGGAGGACAACATGCTATGGTCTGACGGCACTACCCCAGCTGTTGGGTCTTTCTTTCTTTCTAGCGTACTCGTAATAGTTAGTAGCTATTCCGAGATACGGACATTTACTTTCTTTTTAAGGAGCGAAATAAAAACACGTCCGTTCCACTCAACGGCTACAATTCAATCTGACGCTTACACTCACCTCTTTCTTTGGTGTAGTTCAGACATCATTATTAGAGAACAAGTCATTCTCGACTATTGTTCTAAATCTTTAAGTCCAAAACCTCCCTACATGTTCATTCATTTAAATTTTCCCATTATTATTTACTACCAAACTAAAATTTCCCGCAGCTAGCTTGTGTTGGATGAAAAATGTTAATGAAAAACTATTGTGGTGCACCACAGCACAGTAAGTCCTGTCACACAAATGGCTAAACGGGTAAAAATAGACAATTTCCAAGAATGTATTGATTTTTTCCCCACCCCTAAGTGGCCAATCGTTCAATGTAGAAAATGTACATCCATAGAACACAACGATATATGAAGCTTTCGGATCAATAGTAGTATAGCGGTGGTAGTAGTAGTGGAAAGCACCTTTCAATGCCCAAACAAATACCCACAAGGTGGCTATAAATTTGTAGCACATTCAATTAACAATGTCCAAGGATTATATTTTGAAAAATTATTTATTGATTTCATGTTCAGGTATTCGTTTTAGATACTAGTGTGGCATTGGTCCAGGGCTTGCTCTCTGCATTTTTGTGGATTCTGTTGTTTTTCATATCGCCAATACCATGGGCCAAATTAAATATTACAACATTCAAGTCGGCAAAGGCATACATTTTCTTGCCATTGTAATGTAGGATGTTATTGCCCTTTACCTTTCATATGCTTCACATGACAAGAGTACATTAATTAATGACTTTACCTCAGTATACAAGGACGAAAGTAGGCTTTGTTGTTGGTACTGCGGCTGCAAATCGAATGCTAATGACAATACTTGGTTTTATATTGGGTCAGCGCCACAATAGACCTCAGTGATTAACAAGGGCTTGGATTTAATTAGGCGACAGAGATTTTTTAAGATACAAGAAAAGGTTCAACTATTATTATAGCCAACAAGCTACAAATTAAGTTTAATTGCTAGAATTTAAAGAACAAATCACCAAATCAAATAATTTTTCGGATCAATAGTAGTAGAAGTTGTAGAAAACACCTTTCATTAAATACTGAGTGCCAATGATGCTCGAGATGACAAGGCGAGTTATTGGCGCCTTTAACATCAGCGTCTGTTCCCAGGTTAGGAGCGCATGGAGGCAAGCATCGGATCTTGGAGCAAGCGGCTCGCGACATCGAGGGATTCACATGCGATCCCAGAAAACCCATGCGGTTGGGGCGCTGGGCCAGTAACCCGCCTCCGGAAAATTATAAGAATTACTTTGAGAACCAAAAGAATAACGTTGACGACCCACGAAAATGAAAAACCATCATGATTTGCGGATCTGCACCCTGTCTCAAGCTTTACTCCGGTGAATATGAGACTAGCCACAATCCGCATAAAAAGCTAATTTGTAAACATCAGCCCTATTCTTGCCCATGCCAGGACGGAAGACAAGGACGAGCAGACCAAGAAGATTTTCCACGAGCGCGTAGAGAGAGAGAATATGACCGCTGCTCCGACCATTAAACTAAAATCGTTCTGGGAGATTTTTAATGCAAAGATAGGGAAGGAAGATATCGTTGGTCCAAACGTCGAAAATAACGTCCGATAATGGGTTGAGGCTAATAGATTTTGCTGCGGCAAGAAACATGGTAGTTAGCTGCACCAGATTTTAACCATTTTGCAGCAAAGGTTCGCACTCGTTTCAGTATGGCCCACGAAAACGAAAAACCATCATGATTTGCGGATCTGCATCTGGTTAGCCGGAGACTGAAACACCTTGTCTCAAGTTTTACTCCGGTGGATGAGAGGCTAGCCACAATCCGCATAAAAGCCAAGTTCTTCAACATCAGCCTTATTTGTGTCCATGCCCCGACGGAAGACAAGGACGAGCGGACCAAGAATATGTTCTACGAGCGCCTAGAGAGAGAGAATTGGACCGCTGAACCGCCCATGATATTAACTTCGTTATGGGAGATTTAAAGATAGCGAAGGAAGACATCGTTGGTCCAACAGTCGGAATGTTTAGACTCCACGAGATAAGGCCCGATAATGGGTTGAGGCTGACAGATTTCGCCCCGGCAAAAAACATGGTAGTTGGTAGCACCAGATTTCAACATAAAAAAATTCACAAACGCACATGACTGTCACCCGATGGAAGGTATTGATCCAGAGTGTTGAATGTACGATCGATCCGTGGAGCAAATATAGATTCGGATTTTTATCTTATTGCAGCAAAGCAAACTCAGAATGAGATCCAAGTAGCTGTGGCCCGATTGAAGAACAAGGCAGCAGGAGCCGACGGTTTGCCCGATGAACTATTTAAGGCCGGAGGCGACACGCTGATAAGGCGTATGCATCATAGAAGAACACATACCCGATGATTGGAACTTCAGCATACTATGTCTAGTACATAAGAAAAGAGACAAGATGGAATGTGCCAACAACAGAGGAATAAGTCTCCTCCCAATCGCATACAAGTTGCTCTCGAGTTGGCGGCAGGGCCTCGCCTGTCGTCTGTCGTCTCAGGTATCCGATCGAAAAGCTCTTGCCTTTCCAGGTTTCCTATAGTCGCTCTAATTATACCACAATGGTATGACCTGCTCCTATTGAGTGTGAGCGAATGGAGATGTACAGAAGTCCGCAAATTCTACCAATGAATCTAACATCAAACCGTTGGCTTTGGTACAGGCACATCCTTCTGCAGAGACAAAGAAGGAAATCTGGTAACTGATACAGATAGTGTGCTGAGGAAATGGAAAGAATGCTAGTGTCCGACGCTGGCGGCGAAGAGGATACCGCAGAATCAATCCTTGATGATGGTATAAATTGTTTATCTCCTAGTAAGAATGAGGTCCAAGTAGCTGTGACCCGACTGAAGAACAACAAGGCAGCAGGAGCCGACGGTTTTCCAGCTGAACTATTTAACGCCAGAGGCGACCCGCTGATAAGGTGTATGCATCAGCTTGTCTGCGTGATCTGGCTAGAAGAACACATACCCGATGATTGGAACCTTAGTAACTATGTCTCGTACATAAGAAAGGAGACAAGAAGGAATGTGCCAACTACAGAGGAATAAGTCTCCTCCCAATAGCATACAAGTTACTCTCGAGCAGGCAGCAGCGCCTCGCACTCAACCTCAAGTGTCGGTCTTCTCAGGTATCCGATCGAAGTCTTAAGTCTCAAAGACGCAGTGGTTGTATCGCACTTAATTTGTATGTATATGGGTCGGATATCTAGAGTAGTCTCCAGTGCCCTAGTAGGCGTGGTCCTCATCGCTCGACCTATGCCAAGACAACATGATTTTTGAACTTGTATTAGCCTTACATAACATTTTTTTCCCATCGCAGTCCACCAAACTACTGAGGCATAAGTAAGTATTGGTTTCATCACTGGCTCCTATAGAGCCCGTGGACTATACTCAGATTGAGGCACCATTTCGATCCTATGGTCCATCTGCGTAGTGCCCAAAATCTGCCTTCTCGGAACTCTCCTGAAAGTGACACTTCCAATTCAGTTTCCAGTCCAAGACCACTCCTAAATATTTGACATTGTCAGATATCGAAATCGTTCTATTGAGGAAACGTGGTGCGTCAAAGTGGCCCACCTTGGTCTTTCCCGTGAACAGGTAGATTTCAGTCTTCTTTGAGGTAACATTGAGGCCACTAGCCCAGTCGTATGCCGTTTGCAGGACCATTTCGGCCCTTCTGCATAGCTGGTTCCCTCGTCAGTCAGCATCCGTAATAGCGTGCTGACTGAGGATGGCATTTTATCGCCACTCCCTGTGACGTGCCTTGTGGCATTTTTTCCCTTATATTTATATCATGGGTCCCACAATTTATCCACTTGTCCCTTAGCATATGGACTATCCAGTCTCTAAGGACCCGGTTCACCCGGTACTGGTGTCCACAGTTTGTTAAAAGCCCCCTTGATGTCAACACATACCGCCAATGTGTACGTTCGAAGGATTCTTCATTCTTTTATTTTATGAACAACCTCGTGCGGGGCAATCTCCACCGACCTTCCCCTGACATAGGCATGCTGTTTGTAATTGAGCAGTTCACTGGATGTACTAGTCTTTATCATGGTATTCACAATACGTTCCATGGTTTTCAATAGAAAGGACGTAAGGCTTATAGCTCTGAAGGCCTTTGGTGTCGCATAACTTGCCTTGCCGGGCTTGAGTATAAATACCACCCTTGTCTCCCGAGGTTAAAAATTTAAATGTTGAGCTGATACTTTGCACAGATTCTTTTTTGCCTATAGTTTGAAGATTGGCTTAATCGGATTATATCTTTATATAGCCCTGATATTCACCCATCTGCCGATGGAACCATTAGACCCCATCCTATTTTCTGCACCTTCTAACCACACCATTGGTACAGCTGTACCACTGCGTATTTTATATGGAGAACAACATTCAGTGGTAGAAATGTGGTAAGAGATATAGTTTTTTTTTAAGATCAAGTTTAAGCTCAATGATAAGGAGCCTCCTTTTTATAGCCGAATCCGAACGGCTTGGCGCAGTACACCACTTTGGGGTTTTTACAAGACATAGTACCTCACAAATGTTGCCAGCATTAGGAAGGAATATCGACCGCTGAAGTTGTTTTCTGAAGTTTTCGCCAGGATTTTAACATAGGCTTCAGCGTCATAGGCGGAAATGCTAACCTTTGCGCTACGGTGCCCTCCACTCCACCCTCCATGAGGATATTATGAAGCTCTTAAAATTTATAGATAATACACAACAAGTAAAAAGGCGTTAAGTTCGACCGAGCCGAACTTTGGATATCCACCACCTCGGGTATATATGTAAACCACCTTTCGCCAAAAAATGCATGCCATTTGCCCCATAGCAGCTATATCGAAATATATTCCGATTTGGACCAAATACTAATAAATACAAGTCATTGTTCAATTGCGTATACCAAAATATTGATATTTTTAGCAGCTATATCTAAACATAAACCGATCTGAAGCATATATGACACGGAAGTCGAAAAGCCTTACATAAGTCACTGTGGCAAATTCCAGTGATATTGGGTTATAAATGCACCTTTTATGGGGCCAAGACTTTAAATCGAGATATCGGTCTGTATGGCAGCTATATCCAAATCTGGACCGATTTGGCCAAGTTGCCGAGAAATGTCGAAGAGCCTAACACAACGCATTGTCCGAAATTTCGAAATCGGACAATAAATGCGCCTTAATGGCCCAAAACCTTAAATCGCGCGATCGGTCTATATGGGTGCTATATGCAAATCTGGACCAATCTGAGCTAAATTGAAGAAGAATGTCGAAGGGCCCCACTCAACTCACTGTCCCAAATTTCGGCGTCATTGGACAATAAATGCGTCTTTTATGGGCCCAAAGCCTTAAATCAAGAAAGCGGTCTATATGGCAGCTATATTTAAATATGTACCGATCTAAGCCAAATTGAAGAAGGATGTCGAAGGTCCTAACACAACGCACTGTCCCAAATTTTGGCAAAATTAGACAATAAATGCACCTTTTATAGGCCCAAAGCCTTAAATCGAGAGATCGGTCTATATGGCAGCTATATCCAAATCTGGACCGATCGGGGCCAAATTGAAGAAAAATTTCGGGTGGCCTTACACAACTCACTGTCCCAAATTTCAGCAAAATCGGATAATAAATGTGGCTTTTATGGGCCTAAGACCCTAAATCGGAGGATCGGTCTATATGACAGCTATATCTAAATCTGGACCGATCTGACCCAAATTGATTAAGGATGTCGAAGGGCCTAACACAACTCACTGTTCCGCATTTCAGCAAAATCGGATAACAAATTTGGCTTTTATGGGCCTAAGACCCTAAATCGGCAGATCGGTCTATATGGGGGCTATATCAAGATATAGTCCGATATAGCCCATCTTTGAACTTAACCTGCTTATGAACAAAAAAATAATCTGTGCAAAGTTTCAGCTCAATATCTCTATTTTTAAAGACTGCAGCGTGATTTCAACAGACAGACGGACGGACATGGCTAAATCGTCTTAGATTTTTACGATGATCACGAATATATATACTTTATAGGGTCGGAAATGGATATTTCGATGTGTTGCAAACGAAATGACAAAATGAATGTACCCCCATCCTTCGGGTATAAAAATTGATACAAATTTACCAAGTGTGTGGTCTAAGCGTTTAAAACCGAATTGTTTACTTAATTTTTCTGAAATTTTGCACAGTGATTTCTTTTAGGCCCCTCGATATCCATGCGGGATAAGGTTCAGATAGTATAATATTAATAGCTTGCAACTATACCAAACTCCCGATTCAAGTTGTTGGGCGCATTTATTTCCCAATTTTGCTGAAATTTGGCACAGTGAGTTATGTTATGGCCCTCAATACTTGCGATAAATGTGGTTCAAAATGGTCTTTATTTGGATATAGCTGACATTTACTTCGATCTTACGATTTAAAGTCTAAGGTCCACAAAAGGCGCTTTCATTTCTCCTATTCGTTGAAATTTGACGCAGTGAGCTGTATTAACATCTCCTACTTATGTGTCAAATATGCCTTAGGTCACTCTATATTGGGATATAGCTGTCATATATACCGATTTCCCGATTAAAGTTGTTGGCCCATTAAAGGGGCATTTATTACGATATATGATCTTGAATCCATATAAGGGCCATTGATTACCCGATTTCGCAGAAATTTGTAGCAGTAAGTGTGTTATATCACTTTCAACCTACGTGCTGAGTTTGGTGCAGATCGGATAATTTTTGGATATAACTGACATGAGTAGCCACTGTTATGTTAATGCTTTAATACAATTCTGAGTCAAACGGTTCCTATACAATTTCTTTAATATTGCACAACTTTAAAACGGAATACAAAAAAAAGGTTTTAAAATTCCCTTTACACTACACACTGGCCGTACAAGGTGACGTATGCGTATTACAACAATCCAACGGCATAACGTATACGCAACACTGTAAAAGTAAAATTCAATTAAAAACATTCCGCAAACCCTTTAATGAACAAAACAAAACAAAAAATAATAAAACAATAAAGTTTACACAAAATAAACACCTGACGGAATGTTGTCCTTTCGTTTGAAACATTTATGGTAGGTACAACAGAGTACAAGTTTTGTGTTTTGCTTCCGCTGCCACACCTTTATAGATTACATAAAAATGAAGAGAAAAAAAACGAAAAATGAAATAAACGCCAATCTTGTGCTCACAAACTTTGCAACCAACTCAAAGCGGAGGACTAAGTGAAAGAATTCCAAAGTTTTTAAACTACAGCATCATGGAATTTTTTCTTGATGTTTTACTTCAAAAAATTTTAAGCTATGTGAAAATGGGACAGAGTTTTACGTTAAAGCTGAACAACTGAAATTGCCAACACACTCGACTTCACAAGAATCCGACGACGGGAAACAAAACGCGAGGACAAAGAAGTTGAAAAAAAAACCCAACAACAACACCATTGTAAAATGTTAACAAGACCAGCCATGAAATGCTATTGTGAAAATACTATGGAATGAACAACACCTGCAACAACACTAAATGCGACATGGATGTAAAAATAGCAAAAAATACAAGCCAGGCTAGATTAAATTGCGACGCAGAGGAACTTGGAGGGAAACTATTTAACTTTTACGAATATTGTATGCTTGTCTCACAAAAAGAAATTTGAAATAATTTGTTGTCGACTTTGCCAAAAAAATTTGGTATGACAAATGAATTTAGAGGCTTACAAGAGAACGAAACCAACATGGCCTTTGAGAGAAGTAATGTGTCAAACTTAGGTTAAATTTCAGTTTTTTTGGATGCTGCTAAGATTAAGGTTTTCAGAGTTT
Organism: Stomoxys calcitrans; assembly: GCF_963082655.1. Classification (NCBI taxonomy): domain Eukaryota; kingdom Metazoa; phylum Arthropoda; class Insecta; order Diptera; family Muscidae; genus Stomoxys; species Stomoxys calcitrans. Next base: position 137,099,344 of record NC_081555.1, read on the forward strand.
TTTTTTAACTAAATATGTACCAATTAATTTGTGATATATGTTTATAACAAGTAAAAGCATTCAAGTTCAGCTGGGCCGAATCTTGGGTATCCACCGCCATGGATTTAGCTACAAATATACCTTTTTTACTTATTTTGTAGTTGAATTATGTTGTAAAAATCAAATGGGGTATTAGTTTTTAAGTGGCCTATATCGATTTATTAACCTTACGGGGAAGGATTCACTGTGACTACAAATGTATTTCACATACCAAATTTCGGCATAAAATGTGGCTTCTAGGAGCTCAAGAAGTCAAAACCGGGGTTCGGGCTATATAAGTTTGTAATCCGATTCAGATCATACCTGACAGGGATGTTGGAAGTCAGAACAAAAGGCTAAGAGCCAAATCTGGTGAAAATGGAGGCTTCTATTGGTTCAAGAAGTCAAATTCGGGGATGGGTCTTTATACATTTTTATATTGATCCGAATCAAATTGTGCCAAATTTCAGCTGAATCTGGGGGAAATAAAGGCGTTTAGGGGCTCAAGAAGTCAAATCCGGGGATCGGTTTATATGGTTTAGACCGATTCAAATAATACTTGGCACATATATTTTGGAAGTCATAACACATCCTTGCGCTAAATTACAGCAAAATCGGAGGAAAAATTAGACTTTAAGGGGCTTTCGATGTCAAATCCAGGGATTGGTTTCTTTGGGTTCAAGAAGTCAAGTTATATGGGGGCCACATACATTTTATACTGAACCGGATCATACTGGGCACATATATTGGGTTGCCCAAAAAGTAATTGCGGATTTTTCATATAGTCGGCGTTGACAAATTTTTTCACACCTTGTGACTCTGTAATTGCATTCTTTCTTCTGTCAGTTATCAGCTGTTACTTTTAGCTTGCTTTAGAAAAAAAGTGTAAAAAAAGTATATTTGATTAAAGTTCATTCAAAGTTTTATTAAAAATGCATTTACTTTCTTTTAAAAAATCCGCAATTACTTTTTGGGCAACTCAATATTATGAGTCTTAGCATAAATTCTTGTGCCAAGTTTCAGCTGAATGTGAGGAAAATTAACTTGTTTAGGGGCTCAAGAAGTCAAACCCCGGGGATCGGTTTATCAGTTTTAAGAACGCTTCGAAAAGTACTGGGCACAGATATTTGAAGTCATAACACAAGTCCTTGTGCCAACATTTCAGTCAAATCGGAGGAAAGTTGAGGTTTTTAGGGGCTTTCGAAATCAAATCAGGGTATCGGTTTATATGGGGGCTATATCATTTTATATACCCATTCGGATCATTACTGGAACGAAGGTTAAAAGACAGAGCAGAAGTCCTTGTGGCAAATCGGAAAAAATTTTAAGTACTCTAGGGGTTCAAGTAGTCATAATGATGGATCGGTTTATATGGGGGATATATCAGTTTACATACCCATTCGGATCATAATTGGCCCGAAAGTTAAAAGTCAGAAAAACAGCTATGACTCAGACCATATTTGGCATGAATGTTGTAAGTTCGAACAGAAGTCTTTGTGTTAAAATCCAACTAAATCAGAGGAATATTGAGGTTGTTAGGGGCTCAAGAAATCAAATCCTGGTATCTGTTTATATGGGGGGCTATACCAGTTTATATACCGATTTGGATCGTTATTGAAACGAAGGTTAATAGACAGAGCAGAAGTCCTTATGCCAAATCAGATACAAATTTAAGGACTCTAGGGGTTCAAGTAGTCATAATGATGGATCGGTTTATATGGGGGCTATATCATGGAGTTTTAAAGTTAGAAATGAAGGAGCTTAGGAAGTCTAATTCAGATATGAATTCATAGGGGGGTTTGTGCAAAAACTAAAGCTTCTAGGAGCTCAAGAAGTCAAATCCTGAGATGGGTTTACCTGGGGGAATATCGGTGTATATACCGATTCGGATCATTCTTGGTACGGATGTTTTAATTCAGAACATAAGTCTTTGTGGCAAATTTCAGCTATATCAGGTGAGATTTGAGTTTTCGATGGTTTCAGGAAGTCATATTCAAATCTGAACCTATAAAGACTATATGGAAATTCCAACGTATGTATCTGCGTAAAATTTCAAGTGGCTAGGTTCCTTCGTTAGACAGCAATCGTGACTTCAACAAACGGAGGGACGGACGGACAGACATGGGTAGACTGACTCAGAATGCCAAAACGATTGAGAATTAATTTACTTTATTGGGTCTCAAATGGTGGGCATCGTGGCGCAGATATTAAGATTAGCATGTCCGCATATGACGCCGAACTTCTGGGTTCAAATCCCGACGCAAAAATCATAAAAAAAAACTTCAAGCTGTGCACAGTGGAAGAAAATCGAAAAAACTAGTAAAAAATAGGCCGTGTGCAAACGGGTAGAGATATCTGGTTAGAGCTGAGGTATTAATGAGATCGTTTGCAAAATTTCAAGGTCCTAGATTGTCTGGGTGCCTTGGGACAGGCTCCTAAAGTTGGTCACCTCGGTGTTTCGAAGAATTTTTCGGGCTGCCAAACTTCACTTATGGTCTGATCTCCAAATTTTTTACTGGATATTCTCACATATCAATGAGTGCAGTCCAATTCGAGTTTAGGCTCAATGATAAGGGCTCTCTTTTTATAGCCGAGTCCGAACGGTGTGCCGCAGTGCGACACCTTTTTGGAGATATGTTTTACATGGCATTGTACCTAACAAATGTTGCCAGCATTGGGAGGGGAAAACCACAGCTGAAAATTTTTTCTGTTGATCTTGCCAGGATTTGAAACCAGGCGTTCAGCCTCATAGGCAGACATGCCAACCTCCGCGCTACGGTGGCTTCGGGTTCGGACATATTCGACTTTATTTTTTTTGTGCAATTTTGACCGAGATCTTCTTCGTAGTTTGCAATTTTCGAAAGCATTTGTGGTTCGATTTTCTTTTTTATGCATGACTTGGATTCGTGACAAAATGTACAATGACTGTGACGCGCCAAGTGTCCACATTTGATTATATCAAAAACTGTGAAAAAAGTGTATTTTTCCATTCTTTTGGTAAAAAAAAAGTATTTTCATTGATTAGTTTTTATTGAAAACACTTGCTTCAGTACCTTAATTTTTTCTTTTTTTTTTGTGAAGAGAACATACTGAAGATGAGTTTTAAGTGAAATTTGAACGAGATATGTCAACCTAAATAGGTGCTATATGTACTTCAAAATAGGCAATTTGTTAATAAAAAAAATTGGAAAACCCCTAGAGTTCAAAATTTCCAAACACCAAATTCTACAATTGGGCACATATTTTTTTAATCCATATGTTCCCTAAATCCATGCAAAACATTTTTTGCACCTAACAATATTTGTAGCCTTCTCAGCAAATTTACTAAAAATTCCGATTTTGAAACCATCTCTGCTCGAAAGGGGTATTTTGGGGATTTTTGTAAAAAACCGGGCAGAATTTACTTACAGTTTTTTAAGGACACTTTTATCTGAAATATTCAAACACGAGTTACCAAGATATCTTTATTCATTTTTTTCTAGAAGTTTTTTTCAATTTAAATTTTCAAATAATTTCAAAGAGATATCTCTACCCGTTCTCCCACCGTATATTTTTTACTATTTTTTTCGATTTTCTCCCACTGTGCGGTGGTTATCCCATTACAAATTCTGGTGACATTTGTAAGGTATCCAGCCATTTTGAAAACTTCTCTAACTGCTATATAAACCGATTTGGGTCTAGACTTCTTGAGCCCCTAGAGGGCGCAATTCTCGTCCAATTTGACTGAAATTTTGCACGTGGTGTTTAGGTACCACTTTCAACAGCTATGTTTGGTATGGTTAAAATCGGTTCATAACTTGATATAGCTGCCATTTAATCCGTTCTTGGATCTTGACTTCTTGAGCCTCTAGAGGGCGCAAGTATCGTACGATTTGGCTGACATTTTGCACGTGCTGTTTTGGTATCACTTCCAACAACTGCTTGAAGTATGGTCGAAATCTGTCTACAACCTGGTATAGCTGCCATATAAACCGATCTTGGATTTTGATTTCTTGAGCCGCTAGAGGGTGCAATTCTCCTCCGATTTTGCTGAAATTGTGCGCGAGGTGTTTTGTTATGACATTCAACAATAGTGCTAAGTATGGCTCAAATCGGTACATAACCTGATATAGCTTCCATATAAACTGATCTGAGATTTTGACTTCTTGAGCCTCTAGAATTCTCATCCGACTTGGCAGAAATTTTGTACCACGGCTTCTCCCATGGCCTTCATTATACGTGTCCAATATGGTCTTAATCGATTTATAGCTTGATACGGCTTCCATATAAACCGATCTCCCGATTTTGCTTCTTGAGCCTCTACAAGAGGCAATTCTTATCCGAATGGACTGAAATATTACACAATGACTTCTACAATGTTCAGCATTCACTTATGGTGCGAATCGGACTACAACTTGATATAGCTCCCATAGCATAACAGTACTTATTCATTATTCTTTGCTTGCCTAAGAAGAGATACAGCGCAAAAAACGCGACAAATGCGATACATGGTGGAGGGTATAAAAGAATCGGCCCGGCCGAACATAGCCCGCTCTTACTTGTTTTTTCTATTTTTTGAAGTCCCTAAAATCCTTAATCTTCACCTAGTTTCCTTGAAATTTATTTATCAACCACTATTTGGTATAAAAAGATCTGAGAAAAGTATAAAAATAACCCTAGAAAACACAATATAAACGACAGTAATTGTACCAACAACAGTAGCATTTAAAAATAAAAAAGGTAAAAAGCATAGTGACGAAAATTAATGTTATACACAAGCTTCTCCCGTCACATGTGCCATGTGTTATGTGACAAGTGCAATTATGTACTGTATACACTATGTGAATGTGTGTACAATGTCACACTTTTGCAGACAAACGATCGGTCAAAGACTACGTAAGTGCTGCGGCGAGGTATATGTTAGGGACAAAGTCCATGAACAAATGCATGGTCGTGGGCTATGTTAAATACGTGAGTGCGTGTTGTGTAAGTGTGAGTGTGTGTGGATGTGTTGTTGTCAAATATTGTTACACAAGAATCTTTGTACTGTACACATGAAAAAAGGGAGGTAAACTGTTTGCTCACTGAAAGACCTTATGTATGGTGGTAGTACACCAAACTTAAAGTGGAGAATATGGAAAAGAATTTAATTTGGTAGGAAAATAGTTTAATAAAACTTTACTTTTATAATAGTATATGGCATAATTTCGTAAATAAATAAAACAACATGAAGAAGTAGAAACGTGCTAAGCTCAGCCGGGTCGAATCTTGGCTATCCACCCACATTGATTTTGCTAAAAATGTGGCCTTGTTAACTTAGTTTGTATTTGAATTATTGTTAAACAATCAAATCGGGTATGGATTGAGGCTTCTATGGTCCCAAGAAATCATATCGGGGTATCGGGATTCAAGGGACCTATAACTAATTATGAAACTATTGACCAATAACTAAAGTTTTAGGAGCTTAATCAGTCAAATCCGCAGATTGGTTTATATGGGGGCTATCTTTATTTAGGCTTCTATTGGGGTAGGATTAGTTGGGAGTTATTAGAGGACATAAGTGTACTTCATGTACCAAACTAGGCAAAAACTAAGGCTTCTAGGAGTCAAATCCGGAGATCGGTTTACTTGGGGGCTTTAACATATCTATGAACCTATCTGGCTGGTAATGGGCGTGTTTGAAACTGGCAAATATGCTATAAACAAATTGAAGTGTTGAACGCTCCAAAGTGAAAGCCATGGAACGAGAGAACGAATTTAACAACGGGAAGTCATTTTTTTGACATATCCTGTAAGATCCACAAAAAGAGAAAAATAAATACATGCAAATAGACATACAGAGTAGACACATAAGCTAAATAAGTGGATAATAAGCAAGAAGAGGTTAAGTTAGCTAAAAAAAACTAAACTGACTGTATCTCCCATGTTATGCGCCCTAGAGGGAAATGGGCCATAATTCGTAACGTAACTTCAAAATTTCATTAAAAATCCATCAAAAATCGAATTTTCACTTTGAAAATTTTAAAATGGCTGTATATCCCAAACTTTGCGTCCTAGAGCGACGAAAAATTGTCATAATTCGTGACTCCATCAAAAAATTAAAAATTTTATGGAAAATGCATCAAAACTCAAATTTTCACTTTCAAAATTTTAAAATGGATGATCTCCTTAACTATGCAACCTAGAGAGAAATGGGCCATAATTCGTGACTCCATCAAAAAAATAAAAATTTCATTGAAAATCCATCAAAAATCGAATTTGCATTCTGAAAACATAAAAATGCCTGTATCTCCTAAAGTGAACCCAATGTACCAACTTTCAGCCAAATCGGATGAAGACTGAGGCATCTAGGGGTTCCAGAAGACAAAACCGGCGATCTGTTTATATGGGGGCTTTATAAGTTTATACACCGATTCGGATCATATTTTGCTCAGATGTTGGAAAATGTTGGCTGATCTCCTAAACTATGCGTCCTAGAGCGAAATTCGTGACTCCATGAAAAAATTAAAAATTTCATCAAAAATGCATCAAAACTCGCATTTTCACTTTGAATATTTTAAAATGGCTGTATATTCCTAAACTTTGCGTCCTAGAGGGAAATGGGCCATAATTCGTAACACAATCAAAAAATTCAAAATATCATCGAAAATGCATCAAATCTCGAATTTTCACTTTGAATATTTTAAAATGCTCTATCTCCTAAACTATGCGTCCTAAAGGGGAATAGGCCATAATTTGTGACTCCATCAAAAAATAAAAATTTCATTGAAAATCCACCAAAAATCGTATTTGGATTTCGAAAACATAAAAATGGCTGTATCTCCTAAAGTGTACTTCATGTACCAACTTTCAGCCAAAATCGGATAAAAACTGAGGCAACTAGGAGTTCAAGATGACAAAACCGGGGATCTGTTTATATGGGGGCTTTATCAGTTTATATACCGATTCGGATCATATTTTTCTCAGATGTTGGAAGATGCTGGCTGATCTCCTAAACTATGGGTCCTAGAGCGACGAAATGGATCATAATTCGTGACTCAGTCAAAAAATTCAATATTTCATCGAAAATGCATCAAAATTCGAATTTTCACTTTGAATATTTTAAAATGCTGTATCTCCTAAATTTTACTAAAATTTGTGAAGTTCCTTCGAAACGAGATTTTTGTATGAACTGTTCGACAACGCAGCCAAAATGAAAACCTTTTTTTTTTTTTTTTGAAAACCCTTGTCCAAATTAAGACGAAGGCAACGCAGGATATGTTGAGGCTTTTGATGCAAAATCATTCCACAGGATATGACGGAATACAGGGAAACACCGGAATCTAGGAACAATAAGGTCATCATTGCGTGCTTATGATAAAGGAAGCCTTAAGGAGCTTCCAAATATTTAAGTCACGCAAGTCTAAGGAGGCGAACTAAGTGTGCGAGCGGCGAGACTAGCTACGCGACACTAAAAGCCTATAGTTAAGCCGTAAGCCGTAAGCCTTATGTCGTTTTTACTGAAAACCATAGAGCATATAGTGGAAGCCAGGGCATGTCGGAGAAGACGGCCTTCCACGCAATGAAGCGAAAAGTTGAGTCATCTCTCCAACTGAAGGAGTATGCGATAGCGGCCTTCTTAAATACTGAGAGGTAAAATCTGACAACGACAGAATACGACCAACGTTCCCTTCTGGACGCTATGGATGCGGTGGGTAGACTGAGGAGGGTTTCAGGAGACAGGGATTGGATTGGGGCTATACTACGACACAAACAACATTTCGGGCAGAGCTAAGTGCCATAACGATAGACACGAAAGAAATTCTGTTTTCGAAATCAGCTGTTGTAGTCACATGTGTATGTGGAGTTAGCGATCCTTGTCAAGCTCCAAAAGTGAGAAAGTTCGTTCCGGTCCATAGAATCGGTTGCCTTGTCATATCGAGTATGACAAGCACTCAGTATTTTAGCGAGAATCGTTGCCGCCCGGCCTCTACTCGGTATTGCAGCTACTCCGTATACGAAGCATACGAAGTGAATTCTAGTACAGTGAGGTCGAAGTGAGGGGCGGGGTGTGTGGAATCCTTGAATAGAACCCAGTTTCACGATATAGTGCTAACATGGATTAGCGTATACGACAGCGCCGTATTGGCGCTCTCTTCTTGTAAATTCTTGTGAATACTTTTACTTTTTTATTTACTTTTCACAACAGGTGTTCGGAAAATCTAATCGATAAGGTTCAGGATTGGATGGTCTCCATGGAACACTCTTTCTATGGCCATCTCTACATTAGGTTTAGAATAGCACGGCCAGCGCCGAATCCGATAAGCTTCCGGAATAAGTTGAAAACCAACTGGACAAAATTCGGAAGGCTACTCAGAAGAAAATTTGGGCAAGATAATTTAGATTGTCCAAGCACAGAAGACATTGGCGAAAATGTCAACAGGATTACGACTGCACTGGTGGGGTCGTTTGAAGATAGTTGTTCTTTTCGGGAAAGGAAATCAGCCCCTGGATGACCGGGAAAGAGGTCCTCAGACTTTTTAATCAGCACGTCGTAAAACGAACTCACTTATGTAAAATCGGTGCGGCAAGTGATAGCATGTGTAGGACATGCGTGGAAGATGATAAGACGTTGGAGCATTTCCTTTGTCATTGCCGGCTTTGGCGTCTAACAGATACCGGCACTTAGGTGCAGACACAATACCAGACATGAACCAACTTAGGGGAGTGGTATTGAAAACATTTAAGGATTTTGTAAGTAGCACGGAATTTCTAACTTCAAATTTTCTTTTTAGAAGTTAGTTTATAGTTTTTAGAGCGCGCATAAGGGCAATAACAACCAGGACGGTAGCGTCACGAACCGTCTTGCAGTGTAAGAAGGAGATTAACGCCTTCTCTGAGGATGACAAAATCCGCATCCTTTGGGTGCCGGTCCACAACGGAGTAAGGGGGAATAAAAGGGCAGAGGATTTGGCGGTGAAGGTCAGAGGACTCCCGTCAATAAACTTGGTTAGTAAGCAGGCTATCATGGCAATAACAACCAGGGCGAAAAGGTCACGAACAGTCTTGGAGTGTAAGAATGAAATTGACGCCTTCTCTGAGAATGGCTCTACCCGCAATGTTTGGTTGCCCTGCCTTAGCGGAGAAAAGCGGAATGAAAGAACAGACGATTTGGCAGTGAAGGCCAGGGGACTGTGGTCAATAAACTTAGCTAATCGGAAGCCTTTCGGGTCGACGAATGCGCATGCAACATTGTGAAACGGCGAAACGGTCGGTGGGACGGCTAAAATCCTATGGGGATGAGAAGACGAGGCTATTACTGAAAGGAAATAAGAAGGAGTTCAGTGAAGACATGAACCAACTTAGGGGAGTGGTATTGAAAACAATTAAGGATTTTTTAATCTTACTTCAAATTTTCTTTTTAGAGGTTACTTTATAGTTTTTTGAGTGCACAACAAGCCGATTACTGGCTTAGGTGTATGCCATAGTATGCCATGGGGCGGATTAATATCTGCACCCTCTTTTTAAACTAACCTAACCTAACCCAACATTTCACAATAAGTAAGACTGCCCACATTTTTGTTGTGGGCTACCCATTCAACCTTAATTATCAACAGTAAATTGTAATAAATTCGACAAGTAAATCATACAATAGCAGTTTTCTAAACAAAAATGTTTGGTTTTCTTCAAACTTAAAATTTAATCAGCATACACGAAAATGGAAATTAAAACTTTGTTTTTTTTTACTGAATCCTACTTTCCGGTTACTGTCGAAAGACGTTTGCTAATCATTTGCAAAACAAAACAGCTGACACCTTTTTCGACATTTACTGTATGTTTACGAGAGCATAACCAGACCTTTATCATTTTACGTTTTCATAGAAAGAGAATTAAGCCCCTGGCAAAAAAAGTTCATGTAGTTATATTAAAAAATTGATATTTTGTTAAAGTTTTCTGCAACTATTCCGAAAACTGAACAAAATACTTTGCTTAACAAAAAAAAATGGTGGCATTTTTATGGTACAAAATTTTCCAGAAAGTTAGTTTAAAAATAAAATTTCCATGAAATTTTTGATTAAGTTTATATTCAAACGACTTTTTTGGTAAATCGAATTTCAGAGGGCTTTTACTAAATTTATGTTGTATGGATTTTTTTTTATCAAAATTAAAGGTCAACTATACTCCCACAGAAAATTATAAATGTAATAAAATATTCGGTTGATATTTTTCTCTCGGTGTATTTTTGTTAGAATTTTTCTTTGATGATATGGCTGGCGTTGCTCTTAAAGCTTATGTGTATTTGCATTATGTTTGTGCTCTGGTATGGCTCGTTTTGTTCTTTAGTTCAACCGAAATGGCAGCTTTACCATTAACAGAACATTTAAGGTGAAATTCTTGTAGGCTTGACATGCTCTTGTCGTAATAAAATAAAACAAAACAAAAAAAGCAACCATAATACAAGTACATAAGGACTGAAGTTGGAAAAAGTAGACCTCTTCTTATGCTATAGCTATTAAAGTTTAATTTCAAAAAGATATGATTTAAATTAAATCAGTTAAAAAATTCTTCAAGTTCTAAAATTTTTGCTATAAAGGCCCTGATGGTACAGATCAAAATTTTACAAATTTGCCCATGAATATTAAATTAAGGAACAGGCGCAAACTTCTCGTACATCAATGGACAGCACTTTTTTAATGGAGTCCGAACGGCCTCTAGAAGTTCTTATATGGCTTCTATGGATGGCATAGTACCTCAAAAGTGTCGCCAGCACCAGAAGGGGATAACCACGCTGACATTTTTTTCAGATGTTATCACCGGGATTTGAACCCAGTCGCTCAGCGTCAAAGGCGGACATACCTACGATGACATCTCTGACCTAGTTGACAGCGCAAATCAGTTGACACATATATATATGGAAAACATCCAATAAAGACAGGTAATATATGTATGAGGCATGTGCTGTGATTACTGAAATACATGGCTAGACAAAATGACTGCGGTATATAAAAATGGTTACACTAAAAATTTTCCTTTTACTGATCCAGTCTGTGTATTTATCATTGAACCTGCTTTTTCGTCTCTCGTGTCATTGCAAACAATTACAGCAATACCCTCCAACTAGGATTGCATTTGTCAAGTTTGTTGCCCGGTATGTCTTTATAGGCAAACAAAAGATAATGGATAAGAATTGCTATGCTATAGAAACATATTGGGGCCATACTTGGTTTGGCTGTTGACGGCAGACGGACGGGCAGACGGACGGACTGACGAACGAACAGATCGATGGACAGGGCTGAATCGACTTAGAATGTCAAGGGAATCAAGAATATATATATTGGGTTGCCCAAAAAGTAATTGCGGATTTTTTAAAAGAAAGTGAATGCATTTTTAATAAAACTTAGAATGAACTTTAATCAAATATACTTTTGTTACACTTTTTTCTAAAGCAAGCTAAAAGTAACAGCTGATAACTGACAGAAGAAAGAATGCAATTACAGAGTCACAAGCTGTGAACAAATTTGTCAACGCTGACTATATGAAAAATCCGCAATTACTTTTTGGGCAACCATATTTTGCTGGGTCTCACATTAATATTTCGATGTGTTACAAACGGAATGACGAAATTAGTATACCACATCCTTTGGTGGAGGGTACAAAAAGAAACAAGAATTATAAGTAGGACGTGTGTACGTGCTTCAGTTCTTATCGTTGATATGTGAAGTTTGTCATAAGGGGAAAATGATAATGATGAATGACGAAAAATAGAAATTGTACTCCAATTGACTTATTTTATTAAATTACTGTACTTTTGGTAAATAAAGACAACATTTCTATGCAATATTATTCAAAGAGAAAATTTGTATGCAATTTTTCAGAGGCAAAATTTCATTCAAATTTTGTCTAAACACAAAATTTTAATGATTTTTCTTTTTCAAGAATTTCAATAAATTTTTCTCTTAAGAAAAAATTTCATAGACCAAATTACGATGAAATTTTCCTAAGAATATATATTTGGGCCCGTACTCGGCATAGTTGTTGGAAGTCGTAACAGAACACTACGCCCAAAATTTTAGCCAAATTGGACAACATTTTCGGCTTTCGGGAGAAGTCGAATTGGGAGATACATTTATTTGGGAGCTATAACCTAAATTTATGGCCCATTTGCAATCCCCAACGACCTACAGCAAAAAGGAGTTTCTGCGCATAAAGCTAGCGGCTAGCTTTATGCGTTCGCTTGCTATCGTGATTTCGACAGACGTGGTCGGACGTGGCTAGATCGACTCAAAATGTCCAGAGTATGAAGAATATTTATATTGGGGGTCGTAGATCAATATTTCGAGGTGCTACAAAAGGAATGACTAGATTAGCATACCCCCTATCTCATCCATCCTATGGTGATGGATATAATAAAAAGGCTTTATGATCGGTCCCGCCGAACTTTTGGATACCCCCCACCTCGGTTATCTATAGGGTTTTCCAATAATTTTTGTATACAAAGAACAAGCAAAAGCTCTTTAAGTTCGGCCAGGCCCATTGTTAAATATCTTTCACCAAGGATGGCATTTAGCACGTTCTTTGAATGGTGTTTTCCAATATTTAGGAGATACAAAAAAAAAAAAAAAAAACAAACAAAAATGCATTAAAGCCGTGTCGAACAGTTGGTACCCACCACTATGGATATATTTATTTTGATCACATTTGGTTCAGGTGCCGAGAAACTCTATACAAATAAAAGTTCGAAATTTCAACGAAATCGAGTAATAAATGCGCCGATCATGTGAATAAGCCCTAATTCGAATGATCCATCAATATGACAGCTATATTTAAATGTGGTCCGATTTGGACCGTATTTGGTTTAGATGTCGGTAGTCTTAAATAAGCTCACTGTTTCAAATTTCAGCAAAATCGGAGAATAAATGCGCTTTTATGGTCTTTTGGCCCTAAAGCTAAAGGCTTGGTCTCCATGGCAGCTATATCTAAATATAGCGCGGTCTGGACCATTTTCAGGACGGATGTTGGGAGTCTTAATACAACTCATTGTTTCAAATTTCAGCGTAGTCGGGTAATAAATGCGCCTGTTATTGGCTAAAGACCCTTAATAGACATATCGGTCCATATGACAGCTATATGGAAACATGGTCCGATATACACCATATTCGGATCGGATATCGGGGCTGTCAGTGTTACTCACTATTTCAAATTTCAGCAAAATCGGAGAATAAATGCGCCTTTTATGGACTTTAGACCTTAAAGCTGAAGATCGGTTTCTATGCCAGCTATATCTAAATATAGCCAGAACTGGACTATATTCGGAACAGAGTCTTAATACAACTCACTGTTTCAAATTTTAGCAAATTCGGGTAATAAATGCTCCTGTTACAGGCCTAAGACCCAAAATCGGTAGATGGGTCTATATGGCAGCTATATTCAAATATGTTCCGAGCTGGTCCATTTTTGGTTCGGATATCGGCGGGCCTCACTATGCCAAATTTCAACGAAATCGGGTAATAAATACGCCTGTTATATGCTTAAGACCCTAAATCGTCAGATCGATCTATATGGCAGCTATATCCAAATATAGTCCAATGTGGCCTGAGTATAGAAGAAATACGAGTCTGTGCAAAATTTCAACTTAATATCCCAATTTATAAAGACTGTAGCGTGATTACAATGGTATAACATTAGCGCTCTCTATAGGTTCAAAAAGTCCAATCGGTCGAAGGGTTTGTATGGGAGCTACATCAGGTTATGAACGATTTGGACCAAATTATGTCATTATTGCGCCTTTTAGAGGCTGAAAAAGTCGTATCTGAAGATCGCCTTATATGACAGCTATATCAGATTATTGATTTGGCGTTGTTGTTAGAAGTCAAAACAAAATACCTCATAGAGGTTCAAAAAGTCAAATTGGGCGATCGGTTTATATAGAAGTTTATCAGCTTATACGCCAATTTGAAGCGCACTTGCCACTATTGTAAATGACGTTAAAACAAAATACCTCACGCAAAATGTCAGCTTAATCGGATAAGAAGACTTAAGAAGTCAAATCGGGCGATCGGTTTATATGTTGGCTGTTGAAAGTCATGGCACAACTTCAGGTGCAAAGTTTTAGGCAAATTGAGTAGTAATTGCGCCTTCTAGAGGCTCAAGAAGTTGAATCTGAAGATCGGTTTGTATGGCAGCTTCATAAGGTTATGGTCCGGTGTGGGCCATACTTGACAATATAGCCTCTTTTCTCACAAAAGGCTCAAGAAGTCTAATTGGAAGATTGGGGTTTATGGCAGCTAACATAATATGGTCAGATTTGGCTCTTTTCATGTTTGTGTAACATTTTAAGAATCTAGCTTAACTCCTTTGAAAGTTAGCGTGCTTTCGACAGATAGACGGACGGACATAGCCAAATCGACTTAGAATGTCAAGACGATTAAGAATATATATGCTTTGTTGGATTTTCAATAGTTTGTCAGTTACAAACGGAAAGATGAAATTAGTATACCCCATCCTATAGTGCAGAGGGTATACTGAGTGCAACGCAAGAAACATTTGCGCTTCATCATAGAACATGTTCCATAAAGGAAAAGGGGATACTTCCCTCATATCAATGAGTACCGTCCGATTAAATTTTAAAGCTCAATGACAAGGGGACTCCTCTTTTACACCGAGTTCAAACGGCGTCCGCAGTACGACATCTCTTTGGAGAGAAATTTTAATATGGCAGGATACCTCACAAATGCAGCTAGGCATTAGTAAAAGGATAACCAAGGCTAAAAAATTTTGTCGATGTACACGCCGGGTTTTGAAACGCGGCGTTCGGCTTAATAGGCGGACATGCTAATCTTTGCGACACGGTGGCCTCCAGTATGCACACAAGAAATACTGCTTCCAATTTTATAAAAATGTCTTCCTGGGTTGTTGTATGTCAGTTTACTATCGCTGATGATGCACACAGTTGTTCAAACCACACCATCACACCACCTCACACATTCCATCATAGTCAGCATTTTCGCCTGCAGGATCGTGTTATGGTCAAGCAGCTAGAAACAGAACTCAGTCCCTCGTTCCTCAATGTTGATCTTCAGGCCCGCCTTGTTCTCTAGATTTGGATCCATCAGTGCAGTGCATGAACTATCAGATGACAATACGAGTGATCCGTCAAACCAAGACTGTACCGTTAGCAACAATGTCTTTCAACAATGTCTTAAGTATCCGATTAAAAATATCTTCCTTTACATAATGGTCGCAACGTGATGGTGTGACCTGCACCAATATTCTATCCATTCTCCCATAGCTTTAAGTCACATAGCAACAGTAGCTGCCTCATAACTAACCTGTATGTCTATGGGTCGAATATCGAGAATAGTCTTCACTACTTTAGTAGGCGTGGTACATTTAGCTCCACCTATGCCATGACAACGTGTTATTTGAACCTGTTCTAATGTCGTTGGAGGCCACCTTAGCGCAGAGGTTAGCATGTCCTCCTATGACGCTGAACGCCGGGGTTCGAGTCCTGCGGGAACATCAGAAAATAAATTTCATCGGTGGTTATCCCCTCCTAAAGCTGCCAACATTTGTGTGATAGGTATGCCATGTGAAAACTTCCTCCATGTGAAAACTTCTTCCTATATCAATAAAAAGCCTCAGTGTAAAATTTCAAGCGGATATCTGAATTCGTTCTTCCGATATTTCCGATAGCGGAAGAACGAATTTAGATATCCGCTTGAAATTTTGCACAGAGGCTTTTTATTAATGTAGGTCGCTGGGGATTGCAAATTGATCATATCGGTTCAGATTTTGATATAGCTCCCATATAAACAGATCTCCTGATTTGACTCCTTGAGCCCCTGAAAGCCCCACTATTTGGCCGATTTGGCTAATATTTTGCACCTAGTGCTCTGTTACGTTCCAAATCCGTCAACAACCTGATATAGCTCCCATATAAAACGATCTCTGGATCCAACGAAATGCACTGCATATATGGGGGACATCCCCTTCGTGTTGGTTACGAGAAAAAAATCTGTGTATATTGACCGATATGGATCGTATTTGTCATGGCTGTTAGAAGTCATAGAATAATACCACCTCCAAAATTTCAGACAAATCGAAAGTAAAATTGGAAGATCGGTTTATAAGGCTATCTATCGATTTAGACCATACTTGAAACAGTTGTTGAAAGTCATACCAAAACGACATATGCAAAATGTCAACGAAATTGGATAACAATTGCCGCCTTTAGTAGCTTAAAAAAGTCTAATCGGAAGATCGGTTTATGTGGCGGTTATGTCAGGTAATGGACTGATTTTGACCTTACTTGGCACATGGCCAAAATTTCAGCTAAATCGCAAATAACTTGCTATAGCTCCCATTTACGACGATCTCCCGATTTGACATCTTGAGCCCCTGGAAGCCCCATTTCTTGTCCGATTTGGCTAAAATGTTGCGCGTAGTGTTTCGACATGGCTTTTTACAGATGAGCCAAGTATGTTCCAAATCGGCCTATAACCTGATATAGCTCCCACATAAAACAATCTCCGGATTTCAGGTCTGGAGCCCCTGAAAACAGAGTAAAATTTTGTTCCTCCTGTAAATTTATAGGAGTATCCATGGCGGATTCCCAAGGTTCGGCCCGGCCAAACCCTTTTTAATTGTTTTTCTGAAAGGATGGGAGCTATATCTATATCTGAACCGATTTTTTTTTCCAAAATTAATAGCGTTTGTCCTTGGATCAAAGAAAAGACTTGCGTACAATTTTCTCTCAAGACAAACATTTTATCAAAATTTCCCCAGGAATTTGAAAAATAAGTAAGAAATGCCTTCAGCAAATGAAAAAGAGAATTCAATTTCCTTACATTATTTTCTAGCCTCACATCATTGTTGCTATTGCATACCACATTTTTCCCTTGAAGACATTCACATTAAACTGCCCCTGGGGCTGCCAGAATTCTTGGTACCTTACGATTGCGAAAAAAATTACAAAAGCAACAAAAGTCACATTTGCTTTGAGTGCTGTAAAAAATGTAATCCATGGCATTTAATACCTTCCATCCAGATTTCTTTTGAAGTGGCCTTAATTATGAGTGAGCTTTTAAATTAGCAAAGATTTAGGATTTCATTTTAAAGCCCCTAAAACGTTGTGGCATTTCGGAAGAAAAAATATTTCCACTTAATGCTGGGGGATGGAAAGGTCTTTTGTTATTGCATTGTTGTGATTTAGTTGTTTGGAATTTAATTTTTCTCAAATTTGTTGTTGTGGGGGAGAAAATTAGCAGTGTAACCCATAGTGAAAGTGAAGTGTTGCGTGTGAAATTCTGTTCAAAATATTTGCTTTTTGTTTGCCGCTTTTTAAACGTAATTGGGAGGGGTCAAACAACCTGGGGGAACGTGCCACAGCAAAATTCATCGTAAATGACATGTTTACCCACAAGAGTAATGGGAATATAAAAAAAGCCAGTAAGAAAAGGCAAAAGTCGGGCGGGGCTGACTATATAATACCCTACATCACCCAGAATACGTACTTCTTTCAATACATGGATCCTATGTTGAAATCTAAATTGTGGCTACTACAGCCTTAAAGGGACATATCGGATGAAAGATATATGTCGGAGCTATCGAAATTTGGATCGACTTGATGAAATTTTGCACACTTATTGGGACGTTAAAAAAAAGGTCTAGTGCTTAATTTTGTAAAGATCGGACAAAAACTGTGGCCTTAAATGGCCACATCGGATTAAAGATATATATGGGAGCTATATCTAAATCTCGACCGATTTTGACAAAAATTTGCACACACATGAGGACGTTTAATAAAACACCTCACGCTTAATCTTGTAAAGATCGCATCAAAACTGTGGCTTCTGCATGCATAAAATGCCATATCGGATGAAAGATATATATGGGGGCTATAACTAAATCTGGTCCGATTTTGACAAACTTTTGCACACACATGAGGACAGATATATATGGAGGCTATATCTTAGTCTGGTCCGATTTTGACGAAATTTTGCGCACGTATAAAAAAGTCAAATAAAACACCTCTTGCTTAATTTTACACAGATCGGACCAAAATTGTGGCTTCTACAGCTGTAAAAGGCCATATCGGATGAAAGATATATATGGGAGCTATATCTAAATCTGGCCCGATTTTGGCGAAATTTGGACATGAATGACGACATCAAATAAAACACATCACGCTAAATTTTGTACAGATCGGACCAAAACTGTGGCTTCTGCAAGCTTAAAAGGCCATATCGGATGAAAGATATATATGGGGGCTATATCTAAATCTGGTCCGATTTTGAAGAACTTTTGCACACATATAAAAAGGTCAAATAAAACACCTCTTACTTAATTTTACACAGATCGGACCAAAAGTGTGGCTTCTACAGCCTTTAAAGGCCATATCGGATGAAAGATATATATGGGAGCTATATCTAAATCTGGTCCGATTTTGACGAACTTTTACACACATATAAAAAGGTCAAATAAACACCTCTTGCTTAATTTTACACAGATCGGATCGAAATTGTGGTTTCTTCAGCCTAAAAAGGACTACAGAAGGAGGCCGATTAGCTGGCGCCCCATCTGGCGAATTTTTCAAAGCGTGCCCGGGGCTTGCATATACTCCGAGAGCCTGGCAGCAGGCAAGAGTGGTATTTATACCCAAGCCCGGCAAGGCAAGTACAGACCTATAAGCCTAACGTCCTTTCTACTCAAAACCATGGAACGTATTTTGAATACCATTATAAAAAGTAGGACATCCAGTGAACTGCTCAAATACAAATAGCATGCCTATGTCAGGGGAACATCGGTGGAGACTGCACGGTACGAGGTTGTGCCTAAAATAGAAGAATCCTACGATGCCAAAACGTACACACTGGCGGTATGCATTGACATCGTGGGCGCTTTTAACAATGTGCGGAACGAAACACTGATTCAATTCCTAGATCAGTGCCGGTTGGACCGGGTCCTTAAAGACTGGATAAACCATATGCTAAGGAACAGGTGGATAAATTGCGGGTCCCGTGAGAGAAAGTGGCACAAGGCACGCCACAGGGGGCCATTTCACCCCACTCTTATGGTTGCCCACCATAAGTGGTCTTTTACGGGTGCTGAGAGAGGTGGGATTTGAAGCCGTCTGCTACACAGACGGTGTTATAATACTTCACTGCCTCCACCTCTTGGTGGACTCCTATGGAGAAGAACTGAAACATAAGAACCATACAATAGGTTCAGGGAACATGTTGCTTTGGCATAGGTGGAGCGGTGAGGACCACACCCACTAGGGCACTGGAGACTATTCTAGATATCCAATCCTATGACAACCAGATTAAGTGTGAGGCAGCTACTATGGATTAAAGTTGGGAGCAGCTCATACCATCGCGGTATAATCGAGGCGACGATATGAAACCTGGAAAGAAGGGAAAAAGTTTGCGATCGGATAACCGAGACGAGACTTGAGGTCGAGTGCGAGGCACTGCTGCCAGCGGCACAGTCTTTGATTGACGGAACTCTAGTATTGCCATCTGGTAGATCATGTGACACGGATCGATCAAAGGTAGAGGACAGAGTAGGCCTGGGAGTATACATTGAGAACCCAAGGACTGAGATCTATTTTCGACTGCACGACCATAATACGGTCCTGCAGGCGGAGATCCAAGCGATCATGGAATGCGTGTGGTGGTGCGGTGCTAACGCGAAGACGTTGAGTGTGAACATCTTTACGGACAGTAAAATGGCCATGAGGGCAAAAAAACAAAACAACCAGGACGGTAAGGTCACTACCAGTCTTGCCTTAGACTGTCCTTAGTCCTTAGACCAACCAGTTTTGGATTCCACTATGGAGGTCGCTGTTTGCCCCTTGGTTTGGTTCTATGAGTCATTCAGGGCCTTCATTATCCACTTGACCATTATGTCTATGTAGTCCTCCGCAGTTTTCACTTGCTTTTCAGATCTAGAGAGGACAGTCGTGGAGAATGTGTGCCGAAATGTTACTTCTGTTTAGCCGAGGAACCATTTTTGCAGTATTTTCTGCAAGGCTCAAGCTAATATAATGACGAGAAGATGTGGTCATCCAAGTCGCTGATATTCTCTGATACCAAGGTAAAATTTATTACCTCCTCCTTGTTTATGAATTGTGTGCCATATAAAGGGAAACCAGCCACTAATACGACCTATGCATTTCAAGGCTGGCTACTACTGAATCCTTAGTGCTTAGCGACGGATTTAGTCTACTCTTTGCAAGAAAACAGGCACTGTGTCTCCCATTCCCCGTACCTTTGAGAATCCAGAAATTCTTAGTTTACGAACCATTCCTGCAAACACCCATGGTTCTTGGATAAGAAAAACTCCAAATCCTTCTGCCATCAGAAGGACCTTTAGTGCCACCGAAGCGGTCTTACAATGAAACCGGACCATAGTTAGGATTCAGAATTTCCACCACTGTTGCGTTAGCCTCGTCGTCCGAGTCCACCAGTTTTGGGCAAAAATTACGCAAAGTTTTCAATACTCGCTTTTAATTTTTTCAAAGCTTGCTTTTACTTTATGCAAGCTTGCCTTCCAAATTTATCAGCCTTTCGTTTTGTTCCTTCTTCTCTGGAATAACATGACAAATTTTGAATTACCAGATGTTTTGTGGTATTCACCATTTAGTAATCCAAAATTTGCATTAAAAAAAGAATAACAAATTTAATATTTACAAAAAAAAAAGTTTGAGACAAAGGCATTAAGGGCCACTTTTGCTGCCGAAATTTTATAATTGAAAAATGAGTTTTTTTTTGTGGCTAATGACAGATAAGGTCAACATTATTAAAATGTTAATTACACATGGAGGCCGAACCATTCTCCTCTTGCAAAAAAAAAGTCATTTATCATTTAAGGTACCTAAACTACTCCATAATAAGCAGTATAGTAAAGAGTATGGGATCGCCGCTTTTATCGTCAATTAAGGAAGCATAATAATCCTCCTCTGCCAACTACCCCGGGAACAATGGGTGGTAAATCTTGAACAAAGAAAAAAAATTTAAAATGTTTTATGAAATTCTTAGCAGTATTTCCACCTTTGGTGTGTATTTTCATGCATCAACACAAGGCAGCTTGTGATTTTTTTTTTGCCATGGAATAAGTGTTGCCACCTATCAAATATATTTACTATTAATATTTTAGTATGTAAAGGGTTTGCTTGAAGGCAACACATATTTAATAATTTTAAATTTGCTTAAAATTGTTGTTGGATTAACCAGCTTAGACCAATGTGTTTTCATTTCTTGCTCCTATTTCAAAATAAAACAACAAAAACACTTTAAAGAGTCTCAGCAATTTTAGTGTGTTAAATTTATCAGGGCGGTTTGCAATAATCGCGATTTCGCCCTTTGCCAGAGGGCTCATCAGATTGCGATGCCACCCAAAAATTTTCAAAAAAATTTAAATTTACCAAAATAAGAGTTTTTTTTTAAATATTTTATGAAAGTTTAATTTTCATAGAAGTATTTAAAATAAAGGGTCATCTTTAAAAAAAAAAAATTTTTTAAATATTATTTTCGAAAAATTTTGAAGGCAAAATTTTTATAGAAAATTTTGTCATTTCTAATAATATTCCTAAAATATTAGAAAAACTTATTTATACAAAAAATGTTTCAAAACTTATTTTTATAAGAAAAATTTTAAAAATTAGCCTTCAAATATTGAGCCTTTGGAGAAAAGTTTGTTTTAAAAATTTTAATAAAAAATTTTGAAGATTAAAATTTTGTGATTTTTCTAGCATAATCCAGCCCAAGACCATTTAAATTCAATGCTTTATAATTAAAAAAATAGCATAGCAAAGACTTTAGAAAAGTTTAGCTAGAGTGTGCTGTTGTCAAAAACACTTTGACTGGCGTGGTGAATTGCGATTTCTGATACGCCATGTATCTTCATCAACACCTTTGTCGAATTGATAAAGGTGCTCTACATACCCAACGACTTTTGAGTACGGTGTAGAGCACGTTTTTGTTCTGAATCCGGGCTCAACAAGTCCCCTGGCCCTCCTAAGCGCAGTAAGAGATCATAAAGACTTATTTTTCACTACTCTGACACAAATTAATCATCAATGCTTAGAAGAACAAAACACATCATCATATACAAATTTTTATTTTAATAAAAAAAAAGTAGATAGGCAGGGCCCGCTGCGCTGCACTTGTTTTCACTCTCTTTTTTACCTAAGACCTATACTGGCACTTTCAGGAAATAAGTCTTGTTCAGGGGTGCTGGTACGGCCTTTCAGATATGTCGCCCCAATTGGGATATAATATTGGTGCTCTAGTCCCAAATACCTTTCATTTGAGCCTTTTATTGCTATGGTCGGTAAATATGTTCGGTATGGGGGTATATTTGGGGGGAGATGGACCCTCATATATCAGATTCCTGCTGTAGTCACAAATACCTTTCATTTGAGCCCCATGTTGTCATTATTGGTCTATATATCCATTTGGCGGGCTTTGGAGGTGGGGCGGCTCCCCTAGATATCCCACCTCAAATAAGGATACCAAATTTCTTTTTTAGTGTTATTATAAACATACCAAATTTCGCTTAAATCGCTCCATTTCGAGATCTGACGTTTTTGAAAATAGGGTAAGGGGAGGCTCCGTAAGGGAAGGACCCATTAAAGTTTGGATGTTAGATTTTCTCCATTCTATTGGTTTTGGTGGTGGATTGGAGTAGCACAACCCTTTGCCCCAAAAGTGGATATCAGATTCATACCTTACTCCCCATAACCACATTTGAGCTGGATATTGCTATAGTCGGTATATATGTGTGGTTTAGGGGGAGCTTATGAGGTGAGGCGTCACTGAAACACTTGGCCATAAAACAAATATCAGAGCGCCTTTTAGCCCTAGTCCACAACTATGCCCAGTCTGAGGGGTATGTTGGGTGTGGAAGGCTTCCTACGAGCTTAGCCCTCAACAATATCAGCATGGTGCTCCACTCTCAAATTCCTTTTATTTGAGCCCCAATTGCATTGGTTTAGGGGGTGAGAAGAACCCAAACATTTGTCCTCAAAATTGGATATCAACTTCGTTTGCTACTATCAAAAATCAACTTTTTGAGCCCCTTATTACCATTAAACAAACATGGCAGGTTGAAGAAAGTTAAGGGGGCGGAACCTGAAAGAATAACAGCATCGTGCTAGAGCAACATTTTGTTTGAGTCCCATAATGTCAAGCATTTAGAAGGTGGCGATCAAGATATTCAGGGCTAGGGTCTCGTTCAGATCCACACAAATAAATTTTTTTTTTTGTATCACTTGGGATACCACATTTTTAAAGATGCGCAGGTCCTCCTGTGTCTATCCCAATTTGAGGGTAAAAAGTGTACTCTACTAGCAAAAACCTTTTATTACAGACCTATTCAATCCATATCGGCCTTCATATATTATTTTTAATTCCTTTTTTTTTGTGGGTAGTATAGGGGGAAGGGGATGACCCTTTGACACATCCTTTCATTTGAGTACAAAATATTCCCGGATGTCCTGTATGACAGTTTAGTGTTGTTGTTATTGGGAGAAGAGGGTCGGTCTCCGCGACGCTAAGACCCAAAAAATAATTTACCTGCACAATCTGCACGTTTTATTAAAGGTTATTTAGTGGGTGGGCATGTTGCAGTCTTTGTCCCAAATATGTATACCTGATTCGTAGTCAACCCCCAAAGACCTTTCATTTGAGTTGGACATTCATCCATTAAGTTGGACATTCAAGCCCGGTTTGGGGGTTTGGGAGACCCCGTAGACACTTTGGATCAATTTATTTTATTCAACTTCCAAACACCTTCCATTTTGATACCCACATTGTCGCAATCGGTAAATATGTCCTGTTGAGGCGTTTTGGGGGATGGGGAGCTCCTCAGACACCAAGGAATAATTCTTTATATCAGCTTTTTACTCAACTTTTAAAATCCTTTCATTCGATATCTATATTGTCCCAATCAGTAAATACGTCGTGCTGGGGGTTTTGGGCGGTGGCCCCTTAGACACAAAGGAATATTTTTTATGTCAGTTGTGTACTCTACTTTTAAATACCTTTCATTTGATATCCATATTGCCCAAGGCGGTAGAAGTACCCTATTGAGTGGTGTTTTTGGGGGTGGGGGACCCCGCCGACACTTGGGGTAACATTTTTATGCCAAGTTCATACTATAGTCTTAAACACCTTTCATTTGATACCCATATTGTCCCAACCGGTAAACACGTCCGTTCGGATGGGTTTTGGGATGGGGCGTTCCCCCAGACTATTTTTCCCCAAAGTTGTATACCAATTTCGTGTTTTTGGGTTACCATAAGTGTGCAAACTTAATTTCACTTAAATCGGTGCACCCATCTCCGAGATCTGGCGTATTTGAAAACGGGGGTAAGGGGGAAGGTCCGCCCCCCTTCGGATATCAACATCATTTTCATCCAAAAAATTTATTATTTTACTAGTCCCATATTGGAAACTTATTTCTTATGGGTACCAAAAATTAAGTTTTCCCAGAAGCTTTAATAGAATTTTCTATAATATTTATACCCTCCACCATAGGATTTTGATGCAGCTGCCATATAAACCGATCTAGGGTCGTGACTTTTTGAGACACTAGAGTGCGCAATTCTTTTCGATTTGGTTGAAACTTTGCATGAGGTGTTTTGCTATGACTTCCAAAACTGTGTTAAGTACGGTTGAAATAGGTTCATAACCTGGTAAAGCTGCCATATAAACCGTTCTGGGATCTTGACTTCTTGAGCCTCTAGAGGACGCAATTCTTGGCTGAAATTTCACACAATGTTTTCTACTATGAGACTAACATTATCCTTTATTTGCTTTAAAAGAGACGACGGACAAAGAAGGTATACCATGGTAAGATTCGGCCCGGCCGAACTTAGCACGCTTTTACTTGTTTTATTTTTGTTATAATTTTTTATAAGGGCGGTTGAGACCTAGCTAACCATGTAGTGATAGCGCGCAAAGCAGTAGGAAACACATGCAAATTCTCTGACAAGGTTCGGGAAGAGTAGTTCTTCAAGCATCTTAGCTACTGACGAGAGTCGGGATATTGGATCGCACGATTCCCGCTTTCTTCGTCGCCCCACTGACCTTTTCTCCGTTTCACAGTTCTAAATGCGGGTTCGTTACTCATTCGCTTAACTCGAAATGAATCACAGAGAAAGGTTTGGCATTTCGCGCTCTGGGGCCTTCGGCCAATTGATCTCTGCTTTCGTTCGGCTACACACCGCTGTGGCCCGGCAACCAAGCAATGCGTATCTTGTCATCTTCAGGAAAGGCGTTAATCTCACTTTTGTCATATCGGTCTGGGTGGCTATCGTGGCACAGAGATAAGCACGTCCGTCCGAGAACATCGGAAATTGACATGGTCGGTAAACGTGTATGGTATGGGTGTGGGATGGTCACCCATACACCTGGCCCTGAGAATAAATATTTATTTTACTTGAGCCTCATATTATCGTGGTCAGTAAATGTTTGGGCCGTGTTTTGAGTGTGGGGTGGACTCCAAAAACTTGATCCCCTGAAAGTAAGCATCAACTTCGTGTTTTAGTTCCAAATACCTTTCATTTGAGCGCTATATTGCCATGGTCGGTAAATAAGTAATTTTTGAGGTGTTTTTTGGAGGAAGAATGAAAATTTGTCAATTCACCCCGAGTGTGGATATCCCAAAAGCGTACTTTACTCCTAAATAATATTCGTTTGAGTCCCGTATTACCAAGATCGGTAAATATGTTCGATTTGGGTATATTGGGGGTCGGGTGGCCACCATGTAAGTATCAACTTCGTGTTTTACTTTCATATACCTTTCACTTGAGCGCTATATTGCCATGGTCGGTAAATAAGTCATTTTTGGGGTGTTTTTGCGGGAAGAATGAAACTCTGTCAATTCACCCCGAGTGTGGATATCCAAAAAGTGTACTTTACTCCTAAATAATATTCGTTTGAGTCCTGTATTACCAAGATCGGTAAATATGTCCGATTTGGGTATATTGGGGGTCGGGTGGCCACCATGATGCGTGCACTACTCTCAAAAACCTTATATTTGAGCGCCATATCATGGTGATCAATAAATCCTGTTTAAGGGTTTTTTGGGTGGGCTGAACCCGCAGAAACTTGGTCCCAAAAATGATAAGCAATTTCGTGATCTACTCCCAAACAGTTTTCATTTGCGCCCCATATTGATTTTTAATACTAGAACCTAATTTTGATAGCAATTTTGTCGAAAATAAAAAAAAATAAAAAAAAAAACATTTTTAAAATTTAATTTTTTACGAAATTTTAAAACTTATTTTACACAGAAATTTTAAAAATTTAATTTATGTTTGTATTTTATTTTAAAAATTAAATTAAAAAAAAAAAAAACGTTGAAAATCAGATTTTTTATGAAATTAAATATTAAAGGGAATCTTGCCGATATTTGATTTTTCTAAAAATTTATCAGCATTTTATGGTCATTGGTTTTTTTTCTTATCAAAGATGTTGAGTGTGGCGGCATTTCTAATTCGTTATCGACAACTCTGGCTTAGGGTATATTACAAAGCCTTCCTATGAATGGATGAACATGCAAGTTCCACTCTTGGCTTTATCCCCTGATAGCTACGATTGTTGTTGCTGCTGGTGGCGCAATAAAAGTACTTAACAACTTTTTAACACCTACAAACGCCTTTAATGGCGAAACTTTAAAAGCATTTTAAGATGAAACATTTCCATGGGTGATTATTTCAAAAGCACTTAGGCGACGCCATAACGTGCCATTCTCTATTAAACACTCGCAGTGCGGGAGCTACTGAAACTCAATTTGCCACACACACACACACAGGCACGCGGGCAAACAAGGACAAGGCATTCACAACAGCAATGTCCTTCCAACACGACGCACACCTTTAAGAAAGTAACAATGAGCGGTCGCCATACCTGAAGCCGATGTTGTTTCCAGGAATATCAGCTGTTATGTTGAATGCAGACGCAATGACAATAGAGAGGACTTGCAGTCCCAACCGGAAGAAGTTAATTTAAATTATTTGCAAGCATTTACAGTGAATTATTTCGAAAAGATGAAAAAAAAAATAAATATTTTTTTTGTGGCTATGAGAAAGAAGAGAAGGAACCTTTAAAAGATAATTAAGGTAACGTAAATTAAAGAAAAATTTGCCATGACCTTGCAGTTTCGGTTACTTTCTAGCAACCCACTAACTCTTTGATAAATTTAGCTTTTATGTTGCTCTAGCTTCACTACATATTCTTGTAATGAATTGAATTAGTTTTGTTCATTTTTATACCCTAGATAACGAATGTGGTACGGGGTACTAGAACGTTATAAATTTGGAATTTGTTGTGGAGCGGACTTGTTGTTATTTCGCTCCTCAAGAATATCTCTGCAAATCTGGAGCCCGAGAATAGGCTTAGAAAGGACTCCAAAGATCAAATATTTGGGGTGGTAGTATAAGGTCGTAGCATGTTGCTTGCTCCTAAAACCTCGACTAGTGTTTCGGCTGGACCAGGCTCCATCATCCTAATGACTCTCAGGTGAGAGATTCCCTTAATTGAGATTTGCTCCACAGGCTACCCCAATTGACACACGTCTTGATTCGGAAACGGCACAGCAGACAGCCAAAAGACTGCGATCGCCTGAAGGACATGCAAATGCAAATGAACATTCCATTAAGGAACAGGGGCAAACTTCTCACATATCAATGAGTGCAGTCCAATTTAATTTTTTTTTATAAGTTCAATGATAAGGGACCTCCTTTTTTATAGCCCAGTCCGAACGGCGTGCAGCAGTGCAACACATATTTTGGAGAGTAGTTTTACATGGCATAGAACCTCACAAATGTTGTCAGCATTGAGAGGGGAAAACCACCGCTGAAAATTTTTTTCTGATGGTCTCGCCAGGATTCGAACCCAGGCGTTCAATGTCATAGGCGGACATGCTAACCTCTGCGCTACGGTGGCCTCCCACCTTCCACCTAAAGGACATACAAACCCCAAAAGAACTGAGGCGAACAAGAGAAATACAGGTTTGCTAATGTCACAAGGGACAGGTTGTTGATGGTGGTTGTGGACAAGGGAGAAGAAAAGACTGCTTACCTTGGAGCAACTGGAGTGGTGTAGTCAAGAATTTTAACATTTTGTGGACAAAAACCAACATTTTGTTGTTGGTTTCAGCAAATATTTTTGCTGTTTTTACTAAAAAATTTCACTGGATGTATATTCTTGATTGTCTCGACTTAGCCAAGTCCGTCCGTCGGTCAAAAGCACGTAAATTTTCGAAGGAGTAAAACATGGCGCTTGAAAGTTTGCACCAATGCTTCATATTCGTGTGGGTCGGTTAGGATTGTAAAGGGGCCCTATCGGTTATACTTCTTGAGCCTTTTGAGAACACAATGCTTATCTGATTTGGCTGAAATGTTGCATGAGGTGTTTTGTTTACACTTCCAACAACTGTGCAAAGTATGGTCGGAATCGGTTCATAAAATTGATATACCTGTCACATCTTCAGATTGGACTTCTCTAGCATTTACCACCCGATTTGGCTGAAATTTTGCAGCCTTTCATGTATGGCCCAAATAGGTTCCGACTCCGGACAGAATAGCAAAAATGTTTCAACAACAAGTAAAAAGGCGTTAGGTTCGGCCTGGCTGAACTTTGAATACCACCTCGGATATATATGTAAACCACCTTTCATCAAAATCCGGTGAAAAATGCATATCTTATGCCCCAAAGCTGCTATATCGAAAAGAAGATGATGCTGATAAATTAAACTTGCTCCCTGCTGTTGGCACTACCCAGGGATTGCCGCGTTGATGTGGCAATCACATTTAAAGCCCTCGGGAGTATATTTAATGTGGGATCCATTTTCACTTACGATGTGATGACTTCATACTCATCATCATCCTTCTCTTCATCTTAAATTTCGGATAAAAGTTTTTAAAATTGGGGAAGAAAGTGCCGTAACTGAGTGTAATTTATTTGTTTTTTGCGTTTTCATAATCTACTCCTTAATACCTTTCATTTGATGCCCATATTGCTCAGGGTAAAAAGGGGCACAATATACCCGTCTGCCTGTCTATCGAAAGCACGCTGATTGTCGAAGGAGTAAAGTTAGCCACTTGATTTTTGAATTGCACAAATCCTTCTTATAAGTATCGGTCGGATGGGATTGTAAATGGGCTATATCGGTCCATGTTTTGGTATAGCTGTCATATAAACCGATCTTGGGTGTTGACTTCTTGAGCCTCTAGAGGGCGCAATTCTCACCTGATTTGACTGAAATTTTGAACGTGGTGGTTTTGTATCACTTCCAACAATTTTGCTTAGTATGGCGCAAATCGGTACATAACCTGATATAGCTGCCATATAAACCGATCTGGGATCTTGACTTCTTGAGCGTCTAGACGGCACAATTCCAATATGGTCTGAATCGATCAAAAGCTTGATACAGCTCCCATATAAACCGATCTGCGGATTTTGCTTCTTGAGCCTCTACAAGGCGCAATTCGTATCCCAATGAACTGAAATATTACAAAATGACTTCTACAATGTTCAGCATTCAATTCATTAATGGTACGAATCGGACTATGACTTGATGTAGCTCCAGTAGTATAACAGCTCTTATTCATTATTCTTTGTTTGCCTAAAAAGAGATACCGCGAAAAGAAATCGACATTTGCGATCCATGGTGGAGGGTATATAAGATTCGGCCAGGCCGAACTTAGCACGCTCTTACTTGTTTGTTTTTACATATTCGTAATCTACTAGCTAATACCTTTCATTTGATACCCATATCACCTAGGTTGGCAATTATTCCCATTGAGCTGAACCTTTCCTTAGATTCGTTTTTGTCCATAGGCAGAGATCAAGCTCGAAGAAAGGCTATATGGGATTATGTCTCCATGTAGTTTATATACCAATTCAAGATTGTGTCAGCGGCACAGATTTGAATTGACGGAACCCTAGTGTTGCCATCTTGAAGATCATGTTACACGTCGTTCCGCAGTTCGACACCTCTTTGGGCAGAAGTTTTTACATGGCAAAGTACCTTACAAATGTCGCCAGCATTATGATGGGATATAGCTGAAAATGTTTGCTAATGTTCTCACAAGGATTCCAACACAGGCGTTCAGCATCATAGGCGGACTTGCAAACATCTTCGCTAAGGTGGCCTTCAGGGAAAAATATGCCAGTGCCAAAGTGGAAGACGATCGGAGAAAAATTGCGACCTGTACTTTGTTCACAAATTAACATGGACATACAGACGGACAGACAGATAGATGGATTGGCAGACAGACGGATATAGCTAAATCGAATCAGACAGTGATTCTAAGTTGATCGGTATCATTTTCAATGGGTATAGCTCTCTTCCTTCTGGGTGTTACAAAGAAATGCACAAAGGGTATAAAAATGTCCTACAAAAATGGCACTATGCATTAATGGGTTAACCTACGTTTAAAATAATGTTTATTTGAGTTTTTTCCTGAAAATTTTCCATTTAATTTTATTCACAAACAAACGACAGACGAAATAATTCTAAAGAAATCTGCAAAATCATTTTCCTATTAAGTCATTGATTATGCTTCAAAAAAAAAAAAAAAAACTTTCTTAAGTTCTTTCTTCTGTATAAGGCTCTTTCTTTCTTATGACTTCTTCGGGGGGGCCTTTTGGACTCACGACTCATTTAATAAAAGTTACTCCTCTAAAGATGATTCATCTAAACTCGCTTGTCTTGTTGGATATCCTTCTGGTTTTGTATTCCGCTCTATATTCAACACATGCTTGACATCTTTCACAACATTTGATTGTATTGCACCAGACTGCTGATGAGGTGCAGATGTTTTTCCCTCACTCTCATTAGGTGCACTTTCTTCATTTAAGAGATAAAGCAGTTGATCGAGCAGACTTTCGCGTGTTTCCTGAGACACCGCCTTCTTGGCGTGTCTAGGTATAAGCAATTTTTGCAATGTCTCTAGTATCAATTCTCGATCATCCTTTGAATAATGCTTGGAAGGCACTCTATTTGATTTGGGATTTAAAATATATCCCAAATCTTGTAATATTCTCTCCTTGGAGGGAGAAATTTCCACCATACTTAGAGAAGAGGGGGCAGTTTTATGTATGGCGCTGGGACTTAAAATCAAGCGAATATTTTCAAAAACACTTTCATGGCTATCATTTTCTTTCAATGGATTTTGGGGATTGAATAGAGAATGTAGATATGCTAGAATTTCTTCAACCTCCAAGGGAACATAACTACGCTGGGGACGATACAAGGCTGGCGGCCATATGAGCTCTTTTAGATATTCCATAATTTCTCTGCGCATTTCATTTCGCTTGAAATGAGCCATAGTTTGATAGGAGGTGATATCCGTTTGCATTATAGCCGAAACTTTGGTGGACAGTGAAGAATTGTTGGAAGTTGTGGGTTTGCTAGAAGTTGCCAGGGTATCAATGGGGTTTTCCGGTTTAAGTCGAACCTTTTCATTACTGTGGAATTCTTCAATCTTAGAAGTTGGGATTGTGAGAGTCTTGGAGTCATCTGTCAGGGTTTCCATGGACTTTAAATTCACTTTTTTGGTAAAGCCATCATTTTGTTTTGTTAGTTTGGAGGGAGGTTGTGGTTCCGCTTCTTGTGTTAAGGGCTCTTGGTGCTTTATAGTTACCTTTTTGGTAATGGTTTCCGTTAGCATCTCATTAGAGCTAGTTGTCGGTGAGGGTAGTTTGAAATGTATATCTCTTGGCTTTGGAGAGATAGGAGATCCTTTAACCTCTGGAAAAATTAAAAAATCCAATGAAGATAGCTTTGAGGGAGGACTAGCTGGGGAAGGTGGTGGTGGTGGGGGTGGGTATGGAAGCGGAGTTGGAATCTCAGGCCTATATGAGACTTGTGGAATATCCAAAATTTTAGCTTTGCTATCGTTATACACACTGTTCTTAGTTTCCAAAATAGAAGATGCTTCCAAAGAAAGAAACTTAGTTGGATGAGCATCAAAGGAATTGTTTTTACTTTTTTCTACAAATTCTTTAGGCAAGATGGTATTATCTCTATATTTATCACTGATATTCTTCACAATTCCAACATTCTTGGGTTTCATCTTGGCTTTGTTCACAGATTTTGGGTGATTATGGTATACCACAGACCCCAGCAGTTGGCTGGAAACATTTTTATGCTGTGACCGATAATGCTCCTTGCCAATTTTCGAGTTTTCCATAGATTCACTAGACTTTTGGAATGTTTTGATTTGTGGCTCCTCTGAACTGGAACTGTAGCAGGAATAA
Organism: Stomoxys calcitrans; assembly: GCF_963082655.1. Lineage (NCBI taxonomy): Eukaryota > Metazoa > Arthropoda > Insecta > Diptera > Muscidae > Stomoxys > Stomoxys calcitrans. Next base: position 137,131,596 of record NC_081555.1, read on the forward strand.
AATATTTCGGTTGCATAATTGTGGTTCCCTTCTAGAGTTTGTTGCCCCTTATAGGTTGAGGTTTGAGTTTGCAATGACTTTGTTTGGGTCTTCCTGGATTTCCTTCCAATTTTAGTAGGTTTTGATTTTTCCTTGCCTGATACAGCAGAAGCTTGCAGTGTTATCTGGGTCTGTAAGTGTTTAATGTTGCCATTGCTCTTTTCAATTTGGAGCTTTAGGGGCAATACGAAGATAAAAGGTTCCATGGAAATAGATTTTTTGGCTCTACGAAAAGTTTTTTCCTTGTGACTTTTGTAGATAGATGTTGTGGAAGCTGGCAGGGGGTTTTGAGCAACATTGCCTGGATTGGAGATCTGCGCCATAGCTGTTGGAGAATATTGGTAGGGACAGCTTCCCTGTGTGGGCAAATAATGATTACCTTGAAGTTGGTTAGCATTGAACTGGATTGGCTGACTATTCCAAGGCTCATTTGCGGGCTGGTTTATTTGACAGGGACATATAGCAGAAGATGGTAAACTGTTTTGATATGAAGAATAGCATATTTGAGAGACTTGGGGTGGGTATAATAATATGGGAGAGGGAAAGTTCTTGGGTAAAAAATCTGTTTCGTTTTGGACATATGGACTGGCAGAAGACATATTGTGAGACAACTTGCTATCTTCATGATCTGAAGGAAATTCAATCTTTGCCTCTTGTACAGCATCATTTTCTGTCATTTTGCCTGTCTCCATATAACTAAGGCATTTATTTGAGATATTTGCATTAATTTGTTCTTCTAGCTGTTTGAAACTTTTATCCGACATTGCTTCACCTCGAAGTTTGGCACATCTTTGGCAAAAGTCAAGATTTTCGTAATCCTTGTCGTGGGCTGCACATAAATAGGTAACCGCAGTAGAGTTGGCGGAGCCAATTACCTTACCCAAAAATTTATAATCATCTAAATTTTCTTGCTTTCTTTGTTTGATGTTGGAATTTTGATTATGCTCCACGCCATCTGTAGGGCCCAAAATATGCCCTATGATGAATTCCTCGCAGGGAGTTTCCTGATTTCCACTTTCACTATTTGTTGCCTTTACGCCATAATCTTTAGAATGACCCAAATTATAATCATAAATTTGTTTAAGGGCTTCAGAAGTACCAGACACATAATTCCTATTGTTTACCTCACATGGATGAAACTTGTTTTTGTTGCCTTTGTTATGTGGGGTTTGAATATTCTCACAAAATTTATTACAACTGCATCTTGTCTTTTTATTGTCCGCATCATACCGTTTGAATTTTTTGGACTTGTGATAGGCTTTACTAAAACAACGATGAAGCAGTTGAGAAGTTTGGGCCATCTTCTCCAAGAGATATTTAATTTTTTTCAGATCTTCAATACGATTCATAATACCATTCATACTAGAAACACCTTCAGTTTTTATGCAAGAGTCGCCTTCACTATCCTGACAATCGAAGTACAGATCTTTTGGTTTATTATCTTCAATAGTTTGCTGCACTTCATGCGATTGCTTCGAATTTTGTTTGAGAATTCCTAGATCTGGGCAAGGACTTGTTAAGTTTTCATTTTTAATTCTCTTCAGAAGAGGGCAATTGAATATATCATGATCGTATGTTGGATTAAAGGAATATTTTTTCAATTTCCATTTCCATTTTCTTGAACTATTGCATCCCCTTTCAGCGAATTTATTTTCATTAGTGTTGGTATCAGTCATTTATATACTTTTATTAAAAATTTGGAATGTTAAAATTTGAACAAAAGATTTTATGGTTTGACAAATTGAAAATTAACTAAAAACTAGTAAGGAAAGGCAAATAGAGTAGTGCCGACTACATAATACCCTACAACTATCCCTTAAGTGGAATTTGGGCGTTATATCTAGGTTAGGTTTAAATGGCAGTATACCATCAGACTCACTTAGGCCTTTTCGTACATTGTGATAGGCCAGAAACAGGAGAAGGAAGATGCCTTTAAGTTTCTACTGTTGAACCATCCAGATCGCTTAAAAAGACAAACAACTTGCGAATGTTCAAATTGGAACTCCTTTTGACTGCCAGTGCGGGAGACACATATAAAGCAGATGTTCTATAGCATTGGCGGACACATACCCTGTTGCACATATTGGTGTACGCGAACAAGAACATAGTCCTTGCTATTGGAAATATTACGCACACTACCAAATGTACCCAACACTGTTCTATAATCTCTTCTTTCTCGATGTCCTCACAGCTTACTTGCAACGTGGAATGTGTCAGCATGTTTTAAGATCAGTCATGAACAAAGCGGTAGATCAGATCAGCGACAGCAAAGCGGTAGACCTCTTCAAGTCTGGATTAGTTCACATAATGTTCACAAATCCCTTCTCGTGATCAAATACCATTCGTTTCCCTACGAGCCTGATCCTGAAGACTTAGCTTACATGTGGCTAGAGGCACAGATTCCAATTCCCATGTAAAGTGTAAGGTAGTTCCCAGTCTCGCAAGCTCATCTGCTCTACAATATCCCAAGATAACTCTGTGGCCCCGCACTTAGAACATTATGTCCCCATTGCAGCTATATTGAAATATGGTCCGATTTGGACGAAATTCGGGACGGACATTGAGTGGTCTAATGAGTACACCCATAGAAAAAATTAAATCACATTCGTTCATAAAAGTGAATCAACACTCAGATGTTGTTAGACCAACAAAAAATATTTATAAACCAACAACAGTTTTGTTGAACAAATTGTCCACAACCGTTCACATTCTGACAACATCTAGTGCACAGTTTATTTAAAGATTACAAAAAGATTTTGTGTGCCGATGAGTATCAAACCTGTGTTCCATTAATCCCATAGTGTGTTTACAAACGCCTTACCACATTGCATCACGGACGGCTATACACATACAAGGTTTTAAGAGTCATTTAAACTTAAGGTTGGCATTCATACACATTTCAAAGGGATGATGTTCAAAACGGTCGGTTCATGAATCAACAACGCGTGTTTACAAAATCATCCACGCTTGTTGACAATATTTCCAACAATGCCTGTGTAGCTAGCGCATGATTTTGCAATATATTTTTCCTATCAGTGTATAAGTCATTGTTCAACTTTGTAGAACAAAATATTGGTATTTTTGGTAGACATATCCAAATGCAGACCGATCTGAACCATATGCAACACGGATGTCGAAAATCATTAGGACAAGTCACTGTGTCAAATTTCAGCGAAATCGGATTATAAATGGGCTTTTTATGGGGCCAAGACTTTAAATCGAGAGATCGAGCTATATGGCAGCTATATCCAAATTTGGACCGATCTGGGCCATCTTCATGAAGGATATTGAGGGACATAACACAACACACTGACCTTAATTTCATTAAATCGAGAGTTCGGACTATATGGCAGCTATATCTAAATATAGACCGATTTGGGCCAAATTGAAAAAAGATGTCGACTATCGGCTTAAATGGCCCCAAGACCTTAAATCAAGAGATCGGTCTATATGGCAGCTATATTCAAATCCTGATCGGTCTGGGCCAAACAGAAGAAGGATGTCGAATGGCCTAACACAACTCACTGTGTCAAATTTCATCACAATCGAATAATAAGACCTAAGACCTTAAATCGGCCTTGGTATAGCTCCCTTATAGACCGAAAAAATAATCTGTGCAAAGTTTCAGCTCAATATCTTTATTTTTAAAGACTGTAACGTGATTTCAACCGACATACATGTGCGATCCCACAAAATCCATGCGGTTGGGGCGCTGGGCCAGTAACCCGCTCCCAGAAAACTATAAGAATTACTATGAAAAACAAAGCAATAATAAAAACGGACCCCCCTTACGTTAACGACGAAAAGATACAAAGGTACAAACGAAAAGAGGACCATGATTTAAAGAGAAGGTGCAGTAAACGCACTAGCGGATGTATTGGAGAAGTACAAGGCAGATATGACCGCCTTACAAGAAGTGCGATTGACCGGGAATGGCGTCATAACAACCCCAAATTGTGACGAACTATATTTTAGCTGCCATAACACGAGGCATGAATGTTGCTGTGCATTTGTGGTTATTGGGAAACTGAACACCTTGTCTCCAGCTTTACTCCGGTGGATGAGAGGCTAGCCACAATCCGCATAAAAGCCAAATTCTTCAATATCAGCCTTATTTGTGCACATGCCGCCATGAATATTTTCTACGTACGCTTTGAAAGAGAATATGACCGCTATCCTGCCCATGATATTAAAATCGTTTTGGGAGATTTTAATGCGAAAATAGGGAAGGAAAATATCTTTGACTCAAAAGTCGGAAAGTTTAGCCTACACGAAGAAATTTCCGCAAATGGATTGGGGCTAAAAGACTTCGCCGCATAAGATTCCAACACCGAAGGGTTCATACGACCCCATCACTGTCGCCTTATCAAAATACGAGAAACCAAATAGATCACGTTGTGATAGGAGGAAGGCATTCAACCAGCGTGTTAGATGTACGATTGATCCGATCATCATCCATTATCAATTCGAATCATTACCTTGTTGCAGCAAAGGTTTGCACCCGTCTGAGCATGGCGAGAAAAGTGCAATCTGACACTGCACGGAAGCTGGCCATTGGCACCACGATTTCTCATTTTTATATCTGACAAGGTCAAATGCTTAGGTGTGATCTTGGACAGGAAACTTAATTGGAAGTGTCATATTCAGGAGCGAACTGAGAAAGCTCATAGATGTTCGACACTATGCGGGCTTGTATCCGAGGATAGTGCACTGGCTCTACAGGAGCGTGATTAGACCAATACTAACTTACGCCTCAATAGTTTGCAACATAAGAACCATACAAAAGGTTCAGAGAAGATGTTGTTTAGGCATAGCCGGAACTATTAGGACTACGCCCACTAGGGCACTGGAGACTTACATTGACATACAGATTTAGTGTGAGGCAGCCACTGCGGCAATGAGACTTAAGGCGATGTGAAAATCGATTGAGGATGGGAGTAGCTCATACCATCACGGTATAATCGAGGCGATTATAGGAAACCTAAAAGGAAGGGAAGAGGTTTCTAAACGGATACCTGAGACTACACTTGAGGTCGAGTGTGAGGCACTCCCGTCAGAGGCACAATCTTGGACTGATGGAACCCTAGTATTGCCATCTGGAAGATCATGTTGCACGGATGGATTAAAGTTATAGGACAGAGTTGGCCTGGGGGTCTACATTGAGAACCTAAGGGCTGAGATCTAGTTTCGACTGCTTGACCATAATACGTTCCTGCAGGCGGAGATCCGGGCGATCATGGACTGCGTGAGGTGGTGTGGTGCTAACGCTAGGTCGTCGAGTGTAAACATGTTTACGGACATAAGGGCAATAACAACCAGGACGGTAAGATCACTAACAATCTTGAAGTGTAAGAGAAAGATTAACTCATTTTCTGAGGATGGCACAATCCGCATCGTTTGGGTGCTGGGCCATAACTGAGTAAGGGGGAATGAAAGAGAGGACGATTTGGCGGTGAAAGCCAGAGGACTGCCGTCAATTAACTTGGGTAACCCGGAGCCTTGCGGGTCAACTCAGTCCGAGTTAAGGGCGTGGGCGACGAACGTGAACAGTCGGTAGGACGGGGAAAATTCTATGGGGTGATCGGGATTGTGAGAGGACGAGGCTATTACTGAAAGCAAGTTAGAAGGAGGTCAGTATATTGGGTTGCCCAAAAAGTAATTGCGGATTTTTTAAAAGAAAGTAAATGTATTTTTTATAAAGCTTAGAATGAATGTTAATCAAATATACTTTTTTTACACTTTTTTTCTAAAGCAAGCTAAAAGTAACAGCTGATAACTGACAGAAGAAAGAATGCAATACAGAGTCACAAGCTGTGAAAAATTTTGTCAACGCCAACTATATGAAAAATCAGCAATTACTTTTTGGGCAACCCAATAGTTTTTGGCATCATATGGTGACACATAGGACTACGAGCTTACTTATGGAAAATCGGTGCGGCAAGTGGTAGCATGTTTAGGGCATGTGGGTAAGATGATGAGACTTTGGAGCATTTCCTATATCATTGCCCGACTTTCGGGGCTGAAAGACACCGGTACTTAGGTGGAGACGCAATATCAGACATGAATCAGCTTAGGGGCGTGACAAGGAAAACAATTAAGGATTTTTTAAGTAGCAGCGAATTCCTAACATACATTTTCTTTTTCGTGGTTAGTTTTTTAGTATTTAGAGCGCACAACAAGCCGATTACTGGCTTAGGTGTGCCATGGGGCAGATTAATATCCGCACCCTCTTTTAAACCTAACCTAAAGGAGGCCACCGTAGCGCAGAGGTTGGCATGTCCGCCTATGACGCTGAACGCTTGGGTTCGAATCCTGGTGAGACCATTAGAAAAAGTTTTCAGCGGTGGTTTTCCACTCCTAATGCTGGCGACATTTGTGAGGTACTATGCCATGTAAAACTTCTCTACAAAGAGTTGGCGCACTATAAAAAGGAGGCCCCTTATCATTGAGCTTAAACTTGAATCGGACTGTGAGTGATATGTGAGAAGTTTGCTCTAGTTCCTTAGTGGAATGTTCATGGGCAAAATTTGCATAAAGTGCTCGCGTACTGCAGTGTTAGAAAAACTTTCCATGAAATTTGTTCAAAGATTTGTGTTCAGCTAATTTTATAAAATTTTTACAAAACATTTTTTATATTAAATTTACACTTTTTTGTTTTTTGTTTCAGATTTAAATATGGCTTGTTACTAATTCATTAGCATTGAAATTTTAACTTTAACACAAATATATATAACTGGTAAGTAAATGGACTTTTAAGTTCATCGTAACATAATTGATAAAATGACATTTCAATTGTTTGAAAATGTATTGGGATTACTTACCAAACACAATGTTCCTTTCATAGGGACCCTGAAACAATAAAAGTTTTTATTAAAAAGTTGTTCTTTAAATTTGAGATCTGTATCTACCTACTCTGCACTTCCAATATAGCTTCCTCTAAAAATAATGTATGAAAGCTAATAAGCATGGATACCACATAAAGGCTTATATTTCTTAAGAATATTATTTGTTGCATTTAAGCTCCTTGCTCTGTTTCCTAATATTCATGAGCAAATTTACAAATTTGTTTCATTTCATTTCATTTTCAACCAACAAATAAGTATTCGAAAAAAGTTTGGTCAAAGTTTAGTTTCTTTAGAAAATTTCGTCGGTAGTGTGGTTCTGTAAAATATTTTCTTTTGGAAGTTTTGTTGAAATTTGGTTTCCGCAGAAAATGTTAGGCTTCTGTAGAAAATTTCCCTGAGAATTTGTATCTTTGAAAAATTCTTCGAAAATTTTTTTAACATTTTGCCAAAAACTGGTTTCTACAGGATATTCTGTGGAAGTTTTACTTCCCCTAAAGTTATATTTAAAAGATTTCCTTGGGATTTCTTTTTATTTTAAAGTTTTGTTACTCTTTAATTTGCTTGTAATAGTTTCCAGTATGCCAGTTTAATGGAAACCAATTACAATAACATACTAAACAATTATATGTTGTATATGAATGTTCAAGTATCCCATGAGCTTGGCTTCGGAATTCATTAATTCAATAACATTGCTCTTGGGCCACACTATACATGTATTGCAAATTTTATTTATTTCCCGCATTGCATTTGCATCTGCTTGTACATTTCAAGTCTAAACAATACTTGGGAGCATTGTGCGGGCTGGCTAGTAGCAGTATAAGGAAGTGAAAGATAGCCTTCATGGTTGCTATAAAACTTGTTCGTGGGCTAACATCCCTTTGGAGTAATTTCTTCATATGTATGGTAATGGTAATATGGCATAGCACCGCTTGTGGCAATATTTAGACAAAGAACGGAAGCAAAGGCCTTTGAATAGGTTTTTAGAGCCCTGTTACTTTTGAAACATTAGTCATGTAGTAGGATATCTATCTATTGTTGTGAACGAAATTTTGTAAAGTTTATAGGAGGAATTTATTCACCCAATTTTGAAATTTTAAAGCACTTACTTTCTAAGGACAAAATCTATTGGAGTTGAGAAAAATTGGTTCTTACAACGATATAGTGTCACATATGTTTATGTGAAACTTTATCTGAAAATCAACTGATGACCAACAGTTCGTTTTTCACAAAGTGTGTCACATTATCGTTTTCAAAGCCTCTCATATTGTTTACGCAAGATGTAAGGAAGAAGAAACTTTTGTTTTTTAACTTTGGTTAACAAATGTTTGACTAGTGGAGATGAACTCCAGGCGGACTCAGACGACAAGCTTAATGCAACTGTGATCAAAAATGAGAATCCTGACTAGGGTTCGGTTTCTGCAAATAAATCTCTTCGGCGGCACTTAAGGTTTTGCTGATGGCAAGACGATTTGACGTTGTTCTTATCCAGAAACCATAAGTGTGTGAAGGAATGGTTCGTGGACTAAGAATTCCTGAATTAAATCCTTCGTCAAAACGATGACGCGCAAAGTTATGGTAAACAAAAATAGGATGATTTTCCAGTGTTAAACTACTCATAGATTGTATTCTTGCAAAGATTAGTATAAATGGATTTTTCATCCATTGCTCAGCACTGAAGATTCAATAGTAGCCAGCTGACTTCCCTATATATGACACACGATGCTAAATGGGGCCTTCAAGCCCTAAGTTGCGGGTTCAAGTCCCTTCTAATAGAAAAAATAACCTCATTGTCGGAAGTGATGCTAAGGCACATCACCAGATATGGGGAAGTTCAGATATTAACGAAAGGGGTGAGCTGCTTATGAAATATATTTTAAGATTTGTAATAAAGTAAATAAACGCACCTTTATTACCAGGAACAGGCAGGAGGTACTAATGTCAGCGGAAGGAATTTTGACTGGGAAATTTTTGATGATCACTGCTTACTTGATTACCGTTAAGTTAGTTGTAGCCTTGGAGAAAATACTGCAAAAGTGCTAGACCCCAGACCGCCATGGTGGACCCCAGAACAGGTATGTCTAAGGAAAGGTTGTAGAAAACTCTTCAACAGGGCGAGTGCCACAAAGGCACCACACGACTGGGATGTCTATAAGGCCGAGCTGGTAGGTACATTCAGATATAAGAGAATATATGGGCAAGGTCTAATTAGGATACATTAGAACTACTGGTTGATGCACATTCCTCGGGAAACTCTCTAATGGACAAAGTTGCGCCTAAAGAGGTTGTCACTGATATGCATTCATCGAAAGTTGTTGGGGAAATTGTGTCGAAAATCCTTTAGGCGATAAAAAGTTTTGGTCGTCAGACCATGATTATGTATCACCGGCGGAATTACAAGCTGTATCTGATAGAGTGGCTCCTTGGCTTAGGGCGATATAGTCTGCTAGTACCAGCATGTCGTATATACCTGTGGAATGTAGGGATTCAAAGGGAATTTTTTTCCAAGCCAGGAAATCCGTACCAAACGAAGGCCAAAGATTTTCATCCTATTAGTCTGTCATCCTTTATACTAAGGACTCTAGAGAGGTTGATAGAAACCTATTTTAGGACAAAGATCCTCAAAGATCGCCTGTCTCTATATATAGCATGCATATAGTTAGGGCAAGTCAACTCTACTACCTAGTCGCCTATATAGGAGGATCTCTCGCTGTGAAGGAATATATGTTAACATCAAAGATGTTTGCTGGGATGTCAGCCAAACAAAAAATTCTTTATATTGGATTTCGATACCAAAAAATTGCTGATTCTATTGATTAATTCATTGACCGCTGTCAGTCAACATTGTCCGCCTGCAACAACAAACAGTGAACCATCATGATTTGTAAGCAACAATATGAAATGGTAATGGTAATGAAATGTAAGCATTTCTACAGCTAACGCAAGGGTCAACAATCCGTATCCACCAGTACCGCAGGTCAACAGCAAACACAGCAAAGCGGGTAACCTGACACCTCATGACGACAACAATAACAAAATCGTCAATCAGCAAGAAACCAATAGCAGCACCAGCAACAGCACCAACCAACAGCAGCAGCGCCAACAGCAGCACCAACCAACTTCAACCTAAGTTTAAGATTTTTGATTCAGTTCTGTAAAAGCACTCAAATTAATAAAAACAGAAATTTAGTAACTGTTAACTGGCGCCCAACAATCCATCAACGCACCCGGAGGCTGTGACCAAGGACCAAAAAAACACCCTAGAAGACCACAGAGGCTGTAGCTACAACTACCGGCTCAACACACGTCAACAAGTAAGCGGACGATTCTCCAAGTAGATTTAACGAAAGGACAACGAAATCGCCTCCATGGACGTATGGAAAATCTTTATAGGGATACATTTGTAAGTAGGCAGTGAACAAAAAAAAAAAAAAGTTGTGAATCGTAGATTTAATAATTAAGAAGAATTTAAATACAAAAGTGAAAAAAATGTGAAAACTCTGGTAGAGAAAAAAATTTTGGTGAATAATTAAAGAATTTAAAAATTGTAACTTCAGGAAATAGAAAAATCAATAGAATTAAGAAAAGTTGGAAAAAGTTAGATTTAATAATTAAGAAGAATTTAAGTACAAAAGTGAAAAAAATGTGAAAACTCTGGTAGAGAAAAAATTTTGGTGAATAATTAAAGAATTTAAAAATTGTAACTTCAGGAAATAGAAAAATCAATAGAATTAAGAAAAGTTGGAAAAAGTTAGATTTAATAATTAAGAAGAATTTAAGTACGAAAGTGAAAAAAACGTGAAAACTCTGGTAGATAAAAAAAAAAAAAAAAAAAAAAAAAAAAAAAAAAAAAAAAAAAAAAAAAAAAAAAAAAAAAAAAAAAAAAAAATTTTGTGAATAATTAAAGAATTTAGAAATTTTAACTGCAGGAAATAGAAAAATCAATAGATTTAGGAAAAGTTGGAAAATAATTAGAAATATGGCTAACCCAAATGGTGACTTATTGAGACCCCCAATCCTTAACATTCCCAATCCACCGCCTCCTCTACCTAATGGTAATATTGACATGGATAGAATACTGCGGGCATGTGTAGAACAGTCTAGGCGCACGGTTAGGGAAATACTAAACCCTAACGCAGACATATCCGGTGTTGATCAGCAGATAGAAGAACGTTTTAGGGGAGAACTAGACGATCTAGATAGGATCCCTGACATAGTCAGATGCCTCAGGGAATTCTCCGGTAATCCGGGAGAATTTAGTTCGTGGAAGAAGAGCGTCGATAGGGTCTTGCAACTCTATGAGGCATCAAAAGGGACCCCTAGATATTTCGGAATATTGAATGTGGTTAGGAACAAAATCATTGGTAGCGCGGATGCCGCCCTTGAGTCATATAATACCCCATTAGATTGGAGTTGTATTTCCCGGTGTTTGACTCTGCATTATGCAGACAAAAGGGATTTGTCAACTCTCGAGTACCAAATGTCTTCACTGATTCAGGGACAGAGCACAGTTCAGGACTTCTACCAGAGCGTCTATGCGCATTTGTCATTGATAATGAACAAATTGGCTTGCATGGATATGGGTAGGGAATCGTTGGATATTATGACCCAGACTTATCGGGACAAAGCCCTGGACACCTTCATAAGAGGGCTTAAAGGCGATTTACCAAGATTACTGGGAATTAGGGAACCAACCGACCTTCCTCAGGCACTACATTTGTGTCTGAAGCTAGAAAATCAGCAATATAGGACGCAGTATGCTAACGCTCATATGAAAACGGATAAGGCTATGGCCCATCCGCAGTATCGCAACCACGGGCAACCGCAAGTTTCACATCATCCTCTTCCCACGCATAACTTCCAGAGTTACTCGCCTGCACGTTGGCAAGTGCAGCAATATGCTAACCAAATGACTCCACGGCAACTTTATGCAGGTAATTCCCCACAACTAATGCCTCCACGGCAATTCTACACTGGTAATTCCCCACCACAAATGCCTCCACGGCAATTTTACACCAGCAATAACATACCGCAAAGACCGACGATACCGAAGCCACAACCCAGGCCAGAACCGATGGATATAGATCGGTCTATGCGTACGAACACAGTTGATTACGTGAACAGACCTGGACAGGGTAATAGGTTTATGGAGAAAAGACCGCTCAGTCAGTCCTACCAAGTGCATCGACCTCAAAAGATGCAGAGGAATTTCAATATTGAATCCGAACAGGAGGATAGTCATCAGGGTAGTCAGGCAGTATCTTACGAAGAGACAATGGAGAATTATGAAGATGAGGAGAAGCTTCAACCCTTCGAGGACTATCTCGAGAAATATTATGATAGGGGTGACACCGAAGCGGACGACTTTGTTGATGTGAATTTTTTAGACTAGCGAACTCGTCCTTGCCCTATATTGAATGCAGGATGAGTTCAGGCCGTATATTGAAATTTTTGATAGATACCGGTTCAAATAAAAATTATATCCAGTCCGATTTAGTAAAGAATCCTACCCCTAATTTAAAAAATTTTTTCGCTAGATCTGTTGGTGGTAGGACCGAGATCACTCACCATACATTGGTAAGCGTCTTTAACGAAGACGAGAATCCCTTGACGTTCTTTATTCTTCCAACATTGAAGACTTTCCATGGCATCATAGGTAATGACAGTTTGAGGGAGATGAGAGCTGTCATTTATACGTTTGAAAATTATGTGGTTTTCAACAATAGGAGAAAAATACGCCTCAAGCAACAACTTTCACAATCCATTAACACCATTGACATTAGAAATACGCACATGTCTGAACGACAAATAAACGAACTTAATGTCATTATCAGGCAATTTAAGGGTTTATTTAGTGACCCTAATGAAAAATTGACGTTCACTACGACTGTTGTAGGTGAGATAGAAACAAAGAATGACTCTCCAGTCTATTCACGTTACTATCCGTATCCAATGCATTTGAAGGACGAAGTTGAGAGCCAAATTCAGGAACTACTAGACAATGACATAATCCGACCATCCCGGTCGCCCTACAATTCACCGGTTTGGATTGTTCCCAAAAAGGCAGATTTTTCGGGAAAAAAGAAGTACCGTTTGGTTATCGATTACCGTAAACTGAACGATATCACTATTCCAGACAAATATCCGATACCCAATATTAATGAAATTTTACCGCAACTTTCGAAAAGTAAATGGTTTTCAGTAATCGACTTAAAAAGTGGTTTCCACCAGATACCATTAAAGGAAAGCGATATGAGAAAAACCGCCTTTTCGGTTAACAACGGTAAATATGAATTTACAAGGCTTCCGTTTGGGTTGAAAAACGCCCCTTCTATTTTCCAAAGAGCCTTGGATGACATATTGCGGGAACATATAGGGAAGATATGTTTTGTCTACATAGATGACATTATCATTTTTGCAGAAGACGAGGAAACGCATTTGAAGAACCTGCACACTGTTTTCCAGACCTTAGAGGGTGCTAACCTGAAAGTTCAACTGGATAAGTGTGAGTTTCTAAAAAATGAAGTGGAGTTCCTAGGATTTCTGATATCCGATTCGGGAATTAGAACTAATCCAACAAGAGTAGAGGCCATAAAGAATTTTCCACTTCCGAGAACCCTCAAAGACCTAAGATCTTTCCTTGGACTTTCGAATTTCTACAGGCGCTTCATAAAAGACTACGCTAAAATAGCAAAGCCTCTAACTTTGCTTTTGAGGGGGGAGAAAGGTCGCGTCTCGAAACACATGTCTAAAAAAATTAATGTTGATCTGGATGAAAATGCGATAACAGCATTCAATAAACTGAAAGATTCATTAATTTCGGAAGACGTTTTATTGGCATACCCGGATTTCGGCAAGGAATTCCAATTGACAACAGACGCTTCAAACTATGCCCTTGGAGCAGTGTTATCGCAGGATGACAGACCCATCATATTCCTTTCTAGAACTCTCCAAAAGTCCGAGGAACACTACGCGACTAATGAGAAAGAATTGCTCGCAATAGTATGGGCCTTGAAGTCATTAAGGAATTATCTCTATGGATCGGCCAAGATGAAGATCTTTACGGACCACCTTCCCTTGACATACTCTTTGAATAATAAGAATTCCAATTATAAACTTAAAAGATGGAAAGCCTTCCTTGAGGACTATAAATATGAACTGCTGTATAAACCAGGGAGCACTAATGTTGTGGCTGACGCCCTATCAAGAATCCCACAAGGAGTGTCTCATATAAACTCCTTGACGGCGACACAGCATAGTGACGAAAGTTCACCCCAGGACTTAATACAATATACGGACGCCCCATTAAATGCTTTTAAGAATCAAATTATAATATCTCAAGAAGAAATGACGTCCTACAAATTCGATACAATTTTTCCACAATACCATAGACACACACTTGAGTTATCGGACACATCCGAGAGCAACTTATTGGACAATCTAAAAAAATGCTTGAACCCGTCAGTAACGAATTGTATTAAAACTTCAGATGAGATTTTAGGAAAACTTCAAGAGATATTTAGCACAAACTTTGGCAGATATAAAGCCAAATACACTAGGACAATGGTGCAAGACCTTACGAACGAGGATGAACAGGAGGAAGAAATTATTAGGGAACATGAGAGAGCTCATAGAAACAGTTCCGAGAACAAAGTACAATTGCTGAAGAGATTCTACTTTCCCAAAATGAGTGCTAAAATAAAGAAAGTTACCAAACTATGTAAAATTTGTAAAGAGAACAAATACGAACGCCACCCTAATAAGATTATGCTTCAGGAAACACCAATCCCTGAATTCCCGGGACAAATTGTCCACATAGATATTTTTATAACAGAGAGGAAACCAGTCCTAACCGCTATTGACAAGTTCTCTAAATACGCCCAGGCGAAGGTTTTGCAATCGAGGGCTACTACGGATATAAAGGAACCATTAAGGGAAATACTTCTAGCATTCGGCATGCCCGAGATAGTGGTTATGGACAATGAAAGGTCATTTAATTCTTCGGCAATAGTATTCATGTTGGAAAACCAATATAATGTAAAAATCTTCAAAGTTCCCCCATACGCTAGCTACGTCAATGGACAAATAGAGAGGTTCCATTCGACACTGACTGAGATTATGAGGTGCATCAAGGCAGAGAATTCCCCTGATTCCTTCTCAGAGCTCCTTCATAAGTCTCTGTTTGAATATAATAATTCGATTCATTCTACCACTGCACGAAAACCAGTTGAGGCATTCTTTGGAAGACGTGTCTTCACTGCACCCCAAGAACTGGAGAGGGAAAAAATGGAGATAGTCGAAAAACTCAAACAGAAACAGGCGAGTGATATGAGGGTCCATAACAAGAATAGAACAAACCATAAGGATTATGAACCAGGAGATAAAGTTTTCGTGAAGGTTAACAAGAGGCTAGGAACAAAGCTGAGTAAAAGCTATGCCGAGGAAATTGTTAAAGAAAATAAAAATAGCACAATCACTACGGAGTCAGGTCGCATTGTTCATAAGAATAACATTAGAAACTAAAGTAAATTCCATCTTTCCAGATTTTTATCCCTTTTTGCAAAGGCTGAGGTGCAGATTCTAGATTACTCCAACTCACAGATTATTTCTATAAATACTGGTTATGCGAAACTTCAGACGGGATATTTGAAATTAATACATGTTATTGAGACAGAGGACTACCAGAATGTAATTAATACCCTGCAGCAACACCTACGTCAGAATATAAACCAATCCCATCCTCTTTATCCATACCTTCAACATGAACTTACCCAACTTCAGCGTCACCTAGATAGGATTAAGCCCAGAGTAAAGAGATCTCTTAATTTTATTGGATCTACTTGGAAATGGATCGCCGGAAATCCAGATCACGACGATTTCGAGATAATAGAGCAAAAAATTAACAATGTTTTGTCAAGCAATAATAGGCAGGTTGTAATAAATAATCTGTCTCTAAAAAAAATAGATGAACTCACAGAAAATACCAACAAAATTATAAAAATTGTAAAAACCAATGAAAATTTTATAACCATGCTCAAAATGAAAATTGACCTTTTAAAGGAAGAAATTGTTAATGTAAATTATGCCATTCACTGGGCAAAGTCCGGCATAATAAATTCATTTGTATTGTCGAACACTGAAGTGAATATTGCAAAAGAGCTTTTCGAGAAAGATTCAATTCCCTTTGTAAACATAGAAGAAATATTCGAATTCTCTGAAGTAAAAATTGCATCAAATGAAAAATCACTTATTTATATTGTCAATGTACCGACTACGAATTTAGATTCCTGCAGTAAACTCTTGATTAAACCCACTAAGAGTGGGGATCTTATTAATAAAATTGATTATAATGAAATACTAGTTTGTAAAAATGAATCCTATGGGATCCTTAAACCATGTAAATCTTTCAATAATCTGACTGTTTGTAATTTAAATAATGTCAAAAGAATAGAAAAAGAAAATTGTTTGTTAAATCTTTTAAAAAGCGTAGAAGCAAACTGTACTTTATTGAGACATAGCACCACCCCTACAGTAGAGGAAGTCTTGCCTGGGATGATTCTACTAAATCAATTCGATGGTACCATTCTCATCAACGACGAGCAGTACAATCTTACGGGAACCTTCATAATCAAGTTTCAAAACGCTTCCATAACAATTGACAACGAGACATACAACTATTTCCAAACAACGTATGCCGAACCATTACCTGCAATCCTACAACCTAGATCTCCTGGATCAAAAATAGAAGAAGTAACCACTTTGGAATTTGTAAAAAGGATCCATCTAAACAATACAAAAGCGATAGAACTGTTGAACATTAAAAACAAATGGAGTGCGGCCGTGCATTTACTCACAATAGCTGCAGCTCTCATTCTGGTATTGTTCTTGATAAGAAGAAAGCAGCGCCCATTGATTGAAACCGTTAATCTAGCACCTCCCAATCAACTATCAGTTCCGACATCGAATTCAACAAACTTTCCAAGAGACGTACCAAGATTATCTCAGATACCTTACTTCTAACGGTATTACGATCGAGGACGCTCGTAACTAAGAGGGGAGGTGTTAACATCAAAGATGTTTGCTGGGATGTCAGCCAAACAAAAAATTCTTTATATTGGATTTCGATACCAAAAAATTGCTGATTCTATTGATTAATTCATTGACCGCTGTCAGTCAACATTGTCCGCCTGCAACAACAAACAGTGAACCATCATGATTTGTAAGCAACAATATGAAATGGTAATGGTAATGAAATGTAAGCATTTCTACAGCTAACGCAAGGGTCAACAATCCGTATCCACCAGTACCGCAGGTCAACAGCAAACACAGCAAAGCGGGTAACCTGACACCTCATGACGACAACAATAACAAAATCGTCAATCAGCAAGAAACCAATAGCAGCACCAGCAACAGCACCAACCAACAGCAGCAGCGCCAACAGCAGCACCAACCAACTTCAACCTAAGTTTAAGATTTTTGATTCAGTTCTGTAAAAGCACTCAAATTAATAAAAACAGAAATTTAGTAACTGTTAACTTATATAATGGTAGCATCTCTTGACCACCACCTCTCGACAGACGAAGACTACACTTTACAAGACACTAATACTACCCGTACTGTTAAATGGTTCTGAAGCATGGGTACTTGTGAAAGCAGATGAGGCAGTGCTTGGAGTATTTGAGAGAAAGATTCTTCGTAAAATATATGGACCAGTTTGCGTTAACGGAGAATATAGGCGACGTATGAACCACGAGCTGTATGAGCTGTATGACGACGATAGCATAGTTACACGCATTAAAATACAACGGTTGCGTTGGCTAGGTCATGTTGTCAGAATGGATGAAGAAGCTCCAGCAAAGAAGTCTTTTGAAGGCAAACACGGTGGTACACGCAAACCGGGAAGACCAAATGCCCGATGGAAAGATCAAGTTGTGGGAGACACCTCGAAACTTGGTGTCAGAGTTTTTAGAATGAGCGCAGAAGATCGAGGCGCTTGGAACGCTATTCTACGTTCGGCTAGTGAAGAAATATTCTGTCATAGCCAATTAAAGTAAAGTAAGCATCTCTTAACATTGAAGGTGCTTTAAAATTATGTAAAAGCGAATTCAATCTTTTAGGAGCTGGAGTTTCTAGACATCAATACTAACGTAAGAAAGTTTATTAATAACTTACTTACTTATAGATGCATTACAACAGGCTTGGGATCTGTAGATGGAGTTGTACTGTCTCCTCTACTTTGGAATGAAGCCGTTAACATATATATATATAGAGACAATGTTTAATGTCTATGGATGAAAAAGGTGTAAAAGTGGTCGCGCATGCTGATGACGTAGCTGTTATGGTAAGTGGCAAGTTTCCCAGCCCTCTTAGAGAAATTCTTTAAGGGCTCTACGTGCGATGACAAAGTGGGCTACCGAAAGTGATCTAGGCGTAAATCTGAGATGGAAGTTGTTTTTTTTTTTTTTTGTCAGAAAGAAATACGAATTGCCACCCGTGGTACCTGTTTCCTTGGGAGGAGAGACTGTTCTATTAACTAAAAGTGCAAAATACCTGGGTGTTTTGCTGGATAGGAAATTGAATTACAAATCAAACATTTTGGAGAGGGCAATTATGGCAACCATAAGCGTAGATAGGCCTCTCTAGGGTTGGATAAGCACCCCCAGAATAGTCAGACATCCGGACAATCATTAAATACATGAACAACGTATTTCTAAACTCAAAAACCGCCCCCGAATGTCGCAGAACTCTGAACAGTTTAAAATTCACTTGTTCTGGGTGCCGGGTCACAAAGACATCTCAGAGAACTGTAAAGCAGGCGAGCTTGCGGGACTAGGGATTACCATACACAGGGGAACTGAAATCTGGGGGTATGCTACTAGTGACATACAAGCTAAGTATTCAGGATCAGGCCCGAAGGCCAACGAATGACTAATGGTCACAAAGTTGTTTTTGTGAACATTCCGAAATAATGTGGTCTATTTTATACTTAAAAAGGTCTACACTAGAACAGACATTTCATCATTGTGTCCGTCGTGACAGATAACTGTCTGATCAGAAATCTTGCTGCGAGACTTAAGGTTGCAAGTCATGACTTCTGTAGAAGCTACGAGGACGTCGAGGAAAAAGAGAACATCTGCTATGTGTGGCTTGCACTGTCAGTCAGAAGAAAATCCATTTTAGGTTCTCTTGTGATGGATAACTTGTTTGATTTTTGTTATGGTAAGTCATTCTTTTTCAACATGATTCCCCCATTAATAAAAGACTGATATATACCCATTAATTTGCCCATTGAATTCCCGGCAAATACTCAATGTGTTGGTATTTACACTGCGGCTCACCAGGATAGAATCAATGAAATATTGGCCAAAGTGTCTTATCTAAGTTTCTTATCTTAATATGGGGGAAATTACTTGGGACAGCGGGTTGCGTTAGACCACTCGACATCCTTCTTCAATTTGGCCCAGATCGGTTTAGATTTGGATATAGCTGCCATATAGAGGTTTAGGGTTTTGGGCCAATAGAAGTCGCATTTATTGTTCGATAACGATGTCTTCGATGTCTTTCTCCAATATGTATATGGTTCAGATCGGTCTATATTTGGATATAGCTACCAAAATACCGGAGTATGACAAGAGATGGTTTACATATATACCAAATTTCTGCCCGGCCGAACTTAACGCCTTTTTACTTATTTTCAATCTCCCGATAAGAAATCTTGAGTTGATGGAAGTAATTTTTTTTTTGCCCTGATCTCAATGAACAACCGTGCATAGTTTGAATAAAGCGATTTAAGGGTTTGAACCCAGAAATAAGCTTTTACTGCCCATTTTCATCGTGCCAGTGAGTGGTGTGGACTGTTTATCGTCTGTGTATGGACCAGATCAGACCTTATCTGTAAGCAGCTGCCATATAGCCCAGCTTTCCGATTGAAGGCACTAAACGCACAACAATTTTATATAATAAAATCCAAGATAAGACGCTTTTTTCAACCAATATTTCAGTTATTCCATCCTGGTGAACCGCAGTATATTGGGTAGATATCCATCTAAACCGATGTTAAGCAACATACAAATAGCTTCTGTTCTCCCTATAGATAACCAACTTTAAAAAATTTTGCAAATTGTTCCCATGAACATTCCACTAAGGAACAAGGGCAAACTTCTCATATATCAATGAGTGCAGTCCGATTAATGAGAAGGGGCCTTCTTTTTATAGCCCAGTCCGAACGGCGTGCCGCAGAGCGACACCTCTTTGGGGAGAAGTTTTTACATGGTAAAGTACCTCACAAATGTCGCCAGCATTAGGAGAGTATAACCACCGCTGAAAAATTTTCTGATGTTTCTGCCAGGGTTCGAACCTAGACGTTCAGCGTCATAGGCGAATATGCTAACCTCTGCGCTACGGTGACCTCCAATTTAAACAATTACAATTAAAAAATACATGCGGTGGAAAAAGAACAGCTAGTGTTTCGTAATTTGGTTAGAATAACTCATCGCCCATATTAGGTGTGGAGGCTTCAAGGGCCATATATTTGTAGATATCGAATATACCGTCTGAATGGTGTCACACTTGTGTGTCACACCAATGTATGGCCCTTGAAACCTTTACACCTAATATAGCCGATAAGTTATTCTAACCAAATGACGAAACGCGTCCCATAGTGGTTGGTGTGTGTTGTGATCTCTAGCTTTCCTTTTCGATTGCACAAATCTCCGGGCATTGAGCTCTTCTCGAAAGAGGAACAAACGAAAAATTGTGAAATTAAATGATCTTCGCTCTGACAATCAAAAAAACTGGAAAAGTTAAAAAACGGCCTCATGTTTGTCTCTCTCGCAAAATTGAGCCTTCCTTACTCTCTCTCTCTCTCTCTCTCTCTCTCACCCTCATTATATACCAACATATTACTTTAAATTTTTCATTACAATTACAAGGCCCCCTAACTTGTATTGCTGAGCCGCACTGTGGTACACACATCGTCTATGCCAATGTGGTAATTTTAATGTTGTGGCCTTTCACTTCAAATATACAAACATGAATTAACACCCCCAACTGCACTTGCCAACAGTGAATCATACTGAATGAAAATTTCCCAACTATCATCGCATGCAAATTATGCAAATCAAGAGAATATTCAAGTTGCTGTAGTTGCCACTCACAAAAAACGGAACAACAATTTTTTTGCTACTGCCAATGTAGAACATGCCACAAGTAGCAGACCACAGCACAGAAATATAAACACATATTGGAAACATTCATGCTCATGTTTATGCCAGGAACCATCATCACGGTGGAAGGAGGATGTAGCACAACAAGAGAATGGACAGGAAATAACCGATGTTTTATCCACAGCCACAGAGTATCTTCGAATATGATGTTGATGTTGGTCGAACAACGTTATCATTGGAGCACAGATTATGGGGCCGCAAAGACCAATGATGTGGTTGTGTTTGTGTGCGTGTTTGCGTTTGTTGTTGTTTTTATTTTTTCATCTTGCCCGAAGGGGTTTCCGTTGCATGTCCAAACATACACAAGATAGGAATAATAAATTGTTCATAAAAAGAATCATTAAAAACTTGTTGTTGATTTATATCATAAACTGGAATGTGGAGCATTTGCCTGAATCTATTTACTGAGGTTGTGCTTTTTCCGTCTTGTGTAGGCCAAATTGGAAGGAAAAGTTTGTAAATATGTTTGAAATATTTTTTTCTGTTATAACAGACGCTTAAGCTGTTGTTTGTGCAAGAGCTGATATTTAGTATTATTTTCCGTTTAACTGCAAATTTGTATTTGAAAACGACTCTCATACAAAGGAAAGGGAGATGAATACAGGTTTTGAGTCTGTAACACCACCAGCGAGACAAAAAGTAAAAGTAACTCCTGAACTTCAAGTAAAAGCTGAAATACAGTGGCCTATTTTTTAGGAGAAGATTTTTGGATTTTCTTGGAATTTTAATTTTTATACCCACCACCATAGGATGGGGGTATACCAATCTAGTCATTCCGTTTGTTACACCTCGAAATATTGAGTTGCGACCCCATCTTATATATTGGGTTGCCCAAAAAGTAATTGCGGATTTTTCATATAGTCGGCGTTGACAAATTTTTTCACAGCTTGTGACTCTGTAATTGGGCAATTGGGCAACCCAATATAAAATTCAATTTGTGTTTGTCGGTTTGTTTGTCTGTTCCGTATAGACTCAAAAACGACTGAACCGATTACGTCGAAATTTTCACAAATTGTGTAGGTTGGTCTGGAAGGAAACATAGGCTATATAATTTTTTGATATCGGGAGGATGGCGGACCCTTCCCCTTACTCCAAAAGTACTACCCAAAAATAAAAGGGGTCCGATCGGGACATTATGGGACTCAAATGAAAGGTATTTAAGAGTAGAGTACGAGTTTCATAATAAAAGTTGGATCCAAGTAAATGGGGGGCCGCCCCAACACCAAAACCCCTTAAAATAGGTTTATTTGACGATCATGACAATATGGGACTCAAATGAAAGGTATTCGGGAGTAGATTACGAATATGGTCAGGAAGTGGGAATAGGCTTTATAATTTATAGATAACGGAAGGGGCGAACCCTCCACCGTTACCCCAAAAACACCACCCAAAATCAAAATCCAATAAGGACAATATGGGTATCAAAGGACAATATGCGGGAGTAGATAACGAATCTGGCATACAAAGTCATGTCGAAGTATAGTATTAGCAAATCACGGATATATGGAACTCGGTTTGTTCGTACCGTATAGACTGAAAAATGGCAGAACCGATTTTCTCGAAATTTTCGCATATTGTGTAGGTTGATCTGGGAGGAAGGAAGGGGGACGGACCCTTCCCCTTATCCCAAAAACACAACCCAAAATCAAAAGTTGACCGATCGGGACCATATAGGTATCAAATGAAAGGTATTAGAGAGTAGCATACGAATATTTTATTAAAATTTGAGTCTAAATATCAATCGGACCGCCCCAACCCCAAATTCCCCCAAAAAAGTCACATTGGACGTTCATTTCAATATAGGGCTCAAATGAAAGGTATTCGGGAGTAGATTTCAAATCTGGCATACAAAATCAGATCGAAGTATAAGGGGTCACGCCACCCCTCAAAAACGCCATTAGACCCATTATGACTATATTTTCTTAAAGTTTTCCTAGGTTGGAAGGAAACATATGTAATTTTTAGATATCCGGTGGAGGCAGATCCTCCCCCTTACCCCAAAAACGCCACCCATATCCGAAAGTGGTCCGATGGGCACAAAAAGGGTATCAAAGAAAGGTATTGGAGACCAGAAAACGAATATGGTATTAAAATTTGGGTCCAAGTTCCCAGCGGAACTTGCAAAATGACTTTTACTGTGGTCTCCATCATCCAAACCATGCAAGCACGAATCGGTTTATATCTTGATATAGCTCCAATAGAATAGCAATTCTTATTCATTATCGTTTGTTTGCCTATAAAAAAAAGAGTTATCGGCCAAAGAACTTGACAAATCCGTTCCATGGTGGACGGTATATAAGTATAAGCGGTGGACGGTATAACAACTCATCTTGAGTGCATTGTTCTCACGATCTTGTTTTTCACCATACTAGTGGTTGCTGAAGGCCACCGTAGCGCAGAGGTTATCATGTCCGCCTATGACGCTGAATGCCAGGGTTCAAACCATGGCGAGAACATCAGAAAATTTTTCAGCGTTGGTTATCCCCTACTAATGCTTGCGACATATGTGAGGTACTTTGTCATGTAAAAAATTCTCCCCAAAGAGGTGTCGCTCTGCGGTACGCCGTTCGGACACGGCCATAAAAAAGAGGCACCTTATCATTGAACATAAAGTTGAATCGGATAGCATTCATTGATGTGTGAGAAGTTTGCCCCTGTTCTTTATGGAGTATTCATGGGTAAATTTGTAATTTGCATTTGCATCAATATCGCCGGAGACCACCGTAGCACAGAGGTTAGCATTTCCGCCTATGACGCGTGGGTTCGAATCCTGGCGAGACCATCAGAAAAAATTTTCAGCGATGGTTTACCCCCCTAATGCTGGTAAGTTACTATGCCATGTAAAACTTCGCTCCAAAAAGAGGTGTTGCACTGCGGAACTCCGTTCGGACTCGGATATGAAAAGAGGGCACCTTATCATATAGCTTAATCTGGAATCGAACTGCACTCAGTGATATGTGAGATGTTTGTCCCTGTTATTTAGTGGAATGTTCATGGGCAAAATTTGCATTTGCAACAATACCATTGGTATCAACTTTTCGATCGGTGTACCAGCAGCTGATACACCGTATCACTTACTAGTTTTCCTTTTTTTCTCTGCAGGAGGATGTGCCTGTACCAAAGCCATCGGTATGATGTTTAATTCTTCGGTAAAATTTTCGGACTTCATTCTCGTTCTTGAACATCTCGATTCGCTCACTCGCGTCATTCCATTTTCTTCGTTTTCTTGCGGAATATACATCGAAATCGAAATATTTTGCTCGAAAGAATTGATAAGAATTTTTTAATAACGCAGCCAAACTCCTCAGCTGAATTACATCAAAATCGGTTCAGAATTAGCTATAACGCCCAATTTTCACTCATAGGATAAGTCTAGGACAATATATAGTAGGCATCGCTCGAATTTTGCCTTTCCTTACTTTTTTATTTTTTGCTCCAGAAATATAATCCGATATACTTGTTTTTTTTTGGCATGGGCAATGAACTACCAACTTCTTGTTATTTAATAATTTATAAAATTTTAAATTGTCTCTGTTTCGTACATATTTTATTTATCCCAATTTCGTCTGCCCTTTATTAATATTTCAATTTATGCCCAAATGTTTCAAATGTCTGATATATGCCTTTATTGAGCCATCAAAAGGACAACGACGAAGGTCCAAGCATGATTCGTTTTTGACCATTTAAGCGAAACGGGGTTTAATACGTTTCAACTTCCGTTTCCGTTACATTTTCCCTTAACGTGTTCTGGTTTTTGTCGTTATTCTTTTTGACCCCAAAAAAGAGAGAGCGACGAAACGACCCCTCACACACTAGCAAACACTGCACACTTAGCCTGCGGTGATAAAAATCGCTGTCTCATTTTTTTTGTAGCCGTTTTCTTTGGTCAAAAAAAAAAAAAAAAATAAAAGGAAAATGGGGTTTATTGTTGTGGAAATTTCAGTGTTAAATTTAGCTAAGCAACTTTGCTTAAACGAGGAATGCTTAAAAAAAAAATTTATGTCAAAGCCAGAGATTGAATTTTTTACGCATTAGACCATGGAAACTGAGTGATGAGACAGAGAGAGGGGGAGAGACAGAGAGCGCGCGGATGGGCCAATAACCGTAAGAGATTCAAAAAATTTGGCTTATACAACTGTTCGCTGTTCACATTTGCAGGAAGTCATTTACTATCCATCATCAAATATATAAAATCTGAATAATACATATGCTAATATGTTATATTTAGGAATATGATGATGAAGTAACTTTTCAAGGGTTTTAATTTAGAGGCCTTTACATACAAAAGACAACAATTGTACAATGCCAGTTTGCAGAATTTCACTTCAACCTAACCCAATCAGATTTTCAGTATCATTTTGTTGCGACAGATGAGCTTCTAGGTTTTAGGCATAGTATCTGGGAATTTAAAACAAATGAAAGTATTGGCTACTGAGAATGTTTCCAAAAAAATTGAAATTAAAAGGGGGTACATTCTAATTCTCAGCTGTTTATGTATGAGTGAACAAAAACTCAAATGGAAACACACTGCAACTATTTGAAGGTGACAACAATGGAAAATGTTTGAGTTATTTTAAAAACAAGCAAAAACTTAAACAATAAACCTAATAAAACCAAACAAGTAAAAATGTGTTAAGTTCGGCCGGGCCGAACTTTGGTAGCCAACCACCTCGGGTATATATGTAAACCACCTTTCGTCACAATCCGTTGAAAAATGCATACCTTATTATCAGCCTTATTAGCAGCTATATCGAAATATGTTCCGATTTGGACCAAATACTAATAAGTACAAGTCATTGTTCATCTGTGTATAACAAAATATTGATCTTTTTAGTATCTATATCCAAAAATAAACCGATCTTAACCATATACGACACGGATTTCGAAAAGCCTAACATAAGTCGCTGTGCCAAATTTAAGCGTAATCGGATTATAAATGCTCCTTTTATGGGGCCAAGACTTTAAATCGAGATATCGGTCTATATGGCAGCTAAATATATCCAAATCTAGACCGATTTGGGCCAATTTGCAGAACACTGTCGAAGAGCCTAAAACAACTCAATGTCCCGAATTTCGGCGAAATCGGGCAACAAATGCGCCTTTTATTGCCTCAAAACCTTAAATCGAGGGATCGGTCTATATGGCAGCTATAACCAAATCTGGACCGAACTGGGCCAAATTGAAGATGTATGTCGAGGGGCTTAACTTAACTCACGGTGCCAAATTTCGGCGACATTGGTAAATAAATGCCTTTTTTATGGGCATAAAACCTTAAATCGAGAGACCGGTCTATATGGCAGCTATCCAAATCTGAACCGATTTGGGCCAAGTTGCAGAAAAATGTCGAAGAGCTTAAAACAATTCAATGTCCCAAATTTCGGCGAAATCGGACAATAAATGAGCCTTTTATGGCCTCAAAACCCTAAATCGAGAAATCGGCCTACATGGCAGCTATAACCAAATCTAGACCGTATTGGGCCAAATTGAAGAAGTATGTCGAAAGTCCTAACACAACTCACTGATCCTAATTTCGCCGATATCGGACAATAAATGAGCCTTTCATGGCCACAAAACCTTAAATCGAGATATCGATCTATATGGCAGCTATAACCAAATCTGCACCGAACTGGGCCAAATTGGAGAAGTATGTCGAAAGTCCTAACACAACTCACTGATCCAAATTTCGGCGAAATCGGCAATAAAACGCCTTTTATGGGCCCAAACTCTTAAATCGAAAACTCGGTCTATATGGCAGCTATAACCAAATCTGGACCGAACTGGGAACCAAATTGAAGAAGGATGTCGAAGGGTCCAACACAACTCTCTGTCCCAAATTCCAGCAAAATTGGATAATAAATGTGGCTTTTATGGGCCTAAGACCCTAAATCGGCGGATCGGTCTATATGACAGCTATATCCAAATCTGCACCGATCTGGGCCTTATTGAAGAAAGATGTCGAAGTCCCTAACACAAATTTTGGCAAAATCGGACAATAAATGCGCCTTTTGTGGGTCCAAGACCTTAAATAGAGAGATCGGTCTATATGGCAGCTATATCGAAATCTAGACCGATCTAGGCCAAATTGAAGAAAAATTTCGAAGAGCCTACAACTCAATGTCCCTCATTTCAGCGAAATCGGGCAATAAATGCGCCTTTTATGGCCTCAAAACCTTAAATAGAGAGATAGGTCTCTATGGCAGCTATAACCAAATCTGGACCGAACTGGGCCAAATTGAAGAAGGATGTCGAAGGGTCGAACACAACTCTCTGCCCCAAATTTTGGCAAAATCGGATAATAAATGTGGCTTTTATGCTTTTAGGCCATTTTCGAACTTAGCCTGCTTATAGGCAAAAAAATAATCTGTGCAAAGTTTCAGCTCAATATCTCTATTTTTATACCCTACGCCACTACCGTGGTACAGGGTATTATATGGTTGCCCAAAAAGTAATTGCGGATTTTTTAAAAGAAAGTAAATGCATTTTTAATTAACACTTACAATGAACTTTAATCAAATATACTTTTTTTTACACTTTTTTCTAAAGCAAGCTAAAATTAACAGCTGATAACTAACAGAAGAAAGAATGCAATTACAAAGTCACAAGCTATATGAAAAATCCGCAATTTCTTTTTGGGCAACCGTGAATTTGTTTGTAACACCCAAAAGGAAGAGAGATAGACCCATTGATAAGTATACCGATGACTCAGAATCACTTTCTGATTCGATTTAGCTATGTCCGTCCGTCTGTCTGTCTGTCCGTCTGTCTGTCCGTCGGCCCATTATAATTAATGTACAAAGTACAGGTCGCAGTTTTCATCCGATCGTCCCAAAATTTTGTACAGACATGTTTTTCGGCCTAGGGCGAAGACTATTGAAATTGGAAAAATCGGTTCAGATTTGAATATGGCTCCCATATATATGTTCGTCCGATTTTCAGTAATAATGCAAAAAAATGGTCACTTGTTAACCGATTCTCACGAAATTTGGCTCGAAGGGTTTTCTTACGACTCTCGACATTACTGGCGAGTTTCATGTAAATCGGTTTAGATTTAGATATAGCTCTCAAATATATATATATATATATATATATATATATATATATATATATATATTTTTTTTTTTTTTTTACTCCTAGAGCGACTGCCAGCGCATTTATTGACCAATCTTCCTAAAACTTCGTACAATGCTTTCCTCGACGACTGCCACTGTATCTGAAAAGTTTCCCCATAATCCGTTCAGGTTTAGATATAGCTTTTGTATATAGGTTCGTCAGATTTTGGGCAATTTGCAATACTGTTGTCATTTTTCAACCGTAGTTATTACAGTTTGAACATATATGCTCGTAGAGGTCCATCAAAATTGGTTCAGAATTGGATATAGCTCCCACATTGTACCTATAGGGTAGGTGTTGGGTATTATAGAGTCGACCCGCCCGACTTTTGTCCTTCCTTACTGGTTAAAGACTGTAGCGTGATTTCAGCAGACGGACGGACATGGTTGGATCGTCTTAGATTTTTACGACGATCAAGAATATATATACTTTATAGGTTCGGAAATGGATATTTCGATGTGTTGCAAACGGAATGACAAAATGAATATACCCCCATCCTTCGGTGGAGGGTGTAACATGTGCGTTTACAACGTAAATTACTGAGACTTCTTGATATTCTTCATTTCCCGGTCTAATTGGTAACGATTCGATTTCGTAGAAAGGCCTGCGTTTTGCCGTGCCAAATTGCTCCTGTGTTAGTTAACATGCTGATAGGGTATTCAATGCTACGCATGTATTTCCTACCTTTATACGTGTGCTCATGTGTGCACATTAGAGTGTCCCAAGAAACAAAATGTATATTTTTTGAGACGCATACCCTCCATTTCTTATTCCTTTTTGATGCCAATAAGCAAAATACGAAATATTATGGCGATCGGTTAATGATAACTCTTGCCGACGTGAGATCCAAAGTTGGATATAGTACCTTCTAAGGAAACCAATTGAGATTTGTAGATCCTAGCATGAAATTAGTAGACAAAGGAAACATTTTTTTACATATAACCAGTCAGGAAAGACAAAAGTCGGGCGGATACCCTTAGTACTACTTTTAATTCATATAAGCTATTTTGAAAACTAGCTAGACTCCAATTTTGCTTACCTATTGAAATATCGAATAGAGTCTTGTAAGATCTTCTAACGATAGGACTTAATTTGTGGCTACTACGGCCTTTTATACCGTATGAAACTATATTTAAATTTGGACGATTTTGATGAAACCCTTTGAATAGCAATAAAATTAGCCAATTTTGACCAAAAAAAAATTTTGACCAAAAAAATTTTAAAATTCTGGGAGGGTTAAAAGTTTTCTGGGGGATGTTTAGCTCACCCCAGAGGCTTTTTTCTCTACGCTTCTGATGGGATCTATATCGAAATCTGATCCGATTTTGTTTAAAATCAATATCCTACGTCCTTGAACCGAAAAGCAAGAAAGCAAAAAACATTTTACGAAAATCTAACAAGAATGATCACAAGAATACATGGACAGACAGACAGATGGACATAGCTAAATCGAATCATGAAGTGATGCTAAGCCAATCGGTGTACTTATCAATGCGTCAAGTTCTCCTTCTTAGCATTGCAAGCAAAGGCTAAGAAGGAGGCTATAAAAATTAATTTGTGTTTGTTTTTGGCTTCGTTTGGTTGTACATTTCTTAGAGACTCAAAAACAGTCTATAGAAAGGCGGCGAGCCCTACCCCTTGTCACAAAAGTACTACTAAACAAGTAAAAATGCGTTAAGTTCGGGCGGGCCTAACTTTGGATACCCACCACCTCGGTTATATATCTAAACCACCTTTCGTCACAATCCGGTGAAAAATGCATAATTTATGCCGACATGACAGCTATATCGAAATATGGTCTGATTTGGACCAATTTCGGCACGGACATTAAGTGGTTTAATAAGTACAAGACATTGTTCAATTTTGTAGAACAAAATATTGGTCTTTTTGGTGGCTATATCCAAATATAGACCGATCTGAACCCTATAAGACACAGATTTCAAATTTCAGCGAAATCGGATTATAAATCCGCATATTATGGGGCCAAGACTTTAAATCATAAGATCGGTCTATATGATAGCTACATCCAAATCTGAACCGATTTGAACCAAATTGCAGAAAGATGTCGAAGGGCCTAACACAACTCACTGTCCCAAATTTCGGCGACATCGGACAATAAATGCGCTTTTTATGGGCCCAATACCTTAAATCGAGAGATCGGTCTATATGGCAGCTATATCCAAATCTGGACCGATCGGGGCTAAAAAATTGAAGAATGTCGACTGGCCTAACATAGCTCACTGTCCCAAATTTCAGCAAAATCGGATAATAAATGTGGCTTTTATGAGCCTTAGAGCCTAACACAACTCACTGTGCCAAATTTCGGCAACATCGGACAATAAATGAGCCTTTTATGGGCGCAAGACCTTAAATCGAGAGATCGGTCTATATGGCAGCCATATATAAATCTGCACCGATCGGGCCCAAACTGATGAAGGACTGGCCTAACATAAATCACTGTCCCAAACATCAACAAAATCGGATAATAAATGTGGCTTTTATGGGCCTTAGACCCTTAATAGGCGGTTCCGTCTATATGGGGGCTATATCAAAATATAGTGCGATATAGCTCATCTTCGAACTTAACCTGCTTATGGACAAAAGAAGAAGTGGACCGATCGGGATAATATGGGACTCAAATAAAAGGTATTCAGAAGCAGAGTCCGAATTATATACTTAAAATAAGATCCAAGTAACTGGAGGCCGGCCCGACCCCCAAAACCCCCTAACATAGGTTTATTGGACGATAACGGCAATATGGGACTCAAATGAAAGGCAATCGTGAGTAGATTACGAATATGGTCAGAATGGAGGTATAGGCTGTATAATTTGTTGATAACGAAAAGGGGGCGGACCCTCCCCCTTACTACAAAAGGACAACGCAAAATAAATGTGGGCCAATAAGAACAATATGTATCAAATGAAAGCTATTGGAGAGTAGAATACGAATATGGTATTCTGAATTGGGTTAAAATATCCAAGAGGTCGCCCAACCCCAAAACCTGCCCCAAACAGAGATATTGAATGTACATATCAATATGGAACTCAAATGAAAGGTATTGGGGAGTAGATTACGAATATTGTCAGGAAGGAGGTATAGGCTTTATAATTTGTTGATAGATGAAAGGGACCCGACCCTCCCCCCCTTACCCCAAAAGTACTACCCAAAATTAAAAGTACACCGATCGGGACAAAATGAGACTCAAATGAAAGGTACTCAGGAGTAGAGTTCGAATTTAATATCAAATATTGGATCCAAGTAACAGGGGGGCCGGCCCGACCCCAAAACCCTTTAAAATAGGCTTATTGGACGATCATGGCAAAATGGGACTCAAATGATAGGTATTCGGGGGTAGAATACGAACATGGTCAGGAAGGAGTAATAGGTTTTATAATTTGTTGATATCGAAATGGGGTGCACCCTCCTCCTTACCACAAAAGGACAACGCAAAATAAAAGTAGACCGATCGGGACAATATGAGACTCAAATGAAAGGTATTCAGGAGTGAAGTAAGAATTTGATATTAAATATTGGATCCAAGTAACTGGCGGGGCCTGCCCGACTTCAAAACCCTCTAAAATAGGGTTATTGGACGATCATGGCAAAATGGGACTCAAATGATTGGCATACGGGAGTAGATTATGAATATGGTCAGGAAGGAGTAATAGGTTTTCTAATTTGTTGATATCGAAAGGGGACGGACCCTCCCCCTTTACCCCAAAAGTACCACCCAAAAATAAAAATGGACCCATCGGGACAATATGGGACTCAAATGAAAGGTATTCAGGAGTAGAGTACGAATTTCTTATTAAAAATTGGATCCAAGTAAGTGGGGGGCCGCCCCGACCCCAAAGCACCCCAAAATAGGTTTATTGAACGATAATGACAATATGGGACTCCAATGAAAGGTATTCGGGTGTAGATTACGAATGTGGTCAAGAAAGAGGTATAGACTTTATAATTTGTCGATATTGGAAGGGGTTTTTGAAGTACCGGGGCAGGGTCCCCCGGTACTTCAAAAACCGATAGGGACTATTGGAGTGTAGAATACGAATATGGTATTCAAAATTGGCGGTCGCCCAACTCCAAAAACTGTTCCAAACAGAGGTGTTGGACGTACATATCAATATAGGACTCAAATAAAAGTTATTTAGGAGTATACTACGAATATGACGTAAAAATGAGGTTCAAGTAATTGGGGGTCGCTTCATCCCCTTATACACCTGGACTCTTTAAAAATCACTACAACCAACTTTGGACGTCATGTCGGTACGTGTTATCGCTAACTGGTCGCCATATTATTTTGCATTTTGCTTGTTAGGATGAAAAACAAAAAAAAATCTAGAATATGCATTTCTAAAAAAAACCTCTTATTTTTTGGGACACCCTAATGTGCACATTTACATAAGTATGCCCAAAAAAATACTTTTTGTTTGAGATTGTTGAGTTTTTATCATCCATTTTTAACATCATTTAAATTTCATTTGCGTTTTTATTTTTCACTTTTCAGCATTTCTTTTTGGTATTGGGCGTGCATCTGTCAGACATTCTGAAGTAGAGAAAGAAGGATCTTTTTTGATTTTCTTCACACATGAATTATTAAAAGGTGAATTTCAGCATAACCTTTTAAAAAAAATTTTTTTGTATTCACTTTTTCCTTCTTTTATGTATGTTTGTTTTTTTTTTTGCTTTCTTGGGTAAGGGGTTTTTACTTAGGTGAGTGCATGTATGAATGAATTCGAAATGAACCCTGTCACCCGGTATCCCCAACAGGTAAGTCGACAAAGCAATTTAGTAGTTTTATACACACAGTGATTTACATTTTTTGACGAAATTTTAATTTTATAGAAAATTTGAAACATTTTGGAGATTCATCGAAAATTTCGTAAAAATTTAATATTCATAAAAACTAGGTCGAAAAGAGGGTGGGGGATTCTAAAACACCCAATGCCACTTAGAACATACACTTACCCCACAAATGTTACCAGCATAAGGAGGGGAAAACCACCGCTGATTTTATTTGGTGGTGTCGACAGGCTCCAAACCCAGGTGTTTAGCGTCATAGGCGAACATGCTAACCTCTGCGCTACGGTGCCCTCCAGAGGGCGCAATTATAATCCGATTTTGCAGAAATTTTGCGTGTTTTGCTCTAACATCTATTTAGTAACTGATCCAAAAAATGGTTCGAATCGGTTCATAACCTGATATAGGTCCTATATATTCCGATCTCCAATCTTGACTTCGTGAGCCTCTAGAGGGCGCAATTGTTACCCCGTTTGGCTGAAATTTTGTAATGTTTTGGTTTGACCATAAACAAATGCGTCAATTATGGCCCAAATCGGTTTACAACCTGATATAGCTCCAATGTAAACCGATCTCCCGATTATGTTTCTTAGGCCTACAGAGGGAGCAATTCTTATCCGATTTGGCTGAAATTTTGCACAACGACTTTTTTATACCCTCCACCATAGGATGGGGTATACTCACTTTGTCATTCTGTTTGTAACACCTCGAAATATGCGTCTGAGACCCCATAAAGTATATATATATTCTTGATCCTCATGTCATTTTATGTCGATCTAGCCATGTCCGTCCGTCTGTCCGTCCGTCCGTCTGTCCGTCCGTCCGTCTGTCTGTCCGTCCGTCCGTCTGTCCGTCCGTCTGTCCGTCCGTCTGTCCGTCCGTCTGTCCGTCCGTCTGTCCGTCCGTACGTCTGTCCGTCAGTTTGTATGTCGAAAGGACGCTAACTTTCGAAGGAGTAAAGCCAGCCGCTTGAAATTTTGCACAAATACTTTTTATGAATGTAGGTCGGTTGGGATTGTAAATGGGCCAAATCGGTCCATGTTTTGATATAGCTGCCATATAAACCGATCTTGGGTCTTGACTTCTTGAGTCTCTAGAGGGCGCAATTCTCGTCCGATTTGACTGAAATTTTGCACGTGGGATTGTGAATGGGCCAAATCGGTCCATGTTTTGATATAGCTGCCATATAAAGTGATCTTGGGTCTTGACTTCTTGAGCCTCTATAGGGCGCAATTCTCGTCCGATTTGACTGAAATTTTGGACGTGTTGTTTTGGTATCACTTTCAACAACTGCGCAAAGTATGGTTCAAATTGGTCCATATTTTGATACAGCTGCCATATAAACCGATCTTGGGTCTTGACTTCTTGATCTTCTAGAGGGCGCAGTTCTCGTCCGATTTGACTGAAATTTTGCACGTGGTGTTTTGATATCACTTCCAACAACTGCGCTAAGTATGGTTCAAATCGGTCTATGTTTTGATAAAGCTGCTCTATAAACCGATTTTGGGTCTTGACTCCTTGAGCTTTTAGAAGGCGCAATTCTCGTCCGATTTGTCTGAAATTTAGCATGAGGTGTTTTTTTATGACTTCCAATGACTTTGCTAAGTATGGCGCAAATCAGTACATAACCTGATATAGCTGCCATATAAATCGATCTGGGATCTTGACTTCTTAAGCCTCTAGAGGGCGCAATTCTCATTCGATTTGAAAGAAATTTTGTACAACGGCTTCTCTCATGACTTTCAACATACGTGTCTAATATGGTCTAAATCGATCTATAGCTTGATACAGCTCCCATATAAACCGATCTACCGATTTTGCTTCTTGAGCCCCCACAAGGCCCAATTCTTA
Source organism: Stomoxys calcitrans (assembly GCF_963082655.1). Classification (NCBI taxonomy): domain Eukaryota; kingdom Metazoa; phylum Arthropoda; class Insecta; order Diptera; family Muscidae; genus Stomoxys; species Stomoxys calcitrans. The sequence continues at coordinate 137,166,467 of NC_081555.1, forward strand.
TCCGAATGAACTGAAATAGTACACAATGACTTCTACAATATTCAGCATTCATTTATGGTCCGAATCGGGCAATAACTTGATATAGCTCCAATAGCATAACAGTTCTTATTCAATACTCTTTGTTTGCCTAAAAAGAGATACCGTGCATAGAACTCGACAAATGCGATCCATAGTGGTGGGTATATAAGATTCAGGCTGGCAGAACTTAGCAAGCTCTTACTTGTTGTATTTTAACGTATGTGTTAATATGTGAACTGAATCGGTTCATAACCTGATATAGCTCCTACATAAACGGATCTCCAGATTTTACTTTTGAGCCTCTAGAGAGCTCAATTCTAATCCTGAAATTTTGTACTATGACTTTTTTTAAGACCTTCAACATACGTGCCAAATATGGTCTGAAACGATCCAAAACCGTATATAGCTCCCATATAAACCGATCTCCAGATTATACCTCTTGAGCCTCTAGATTCTTAATTCTTATCAGATTTGGCCTGAATCGGTCCATAATCTGATATAGCTCCCATATAGAAAGATCTCCCAATATTATTTCTTGAGCCACTATAGGACGCAATTCTTATCCAATTTGCCTGAAATTTTGCACAATAAATTCCACTTTGGTATGACCCCCATTTAGTTCATACCTTGATATAGCTGAAATAGCATGAAGAGTCTTCTGCAATCCTACCTAAAAAGAAACCCTTTCTGTGGACCAGAACTGTTATTAAACAGGTAAAGTTCTAAGTTCGGCTGGGAACCCACCACTAGGAATTCTGCTAAAAGTTTACAAAAATGAACTAAGTTAAGAGGCAAATTATAACTGTACCAAATTTCTGCCAAACCAGGCAAAAATTAAAACTTTTAGGGACCCTAGTGTTCTAGTTGGGAGATCGATTTATATGGTTTTAGACCAATTTGGCCAATACTTTCCATGGATGTTAGAGGTCATAACATAACACAACGTATAAAATGCCAACCAAATCGGATAACGTTTGTGGCTTCTAAGGGCTTCTAATGTCAAATCAAAAGATCGATTTATATGTTAGCTATATCAGGCTATTCATCGATTTGGACCATACCAGTCACATCTGTTGTAAGTCATAACATAATACTAAGTGCAAAATTTCAGCCTAATTGGATAAAAATTAAGGCTACCAGAGGATCAAGATGTTTTAAAGGAAGATCAGTTTATATGGGAACTTTATCAGACCATTATAGGCACGATGGTTGAAAGTCGTAACAAAACACCTCATTCAAACTTTCAGCCCAATCAGATAAAAATTGTGTCTATTAGGGACTTAAGATATCAAATTGGGAGATCGGTTCATGTGGTAGCTATGTCAAGTTTTACCCCGATTCCAACCATATTTGGCACGATCGCTGGTAGACGTAGTAGAACACTGCGTGCTAAATTTTAGACCAATCGGACTGTAAATGCAGCTTCTAGAGCTTAATTAAGTCAAGTCGAAGGACCACTTTATATGGTAGCTATATCCAAATCTGAGCTGATATAGCCTATTTGCAATTCCCAGCGACCTACATCAATAGGAAATCTCTGTGCAAAATTTCGATCGGCTAGCTTTACACGTTCGACCGCTACTATGATTTCCACAGACGGACCAACTGGAGTACGGATGGACAGACAGGAGAATGGAAGGACAAAAGGACATGACTTAGAAAGTCAAGACAATCACGAATAAATATTCTTTATGGGATCGTAAATGGATATTTCGAGGTGTTAAGAACATAATGATTCGATTAGTAGTCCCCTCATCTTATGGTGGTGGGTTTATAAAGCAGTGGCGGGCAAATGCACACACACTATTATATTGGGTTGCCCAAAAAGTAATTGCGGATTTTTCATATAGTCGGCGGTGACAAATTTTTTCACAGCTTGTGACTCTGTAATTGCATTCTTTCTTCCGTCAGTTATCAGCTGTTACTTTTAGCTTGCTTTAGAAAAAAAGTGTAAAAAAAGTATATTTGATTAAAGTTCATTCTAAGTTTCATTTAAAATGCATTTACTTTCTTTTAAAAAATCCGCAATTACTTTTTGGGCAAACCAATACATATTTATGTACGCGAACAAGAACATATACTGATGGGCTTGGAAATATTACGTTCACTAGCACATGTGCCCAACACTGATATAAAGTTTTCTCTTTTGCATTTTGAATCACTGTGCATCTTCAAAAAAAAAGTATTTAACATTAAGATGTCTTCTTTCATCCCTTTCGCTTAGTTCCACCACACCTCTCATCTCTCATTCACCACTCCTCTCATCTCTCATTGCTTAGAGCCACCACCCACGCTAAGCAAGCATCATCGTGTTATCATAGCTTTCAGTGCGTATTAGAATTTCAGTTTTTATCGTACCATTCTTTTTATTATCACCGTTTATGCCTGCATATGATTGCGGTTTATTTTTATGGTGATTTTTGCAAAAAAAGAGGAAAAAAAGTACAAAATACACATACACACAAACAAATAAAGCCAAAAAGATATCACCACAATGGAGCGAGTAGCGAGAAACGGATGTGGTGGTGTAAAGTGGAGACTGGTGAGGGCCATAAAAATTAAGTATATGTTTGTCAACGAATACATTTCTATTTCAGCAATTTTTACGATTCCAATTTTATTAATCTATAACAAATACAATTTTAAATTAAGTTTATCTTGTACGCTGAGAAAGCGATCCCTAGCCAAGATGCTATCGTAGACGTTTTCTGTTTTTTCATTGACGAAATGATGTTCGCCATCGCCAAAGTAAAAATAGATGAAAGAGGGCAGCAACAAAGGTGCGTCTTACAAAAATAACATCATTGGATGTTGAGGTCGATGGGGTTTTTATTTGATAAGTCGTAAAGTTAAGCAATGGGATATGTGAGGTACACAATCCTCCAACTATTGGGTTGCCCAAAAAGTAATTGCGGATTTTTTAAAAGAAAGTAAGTGCATTTTTAATAAAACTTAGAATGAACTTTAATCAAATATACTTTTTTACACTTTTTTTTCTAAAGCAAGCTAAAAGTAACAGCTGATAACTGACAGAAGAAATAATGCAATTACAGTGTCACAAGCTGTGAAAAAATTTGTCAACGCCGACTATATGAAAAATCCGCAATTACTTTTTGGGCAACCCAATACATACCGAAATTGGGATGTAAAAACAAAATAATGACATCATTCCAAGACGTATTATCTGAAATTTATTAATGCTTAGGTTCTTACTTAAAAATGTCAAACTAATCTCCATCAAAACTAAAACAAGCAAAAAGGCGTTAAGTTCGGCCGGGCCGAACTTTGGATACCCACCACCTCGGGTATATATGTAAACCACCTTTCATCAATATCCAGTGAAAATTGCATATGGTATGTCCCATTGCAATTATATCGAAATATGTTCCGATTTGAACCAAATACTAATAAGTACAAGTAATTGTTCGATTGTGTATAACAAAATATTGGTCTTTTTAGTAGTTATATCTAAAAATAAACCGATCTGAACCATATACGACACTGATGACAAAAAGCCTAATATAAGTCACTATGTCAAATTTCAGTGAAATCGGATTATAAAGGCGCCTTTTTTGGGGTCAAGTCTTAAAATCGAGATATCGGTCTACATGGTAGCAATATCCAAAACTGGACTGATTTTATTCAAATTGCAGAAAAATGTCGAACGCACTGTCCCAAATTTCGGCGAAATCGGACAATAAATGCGCCTTCATGAGCCCAAAACCTTAAATCGAGAGATCGGTCTATATGGCAGCTATATCCAAATCTGGACCCATCTACGCCAAATTGAAGAAGGATGTTGAAGCGCCTAACATAACTCACTGTACCAAATTTTAGCAAAATCGGGTAATAAATGTGGCTTTTATGGGTCTAAGACCCTTAATCGGAAGATCGGTCTATATGGCAGCTATATCAAAATCTAAACTGATCTGGGCCAAATTGAAGAAGGATGTCAAAGGGCCCAACACAACTCTCTGTTCCAAATTTCAGCAAAGTCGGATAATAAATATGGCTTTTATGGGCCTAAGACCCTAAATTGTAGGATCGGTCTATATGGCAGCTATATCCAAATCTCAACCGATGTAAGCCAAATTGATGAATGATGTAGAAGGGCCTAACATAACGCACTGTACCAAACTTTAGCAAAATCGGATAATAAATGAGCCTTTTATGGGCCTAAGACCCTTAATCGGAGGATCGGTCTATATGGCAGCTATATCAAAATCTGGACCGATCTGGGCCAAATTGAAGAAGGATGTCATCGGTCTATATGGCAGCTATATCCAAATCTAGACCGATCTAGGCCAAATTGAAGAACAATGTTGAAGGGCCTACCATGTACCAAACCTTAGCAAAATCGGATAATATATGTGCCTTTTATGGGCCTAAGACCCTTAATCGGAGGATCGGTCTACATGGCAGCTATATCAAAATCTGGACCGATCTGGGCCAAATTGAAAAAGGATGTCAAAGGGCCCAACACAACGCACTGTCCTAAATTTCATCAAAATCGAATAATAAATGTGGTTTTTATGGGCCTAAGACCCTAAATCGTAGGATCGGTCTATATGTCAGCTATATCCAAATCTGGACCGATCTGGTCCAAATTGATGAATGATATCGAAGGGCCTTACGCAACTTACTGTCCCAAATTTCAGCAAGATCGGATAATAAATGTGACTTTTATGGGCCTAAGACCCCAAATCGGCGGATCAAGATATAGTCCTATATAGCCCATCTTCGAACTTAACCTGCTTATGGACAAAAAAAGAATCTGTGCAAAATTTCAGGTCATTATCTCTATTTTTAAAGACTGTACCGTGATTTCAACAGGCAGACGGACGGACATGTCTAGATCGTCTTGGATTTTTACGCTGATCAAGTATATATATGCTTTATAGGGTCGGAAATGGATATTTCGATGTGATGCAAACGGAATGACAAAATTAATATACCCCCATCTTTCGGTGGTGGATGTAAAAAGTAAAACTGAGCTTTGCGAAATCTTATATACCCTCCATCATAGATCGCTTTTGTATCAAACTCAAAATTGAATAGGAGTTCATCGCCAAAAGCGTCCGCTAAATTTAATCAATGGCCCAATAATTGGTTTGTATCTTTATACGAGTGCTATATCTAAATCTGCTCCGATCTTGACGAAAATTAGCAGAAGCTTTCCTAAGGGTAGTAAACCATGCTGCGGGTTAACCAAGTTTATTGACAGCAGTCCAAAGGCCTTCTTTTCCCAATCGTCTTCTCTTTCATTACCCTTTACTCCGCTTTGACCCGGCACACAAACGATGTGGATCGTGCTATCCTTAGAGAAGGCGCTAATCTTCTTCTTACCCTCGAAGACTGTACGTGACCTAACCGTCCTGGTACTCGACGTTATCGCGTCAACACTACACCACCTCACGCATTGCGTGGTCGCCAGAACTTCCGCCTTCAGGACAGTATTATGGTCAGGCAGTCGAAAACAAATCTCAGTTTCTGGGTTCTCAATGTAGACACCCTGGTCCATTCGGCCCTCTAGCTTCGATTCATTTGTGTAGCACAATCTTGCAGATGGCAATACCTGAGTTCTGTCACTCCAAGACTTTGCCGCTGGCAGCAGTGCCCCGCACTCTACCTCAAGTGTCGTCTCAGGTATCCGTTCGGAAACCTCTTCCATTCCTTCCTTTACTTTAATTGGCTATGACAGAATATTTGTTCCACGAGCCGAACGTAAAATAGCGTTCCTCGGACTTCTGCGCTCATTCTAAAATCTCTGACACCAAGTTTCGAGTTGTCTCCCATCCATCGGGCGTTTGGTCTTCCCCGGTTTGCGTGTACCACCGTGTTTGCCTTCCAAAGACTACTTTGCTGGAGCTTCTTCATCCGCTCTGACAACATGACCAACGCAGCCAACGCAGCCGTTGTATTTTGATGCGTGTAACTATGTTATCGTCGTCATACAGCTCATACAGCTCGTGGTTCATACGTCGCCTATATTCTCCATTAACGCAAACTGGTTCATATATTTTACGAAGAATATTTCTCTCAAATACTCCAAGCACTGCCTCATCTGCTTTCACAAGCACCCATGCTTCAGAACCATATAACAACACGGGTAGTATCAGTGTCTTGCATAGTGTAATCTTCGTCTGTCGAGAGGTGGCCTTGTTTATAAACTGCTTACTTAGTCCAAAGTAGCATCTGTTTGCCAGTATTATTCTTCGCTTAATCTCAAAACTGGTGACATTTGTTTCGGTTACGGCGGTGACGAGGTAGATAAAGTTACTGACTGTCTCAATGTTGTGGTTCCCAACTTTCTCCATTTTCTTTATTTGCTCGGTTGTGAAAGGCTTTTTGGGAGTTGAAATCATCCATTTCGTCTTATCTCCATTTACTGCCAGACTCATTTTCACTGACTCTCTTTCGATTCTTTCAAAGGCTGCAGTTTACTACTTCCGGTGAAAGACCTATGAAGTCGATGTCGTCGGCATAGGCGAGTAGCATGTGTTCTCTTGTGATTAGTGTGCCATAACTATTCACATCTGCATCTCGTATAATCTTCTCCAGCAGGATATTAAAGAGAACACACGATAGGCTGTCTCCTTGTCTGAAACCTCGTTTTGTATTAAATGATTCGGAGAGATTCTTTCCTATTCTTAATGAGGAACGCATATCAGCAATTGTCATCTTGCAAAGTCTTATTAATTTTGCAGGGATACCAAACTCAGACAAGGCTTGAAATGCCTTTGAACTTATAGGGGTATCGAAAGTGGCTTTGTAGTCAGCAAAGAAATGGTAGGTATATATCTGTCCTTTTTAGGTCTTTTCAAGGATTTGGCGCAGTGTGAATATCTGGTCTAGAGTGGATTTACCATGTCTAAAGCTGCATTGATAGGGCCAAATTATTTCATTGACTTTAGTTTTTAATCTTTCACACAGTACGCTCAAGAGTATCTTTTATGCGATGGGGAGGAGACTTATTCCTCTGTAGTTGGCACATTCCGTCTTGTCTCCTTTCTTGTGTACGGGACATAGTATGCTGAGGTTCCAATCATCGGGTATGCGTTCTTCTAGCCAGATTGCGCAGATAAACTGATGCATACGCCTTATCAGCGTGTCGCCTCCGGTCTTAAATAGTTCAGCGGGCAACCCGTCGGCTCCTGCTGCCTTGTTGTTTTTTAGTCGGATCACTGCTACTTGGACCTCATTCTGACTAGGAGGTAAACATTCTATACCATCATCAGGGATTGGTTCTGCGGTATGCTCTTCGCCGCCAACGTCGGACTCTAGCAGTTGGGTAAAACGTTCTTTCTATATCCTCAGTATGTTATCTGTGTCAGTTACCAGATTTCCTTCTTTGTCTCTGCAGGAGGGTGTGCCTGCACCAAAGCCATCGGTTTGATGTTTAATTCCTCTTCCAGGTTTCCTATTGTCGCCTCGATTATACCGCGATAGTATGAACTGCTCCTATCCTCAATACATTCTCCCATCGCCTTAAGTCTCATAGCCTCAGTGGCTGCATCGCACTTAATCTGAGGAGTAAGTAAGTATTGGTGAAGAGAACCATTGGTAAAAGTTGAGGGTTTACACTGCGTCATGCATTGGGTATATACTGCAGTTGTCAGACCTATAATGCTATATGGTGTTTTGATCTGGTGGACGGAGCTTCAAAAGTCCATCCATAGTTAACCGGATCCAAAGGACGGCTTGTTTGTACATCACAGCCGCACTGAAGACGACACCATCTGACGCACTGAGTTTAATGCTACATCTAGTGCCTCTGGACATTGTGGCTAGAAAAATTGCTGCGACCACTGCCGTGAGGTTAAGGGAGCTTTCTCTTTGGTCATGTGGCGGCTACGGGCACTGTGTTAAACTTGATTCAATATCCAATGTTCATGCAGTGTGGATTACACCCTACCTGAGCCGCTTTTTGATAAAATGTACTGTACCATTATTCCTGATAGAACCGATTGGAACTACGATATCCCTGGAAACAGAAGTTGCATAGACTTCTATACGGATGGTTCCAAACTTTGGAGGGCTTTGGCGTGTACTCTAAAGATCGAGAACTGCTCATATCGAAAAGGTTAACCGACCACTGCAGTGTTTATCAAGGGGAGATCCTTGCAATTAAGGAAGTGGTGGAATGGCTAAGATATAATGTCATAACGACAACTGGCATAAATACCTTCTCTGGCAGCCATTTAAGCCCTGAAGAACGTATTTCTGAACACAAAAACCGCCCTCGACTGTCGCAGATCTCTCAAAGAAATGGCTGAATAGTTCAAAATTCACCACTTCTGGGTGCCGGGCCCCAGAGCTATCCCAGGGAATTGCAAAGCGGATGAGCTTGCGTGACTAGGAACTACCCTACATAATCCAGGAATACTGGATTCTGTGGGTATACCTCTAGTGACATATAAGCTAAGTTTTCCGGACTAGGCCCAAAGGGCAACGTATGATAGATGGTCATAAAGAGGGGGCTGTGAGCATTCCAAAACTATGTGGCCTAATCTAGACTTGAAGAGGTCTGCCGTTTTGCAGTCACTGGCAAGAACAGACGTCTCAGTCCTTGTGTCCGTCATGACAGGTCACTGTCTAATTGAAAAACATGCTGAAAGACTGGCAGTCAGAAGGAGTTCCACTTTAGGTTTCATTCCTTTAAAAAGCTATCTGATATAGCGTATGTGAATATTCGCAAGGAGGCGACCGTAGCGCAGAGGTTAGTATGTCCGCCTATGACGCTGAACGCCTGGGTTTGAATCCTGGCGAGAACATCAGAAAAAAATTTTTTTCAGCGCTGGTTTTCCCCTCCTAAAGCTGCCAACATGTGAGGTACTTTGCCATGTAAAACTTCTCTCCAAAGAGGTGTCGCACTGCGGCACGCCGTTCGAACTCGGCTACTAAAAGTAGACCCCGTATCATTGAGCTTAAACTTGAATCGGACTGCACTCATTGATGTGCGAGAAGTTTGCCCCTGTTCCTTAGTGGAATGTTAATGGGCAAAATTTGCATAAAATTAGCATTTGAATATTCACAAGTTGTTGAACTTTTTAAAGCGATCTGGATGGTTCAACGATAGGAAATAGAAGGCATCTTCCTTCTTCTGTTCTTGTAGTATCACAATGGACGAAAACGTCTAAGTGAGTCTGATGGCACACAGTATTGATCTAATCATGCTCTTGTAGAGCCAGTGGACTATCCTCGGATTCAGTCCCCACTTCGAACCTACGGCCAGACATACATAGTGCCCAACATCTGTGAACCCTCTCGGTAATCTCCTAAATTTGACACTTCCAATTCAGTTTCCTGTTCAAGATCACATCTGAGTATTTAACTTGTCATTGTCATTAAACTTGTATTGAGGAAACGGGGTGCGTGACATTGGCCCACCTTTGTCTTCCTTGTGAACAGGCAGATTTCAATTTTCCCAGGGTTAACATTGAGTCTCCTGGGTCAAGCCCATTCGTATGCCATCTGCAACACCCTTTCGGCCCTTCCGCATTGCTGGTGCGGATCCTTACCCCTTAGAAGTATTATAACATCATCTGCGTAGCAGGCGGGTTCAAATCCGTAATAGGTTTCTTATGGTGGTCACCCATTGAAGTAGCGATAAAATTCCCCACTGTGGCGTGTCCTGTACCTCTTACTCACTTATATTTATGTTATTAGACCCATAAATTATCCATCTATTCCTTAGCATATGGTTTATCCAGCCGGTCCCCTCGGTACTGGTCTAAGGATTGGATCAATGTATCGGTGCTCACATTGCTGCCCCCTCAATGCCAATGCAAATTGCCAATGTGTACGTCTTCGGTTCAAAGGATTCTTCTATTTTATGCGCAACCTCGTGCATGGCAGTCTCCATCGACCTTCCCTTGGCATAGGCATGCGGTTTGTATTTGAGCAATTCGCTGGATGTCCTACTCTTTATCATGGTATCCACAATACGTTTCATGATTTTTAGTACAAAGAACGTAAGGCTTATGGGTCTGTAGGCCTTTGGTGTATATAACTTGACTTGCCAGGCTTGGGTATAAACACCACACTTACCTACGGCCAGGCTTTCCGAGTATATGCAAGTCTTAGGCACGTTGTGAAAATAGTGGTCAGATGAGGCGCCAGATAGTCGGCCTCCTTTTGTAGTAACGCCGGAAATAATTCATTATGTCTGGGTGACTTAAATGGTTTGAAGCTCCTCTAGGCTTCCTTGACCATAAATTCCGTTATGACAAGCCTTCGATCAACCTCATTCCGGTGTCTTCGTGAGCCCCTTCGTATCCTGTGGTAAATGCTTTTTCATCAAAAGCCTCAACAGGTTCTCCGTTATCTCTATTCTCACTCCCATGTCGCCTACAAACGATTCAGTTTGGACATGGGTTTTTGAGAGCAATTTTTTCGACACTATAGACCTGTTCGCGGAAAAGCTTCCAGGAGACAGGTTTTGCCACTCTGATAAGCTTGATATATTTCTTGAGCCGTGTTTAATACACCTTCCAATAAACTTCCGTTTTTTTTTTGGCAACGTGTGCTGTTGCAAAGTCTGTTGACTTTTTTCCCAATGTTGCAAATCTCCCCGGTCATCCAGTGTTTTTCTTTGACTGGTTTCCTTTCTCCAAGAGGACAACTATTTTCGAAAGATCACACTATTACAGTCGTAATCCGGTTGACATTGCCGTCTTTGTCTTCTGTGCTTGGATAATCTTAAGTATGCTGCCCAAGTCTTCTTCGGAGTAGTCTTCCGAAATTTGGCCAGTTGGTTTCGAACTTATTCCGGAAGCTTATCGGATTCGGCGCTGGCCATGCTATACCAAACCAAATGTAGCGATGTTTAGAGAAGGAGTGCTCTTTGGAGACCCTTCAATCCTGAACCTCATCGAACAGATTTTCCGAAAATTTCTCGCATCTAAATCCTCCTCCCTAATCCAATTAACAAAGGTAGCAGTGTTATCTATATTAAGTCTTATTAGGCCGTTAGTATTCAAGAACTCTGCTAGGGTTTGGCCCCGTTTATTGGTGTTGGTACTACCCCACGAAATGTGCTGAGAGTTCGCATCGCACCCTATTAGTACTTCATTTCCTGTCTGGTTTGCCTTCCTCAGCAGCCGTCGCAACTCCGATGTGGGTGTTGGATAGCCGAAAAGCAGATAAGTTATGCTTCACAGTCTCCCCGTCCCATCACTTTCGCATCCGACGTCAATAACTCTGAGAAAATAAATAATTTCAATTTGTATGGCAAATAACGCAGGACCTCGTCCGAGTACGTGTTAGAATAAAATAATAAGTAGTTGATATGGTTCAATCCAAAAACTTTGTACCGGGTCGTCCATGGTTCCTGAGATAATGAAACATGATACAGGGTAAAGCAATTGACAAATGTGGAGGGTATATAAGATTCGGCCCAACCGAACTAAGCACGCTTTTACTTGCGTTTTTATACCCTTCACCATAGGATGGGGGTATATTAATTTCGTCATTCTGTTTGTAACTACTCGAAATATTCGTCTGAGACCCCATAACGTATATATATTCTTGATCGTTGTGACATATTATGTCGATCTAGCCATGTCCGATCGTCTGTCCGTCCGACTGTCTGTCCGTCCGTCCGTCTGTCTGTCCGTCCGTCTGTCTGTCGAAAGCACGCTAACTTTCGAAGGAGTAAAGCTAGTCTCTTGAAATTTTGAACAAATACTTCCTATTAGTGTAGGTCGGTTAGGATGTAACTGGGCCATATCGGTCCATGTTTTGACATAGCTGACATATAAACCGATCTTGGGTCTTGACTTCTTGAGCCTCTAGAGGGCGCAATTCTTATCCGATTGGAATGAAATTTTGCACGAAGTGTTTTGTTGTAATATCCAACTGTTGTGCCAAGTATGGTTCAAATAGGTTCATAACTTAATATAGCTGCCATACAAACCGATCTTGGGTCTTGACTTCTTGAGCCTCTAGGGGGCGCAATTCTAGTCCGATTGGAATGAAATTTTGCACAAGGTGTTTTGTTATAATATCCAACAACTGTGGCAAGCATGGTTCAAATCGGTTCATAACCTGATATAGCTGTCATATAAACCGATCTTGGGTCTTGACTTCTTGAGCCTCTAGAGGGCGCAATTCTTATCCGATTTGAACGAAATTTTGCACGATGTATTCTATTATGATATCTAACAACTGTACTAAGTATGGTTCAAATCGGTCCATAACCTGATATAGCTGCCATATAAACCGATCTGGGGACTTGACTTCTTGAGCTTCTAGAGGGCGCAATACCTATCCGATTTGGCTGAAATTTTGCATGACGTATTTTATTATGACTTTTAACAACTGTGCCAAATAACGTTCATATCGGTTCATAACCTGATATAGCTGCCATATAAACCGATCTGGGATCTTGACTTCTTAAACCTCTAGAGGTCGCAATTATTATCGGATTTGCCTGAAATTTTGTGCGTCAGATCCTCTCATGACCATCAACATACGTGTTTATTATGGTCTGATCGGTCTATTGCCTGATCAGCTCCCATATAAATCGATCTCTCTATTTTACTTCTTGAGCCCCTAAAGGGCGCAATTCTTATTCGAATTGGCTGACATTTTACACAGGTCCGAACTGGACCATATCTTGATATTGCTCTAATAGCAGAGCAATTATTTTCTTTTATCCTTTTTTGCCCAAGAAGAGATGCCGGGAAAAAAAAACTCCACAAATGCGATCCATGGTGGAGGGTATATAAGATTCGGCCCGGCCGAGCACGCTTTTACTTGTTTAAATTCTAAAACCTCTCGTCATTTTAAACTGTTTTAATATACCGTACTTATATGATGAAAGGAACGACTGATATATAAGTCGTTCTCTGTGTTCCTTTTCTGAGTATCGCCATTAAAAGAATGTATGTCAGTCTTTGTATCTCAGTAATGCCAATCAAAATCATTTCGTCGTCTAAGAAAATTCACTCACACACATGTACACACCTACCTACAAGCATTGCACTTTATTTTGATTTCTTCGAAATGGTATTGGTAAGTCTTTGAGCATTTGTTGTGTTTGCGTGTATGCGTGCATGTGTGTGAACTTCTCGCAGTAACTGTTTTGAACTCTAATTAAATGAAAACCTCAATGACATCCCTGAGAAGACATCTTTGCACCCTTAAGGAAACATGGAAAAATTTAACAGTAGAACACCCAACAAACAAAGGACAAAAAACACAAAGCGAGCAGACCGTACTTCAAAGAATTACAGCTTTTCATGGATAATCATGTAAAGGACTTAGAGTTGAGTTGAGGAAAAGGACATAAAAGGCAGTAATAATCGTTTGGCAAAGAGCATAAATGAATGAATCAACAGATAGTCAGTCGCAGCAATAGAGGGGCAAATGCGAAAGGCAATAATTGAAGAAGAAGTAGAAGAAGAAAAATAAGTATAGCGATTAGCTGGAAAACAAAGCCTTGGGATTATTTATTCTGTGTAACCATTTCTAATTTCATTTAAAAGTAAGCAATTGGAACATTAGAAAAGAAAACAATTATTTTACAAAGCAAAAATCATTGCAACAGTGATTCTTTAATCAAAGAGAAGTCTTTAATCAAGAAAGTCAAGCAAACCACTCAAAAGGGTTTGGCACTCTTAGGACAAATTTTTTTAATGGCTTCATAGCATGGGAGTATTCTTATCTAGTTAAACAGTAAGGCACTGTGCGCTTTTTATTACTGCAGGAGGATGTTCGGTAGCAAGTGGCGGGGTGACTCCCAGTATGATTTATTGGATGTATAGGGCCATCGTGAGACCAGGCCTATAGAACACCGGTATGGTGAAATGCCGTAGGAAAGATGACGCGTGCGAGGGAGTTCGAGATGGTCCAGAGACTGGACTGGGTCGGGATCACAAGGGTACTGAGATTCGCACCGCAGGCAGGCCTAGAGGCGATGCTGGATATGCAGCCCATTGTTTGGAACTGCGCCGCCAGGGTCGCGCTTAGGCTGAGGGAGCTCGTCATGCTGAAGAAGGATGGTTGCGGCCATAGTTCGATTCTGGGTGTTATAGATACGGAGGGTAGACTGAGGAGGATCTCCGACTACCTGGCACCATTGCCGACTGGAGTGAGGGCATTCGCGATTCGTTTTCCTGAGAGGGACGAATGGAGGGCGAATGGTGTACTTGAGGAGGATGAGACTTCGATCTACACAGATGGCTCCAAGATGGAGTCAGGGACTAGATTGGGGGTCTACTCTGATGCACTCAATATCAGTATGTCTCTGAGACGAGTGTACGGTCTTTCAGGCAGAGGTCTGTGCCATTGCACTGGCCGCAAGAGAATTTCTAATAAGGGGCTTACCGCCCTCGAAACTCAGAATTTATGTGTACAGTATGGCGGCGCTCAAGGCCTTAGGGTCGAGGATGGTGAGGTTGAAACGCCTGCCGGATTGTTTGGAATCCCTGGATAGGCTCCGGGTCCACGATGTGACGCTAACATGGGTTCCTGGGCATAAGGGGTTTCCAGGAAATGAAAGGGCGGACGAGTGCGCCAGGAGGGGTTCATTTGTGCCGGGAGGACCATTCATCGGTCTTGCCCACGTGCTATTTGTCGAGCTACTGAACACAGTAGATGGGATGGCCAGGGAGGCGTCGGTGGGGAGGTGGGGCTCGGTAGATGGTTGCCGGACTGCTAAGGAGCTATGACCGGTCATCGACCGGAGGAGGTGGAGGGAGTTACTGGCGTTCAATAAAAGGTCGATGAGTACTTTGACAGGGGTCATAACCGAACACTGTGCCATAGGTCGCATGGCGGCGCGCATGGGGATACCGCAAAATGACTTTTGTAGGAGTTGCCTCGATGAGGATGAGGAGGAGACTATAGAGCACTTGTTGTGTTCATGTCCGGGTCTGCAGAGACGTAGGCTCTCCTTTCTGGGGAGCTGTTTCTTCTGTGATCTGAGTGAACTTGCAAACGTACCTCTGGTATGTCTCCTGAGGTTTGTTGAGGGAACAGGATGGTTCCGACAGAGGGTGCCACAAGCTCCGGCGTAGGTAGATCCGAGCTTGCATAGGGACAGGCGGTTCTTCACCCCCGCTTGGGTTCTCCTCCAGTCTTTTTCTTTTATTCGTGTATAACCTCTAGTACGAGGTCTCAGATTTTCTTTCTTTTCCCTTTCTCTCTCTAGGGTACCACAATGGGCCAAACTGGCGTCCGAGTGAACTCAACCCTTCAACCTAACCTAATCTAATCTAACCTAACCTAATCTAGTCAATCCGTTTTTAAAACATTGAAATAATGATATGAGGCCCAACATAGTATGAATATTCGTGATCGTCATGACATTCTAAGTCGATCTCGCCATGTTGGTCTGGCAATCCATCCGCCTGTCGAAAGCATGCTAACTTCAGTAGGAGTTAAGCTAGGAGCCTGAAATTTTGCATAAGTACTTCTTACTAATAGAGGTCTGTTGGGATTACAATGGGGTCAAATCAGTCAATATTTAAATATAAAAGTACCTAAAAGGTATTTACCCGGTACATTGGTTAACTTGAGTAAATACCCGGATATTTACACAAAAGCTGGGTCTTTATAAAAATGGCTTTATAAAATATTTTGCAAATAATTTTTATATTTCACATTCTTTGTATATAAACCTGACCATCTGATCTCATAAAATCCGTCCATAGATATATATAGCCGCTATAAAGACCGATCTCCCGACAAAAAGTCTTGAGGCAATAAATCGCTCATTTTCTATGCGATTTCGATGAATTTTGGCACAATGAGTTCTGGTAGACCCCTATCAACTGCTGTGAAATGTGGTCTAGATCGCACCATATTTGGATGTTGCTGTCATATAGAGTGCCCGTCCATTCTCCTGATATGGGGGATTAGGGTTATAAAAGATACATTTATTATCCGATTTTATTGAAATTTGGCACAGTGAGTTCTGGAAGACTTCCACCCATTCTTGTCAAATGTGGTCTAAATTGGAATATATTTGGATATTGCTGCTATATAGACCGATCTCCCGATATAGGGTGTTGAGTCTATAGAAGGAGCATTTTTAATTTGATTTCGATGACATTTATCACAGTGAGTTTTGGTAGACCCCTACCCATTCCTGTTAAATATGGTCCAGATCGGCCCAAATTTGGAGATAGTTGCTGTATAGACCGATCTCACGATATAGAGTGTTGAGCTCACTAAAGGAATATTTTCATTTGATTTCGATTTCGAAAACGGTGTATATGGCAGCTATACCCAAATATGGTCCGATCTGGACAATATTGGCACAGTTTTTGCAAGTCATAACAGAACATTACATGCAAAATCTCAGCTAAATCGGACAATTGCGTCCTGTAAGGGCTCAAGAAGTCAAATCGGGGGGATCGGTTTATATATACATTCTTAATCGTCATGACATTTTAGGTCGATCTACCACGTCCGTCCGTCTATCTGTCGAAAGCACGCTAACTTTCGAAGGAGTAAAGCTAAGTGCTTGAAATTTTGCAAAAATATTTCTCTATAGTGCAGGTCGTTGAGATTGTAAATGCGCCATATCTGGCCATATCGGTCCATTTTTTTTATATAGCTGCCTTATAAACCGATCTCAGATCTTGATTTCATGAGCCACTAGATGAAGCAATTCTTATCCGATTTGAATAAAATTTATGAAATTTTGCATTAGGTGTTTTGTTACGACTTCCAACAACTGTGCTAAGTTTGGTTGAAGTCGGTCCATAACCTAATATAGCTGTCATTTAAACCTATCTGGAGTCTTGACTTCTTGAGCGTTTACAGGGCGCAATTCTTATCCGATTTGGCTGAAATTTTGCACGACGTATTTCGTTGTGACTTTCGACAACTGTGCTAAGTATGGTTCAAATCAGATGCGATCTATGGTGGAGGGTATATAAAATTCGGCCCGGCCGAACTTAGCACGCTTTTATTTGTTTTTTTTTTTTCAATTTTCTCCCACTGTGCGACAAACCTTGCGACTTTTGACCTATTGAAGGCTTTCGATATGGACATTTTTAGGACACGGGCAACACGTACCTATAGCCGAGCCAGATTAGTTATGTAGTTGTCAATCGTATGTGGAAATTGGAGATAAGAAATCGAATCCTTGTACACTGAGTTCCCCAATGTTAGGGTCACATCTCCGCCATTGAGTAAAATCCACTTATGTTATATTCCATCTTTTTTAGGTGTCATCGAGATCGTAGCGTATGCGGAGCTATGGGTTTGACTTTTTTAAAAGCATGTATCAACGAAATTCGAAGTGATTGCGAAAATTTTCATTTTTTTAAATTCTTTTCATTCATGGCATTAAATTTGGTAACTTTAAGTGTTTAAATACCCCTGACCACTACCCTCTTTAATTTTCGAGTAAAATATCATTATTTCCCCCATAAACTACCAAAATGAATAACATTTTAATAACTTGTTTTATGAGTCCAACAGTCCCCAAGGATTGTCTTTATGCCCAGCATTACCTTAATTTGAAGATAAACATTTCGAGGTTTGGCCAATATAAACCAAAGTTTTCCGCTATAAAAACAAAAGCCTCAACTTTTGGGCCATGCAGGTATCTTCAACGTTGTTACAAGAAAACGTCTACGACTACTCCGCTGAATGTATGGTAAATTACCCAGCAGTTGGCATAATAGTTTCCTCTTAAAACAGGACAACAATTAATTTTTGAGCTGTATAAGTGTCTGGCTATGTGCGGGGATAAGTGTAGGTGTGACTGTGTACGTGCGCTGTAAAAGCCCCAATTAAAATGCTTCCATTTTCTAATTAAAATCCATCATGGCCAGAAGCAATGACAACAAACCAGATGAGGACATTTTAAGTGAGTGAAAATTTATTTGGGAATTAAATTTAGGCAAACAAATATAAATGACCGGCCATTTTTACCACAATCATAGCCGAACAGCCAGTCGGATGGTTGCCTAATGTTTGGATTTTGTTAATGGCGGCAGCGCAGGGCTGTTAACATTTCTGCAAATGATGTTGCAATAAAAGTCTGTAGACAATTGAAGCTTTGTATTGAAGCTATGGTATAAATGAGAATTACGATATTCGGTTTAACCGGTTTCCATGGAATTTCTTTTTATACCCGACGCTACTACTTTCTTAAAGAGAACAAAGAGGGTTTAGGTTAGGTTAGATCCATTGAATTCGTCATAGTATGGATTTACACAAAATTTACTTAGTGGAAGGACATATGGGTACTTTACGTAACAAATGTCTGCCACCCCAGGTAAGAAAAATAATGGGGAGACCGTTTTATATGGTTTAAGATTGATTTAGATTATATTTGCCACGAATTCATTTCAGCCAAATCAGACAACAATTGTGATTTCCAAGGCTCAAAATGTCGAATCAAGAGATAGGTTTCTATGGGAGTCATATCAGCTTATAGATCAATTTTAACCATAAATAAATGTGGTTTCTAGGTGCTCAAGAAGTTAAGTCGAGGAACCACTTTATATGAGAGCTATATCCAAATCTGAGCCTATATGGCCCATTTGCAATCCCCAACAACCTACATCAAAAACAAGTAAATACAGTTTAGATATCTGAGGGCCTTGTCCGTCTCACTGACAGACGGAGGGAACCAAGCGGACCGGAAAAAAACTCTCACCGATGAGAGTACGGTCCACTCAGCCAATTCTCTACAGAAATTCAAGAGGAATAAGTTCCTGGAGGCAATCTTGCAAGGACATTTTCTCCTGTACCTTGTCCTTCAAATTGTGGAGCGCTAAATCGTCTCCAACTCGTCCTCTTAACTGCACACCCTGTAGGACTCTCAACCTTTCACTGCGTGGAGAACGACCTTAACGAACAGACGGGACAGTACTCCTGTTCTCGTTCCGCGATATACTCAGCCATGGGGTCTATGCCAGCCGGCAACACACGGCATTAGCCCACGACTCATTCCCACAGTCATTTTAGAAGGCGTGCACCAAACCAAGAAACCTGCACATGGTAGGACCCCCGGATTCCGTGGCACAATCTGCAGTAATCAGCGATTCTTTTCTTGTCAACCACTTCGTTTGCCGTCAATCATTGATGACCAGAGTTCCAACAGTGCCTGACACACCATCAAAACCCAAAACCCCATCCCTCAGCAAAATGCAAATTTGCCCATGAACATTCCATTTAGGAACAGGGGCAAACTTCTCATATATCAATGAGTTTTGTCCGATTCAAGTTTAAGCTCAATGATAGGGGGCCCTTCTTTTTATAGCCGTGTCCGAACGGCGTGCCACAGTGCGACACCTCTATGGGGAGAAGATTTTACATGACGTAGTACCTCACAAATGTCGCCAGCATTAGGAGGGCCTCCTTTTTATAGCCGTGTCCGAAGGGCGTGCCACAGTGCGACACCTCTATGGGGAGAAAATTTTACATGACATAGTACCTCACAAATGTCGCCAGCATTAGTAGGGGATAACCACCGCTGAAAAATTTTTTTCTGATGTGATCGCCAGCACATGCTTACCTCTGCGCAACGATCTCCCCCAGCAGAACAGAATAGTGTCCAACGTTTGACGAGCAGTAGTCGTTGTCAAACAAGCAATATTCAGATGGCAAGAACTAAGAACGGGAATCGCTTTCAGCGCCTCTATTGGTGCACTCCTCTTTGCTTCAGAAATACACACCAAAGTGGCGCCTTGTACATTCTCGATCATGCAACCGATGGCTCAGTTGTCGAAAGCCCAATGACGCAGGATTGAAAGAACAATCGTTCCTGGTCTAAGCTTTATTTCCTTCATATCGAGATGCGGCAGGAGTGAAGAACATTTAGTCTCCTTTTGAAACTTTCCTTGACGTTCCTTCCCCAGCTTAGTTTCTGGTCAAGATCGACGATTCTGATTTTTATTCTTGAGCCCCAGTAGGGCTACCCTAATATTTTGAACAGTGACTTCTGCTATGATCTTCATAACCCAAACCATGTATAGCCCAAATCGGTCCATAACCTGATATAGCTCCAAAAGCATATCAATTCCGATCCATTATTCTTTGTTTGCCTTTAAAAAAGGTAGGTTAGGTTAGGTTAGGTAAGAGTGGCAGTCCTTTACAGACTCACTTAGACAATTTTAAGTCCATTGTGATACCACAGTAGCGACAGACCAAGGCTTCTGGCGGGAATCGAACCCACAACCCCAAGCACGCTACCAACTCGGCTACCGGGGCGCAAGATACCGGGCAAAGAACTTGACAAATATCGATCCATGATGGAGGGTATATAAGATTCGGCCTGGCCGAACTTAACATGCTTTTCCCATTTCTAGTGTTCTCGCCAGGATTCGAACCCAGGCGTTTGGGATCATAGGCGGACTTGCTAACCTCTGTGCTAAAGCTGCTAAATTATCGATAATCGTAACATTCGATATTTTCGATATGTCTAATAGTAAATATCGATAGTATCGATGTAATCGTTAATTTCCCATCATGTCAAACGAAAATGAGAAGTAAAAATCAGGATATCGATTTATATGGAAGCATTATCAATGCACATATCGAATAAATTTAATAAAGTCACTTGGACGTCATGAGAGAAATAATCATTGTACAAAATTTTGGCCCAATCGGAAGAAAATTCCTCTCACTTTAGGCGTAATATTTTTGTTCAATATTGCACATAATGGAAATTTGCCGAAGTATCGATAGAAAAAATATAAATCGATAATCAAACAAAAAATAAAATATCGATAGCGCTATCGATATTTTGCTAGCTACGGTGGATCCGCCCTAATACGAATCTACTCAGAATTGTTTTCTGATTCGATATTGCTATGTCCGTCTGTCTGTCCAGATTGGAATTTTAATCTTTAATCTTTAATGCGGTAAAATTAATTTTTTAGTTTCTAGACACGATTCGAATCTAGATGTCGAACCTAGGTTTAGACTAGGTTTAAGTGGCAGTCTGCCATCAGACTCAGTTTTTGTCCATTGTGATACCACAGAAACAGAAGTTCCTACCGTTGAACCATCCAGATCGCTTTAAAAAGCCCAAAAACTTGCAAATGTTCACATTCGCTAAATCAGACAGGTTCTCAAAGAAATGAGAACCTAAAGTGGAACTCCATCTGACTGCTAGTGCGAGACACACACAGAAGGTATTCGATAGTCTCTTTATCTTCGATGTTCTCATAGCTTTTGCAAAGGTCGTTGCTGACAACCTTCAGTCTGTCAGCATGTTTTCCGATTAGACAGTGACCAGTCATGACGGACACAATGACTGAGACATCTGTTCTAACCAACGACAGCAAAGCAGTAGACCTCTCCGCGTCTAGATTAGGCCACATAGGTTTGGAATGATCATAGCCCCCTCTTTGTGACCATCTATCATTCGTTGGCCCTCAGAACTGGTGCTGAAAACTTGGCTTCCATGTCGCTATAGGCATATCCACAGATTCCAGTTTCCCTGGATTGTGTAGGGTAGTTCCTAGTCTCGCAAGCTCGGCCGTTTTACAATTCCCTGGGATATCTCTGTGGCCCAGGCACCCAGAAAAGGTGAATTTTGAACTGTTCAACCATGTCTGAGAAGATATTTATGCCAGTCGTCGTTGACATTATAACTTAGCCATTCCACCACTTCCTCAAATGCAAGGATCTCCGCTTGATTAACAGTGGTCGGGTAACCTTTTTGATATGACCAGTTCTAGATCTTTAGAGTACACCCCAAAGCCCAACTGGTCGTTTAGTTTAGAACCATCCGTATAGAAGTCTATGTAACTTCTGTTACCAGGAATATCGTAGTTCCTATCGGTTCTATCAGGAATAATGGTACAGTACTTTTTATCAAAATTCGGCTTAGTCTGGGTGTAATCCACACTGCATGGGACATCAGATATTGTATCAAGGATAACACAGTATCCGTAGTCGCCACATGACCAAAGAGAAAGCTCTCTTAACCACACGACAGTGGTCTCAGCCTAGCCACAATGTCCAGAGGCATAAGGTGTAGCATTAAATTCAGTGCATCAGATGGTGTCTACCTCAAAGCGACTGTGATGCACAAACAAGCCATCCTTTGAATCCGGCAAAGTATTGAGCAGTAGGTGGACTTTTAAAGCACCGTCCAGCAGACCACAACACCATATAGCATTATAGGTCTGACCAACTCCAGTTTATACCCAATGCATGACACACGGTCTAAACCCCTCACTTTTGTCAATGGATCTCTTGCAGGTGTATAGGGCAAGAGTTGCCTTTCTTGCCCTTTCCAAAATGTTGTATTTGAAGTTCAATTTCCTGTCTAGCAAAACACCCAGGTATTTTGCGCTTTCTGTAAATGGAACATTCTCTCCTCCCAAGGAGACCGGCACCCAGTCAGACAGCCTCCTCCCAAGGAGATATTCACCTGTCTCCTTAGTGTAGAGAGAGAGAGAACATTCTCTCCTCCCAAGGAGACCGCCAGCCAGTCAGACAGTCTCCTCCCAAGGAGATAGTCACCTGTCTCCTTGGGGTAGAGAATGTTCCATTTACAGAAAGCGCAAAATACCTGGGTGTTTTGCTAAACAGGAAATTGAACTTAAAATTCAACATTTTGGAAAGGGCAAGAAAGGCAACTCTTGCCCTATACACCTGCAAGAGAGCCATTGACAAAAGTAAGGGGTTTAGACCTCATGTCATACATTGGCTATATACTGCAGTTATCAGACCTATAATGTTAAATGGTGTTGTGGTCTCTTGGACGGCGCTTTTAAAGTCCACCTACTGCTCAATACTTAACCAGATCCAAAAGATGGCTTGTTTATGCATCACAGCCGCTTTGAGGAGACACCATCGACACCATCTGATGCACTGAATTTAATGCTACACCTTATGCCTCTGGACATTGTGGCTAGACAGCGAGCACTGCCGTGAGGTTAAGGTAGCTTTCTCTGCAGTTGTCAGACCTATAATGTTATATGGTGTTGTGGTCTGCTGGACGGCGCTTTTAAAGTCCACCTACTGCTCAATACTTAACCAGATCCAAAGGATGGATCTTTCATTGTAGGCAACTTGTATCTCCTGGTGAAAAGAAATACTTCTGTTTTGCACGAATTTATACTCAGACCACCTGAGATGTCTTACATTAAGGGAAATACTCTATTCAACAATAGTTTTCAAAACCGGTTTAACGGTTTTTGTATCATTTTACTCTACGTCTCTGCCACAATGCCAAATACTCGTATTATGCTAGCCCACTGAGTAATAGCCTTGTTAAGTATGATGAGAATGTTCATGTTTTGGTAACTCTCTGAAAATGGCAAGCTCCATTCATGCCTTGAGGATCCTCCGCTTTGTTGTTCTTTTTTCTTGTGTTTGGTTTTAGGTAAGCACAAGACTCCCAGAGATGTTCGGGTAGTAGTTCCTTTTTTTCACTGTTGTTATTCAAATGGAACTGTGAAAATTCCAGCTTCTGTTTGTTTAGTTTGCACAGAGCTATCGAGTGAGTGGTCCTTCCCTAAGGCATTTCGAGGGGATTTCTTCGCCAACGAGTAATGTTCGACCTCAAACCGACTACTTTTACATTATGGATTTTGTTTGTCTTGGTTTTGGGTTTATTTCTTTGGAATGTTTTTCTGCTTTTCGGCAACATTTGTTTGTCGGCGGTTTATGTTAATTTTGTTGTTATTTGCTGTGTTTATGCCTTCGCTCCTTTGAGATGCGTTAAGGGCAAGGTTTACACAACAGCGCAGCGAATGTAAGTTTTCTTTGTTCATTTTTCTGTTTTAATTTCATTTGGTTTTTATGGAATTGTTTTGGGTCGCCGGCAAAAATTCGCATAATTTAAATGCTTCTTCGTTTCGTTTGGTAACAGTGATTTTATTGTATTTGTTTATAACGAAGAGATGGAGTTTTCACAAAAAAAAACAGGCGTTTTTAATTTCCCCATTCACATTTGCCATTCATGAAAAACAAGCGCAATCGTTAAACTGCGCAGAAATGTAAGCAAGAGTTTTGGGGGCGAAAAAAAAAATAAAAAGTTTGGCAAAACTTTAGAAAAATAGTAGTCAACATTTAAGCCATAAATGTCTTATATAAATCCATAGGAAAAAGCCGTGGCTTGGAAAATAGAAAGATATTAAAGAAATGCGTTTCAATGGTTTAAGGAGACCATTAGTATACCCGTAATGTAACGGACTTGTAATCAATACATTTTGTCAAAAACAAAATACCCAGCTTTTTCTTAAGCTTCCACGGAATTTTTTATTAAAAACAAAATTTCACAAAATTGTTTTTAAATTGCTCTTAAATTATTCATTCCAAATCTATCTGGGAAACAAACGAAATATTATGTATAAATCTAATTTGGACAAAATTTTTTTTGAACAACTAAAAGCGCGTTTAGTTCGACCGAGCCGAATTCACCCTGGATCCCATGTGACAAGTTCTTTGAATAGCTTCTTCAAATATATGGGAGCTATACTAAGTATAGACCGATTGTCCAAGCATAGAATAAAGCGAAAACAATGTTAAAGATAGATGTTCTCTTCGGAAAAGGAAATCAGCCTACGAAAAACTCTGGATGACCAGGGAGATTCGTAACATTGCGAAAGAGGTCCGCAGACATTTTAACAGAGCACGTCGTAAAAAAGTTGTAGGAATGTTTATTACACACGGCTCAAGGAATACAATAAGATTACTAGAGCCGTAAAACTTGCCTTCTGGAAGGTTTTCTGCGAACAGGTCGCTAATGACGCCGCCCAGATGGACAAGTTTCTCTCAAAAACCCATGACCAAACTGAAACGTTAGTAGAGCATGGGAGTGAGTGCAGAGAGAAGGGAGGACATGTTGAGGCTTTTAATGAAACCCCATTTTCCACAGGATACGACGGGACCCATGGAGACACCGGAATCTTGGAATAATAATGTTGATCGGTGAAGGAATCCTTAAGGAGCTTCAAAGCATTTGAGACACCCGGACCTGATGGAATATTTCCGGCGTTACTACAGCAGAAGGCCGATTATCTGGCACCCCACCTGTCATATACTCCGAAAATCTGGCAGGAGGCAAGGATGGAATTTATGCCAAAGACCGTCAAGGCAAGTTATGCGACACCAAAGGTCTACAGAACTATAAGCCTTACATCCTTTCTACTCAAAAGTATGGAAGGTACTGTGGACACCATGATAAAGAGGGAATATCTAGCGAACTGCTCAATTATATGCCTATGTCAAGGGAAGGTCGGTGGAGATTGCCCTGCACGAGGTTGTGTATAAAATAGAATAATCCTTCGATGCCAAAACGTACACCCAGGCGGTATGTATTGACATCGAGGGGGCTTTAAACAATGTGCGGAACGACATACTAATCCAATCGTTAGACCAGTATCGGCTGGACCCGGTTCCGAGAGACTTGATAAACCATATGCTAAGAATAAGGTAAATAAAGAGTGTGTCCCATGACATAAATATAAGGGAGAAAGTGGCACAAGGCACGCCTCAGGGGGACAGTTTATCGCCACTCCTCTGGATGACCACCATAAATGACCTATTACGGATGATGACGGAGGAGGGATTTAAATCCGTCTGCTACGCAAATGATTTAATAATACCCGTAAGGAGTAAGGAACCGAACCAGCTATACAAAGGGATAGAAAGGGTTTTGCAGATGGCATGTGACTAAGCTAGATCCAAAGGTCTAGCCAGAGAAGACTGAAATCTGCCTGTTCACGAAAAAGACGAAGATAATCCAATTTGACGCTCCATGTTTCCTTAATAGAACGATTTCGATATCTGACGAAATCTAATATTTAAAAGTAATTGTGGACGGGAAACTTAATTGGAAGTGTCACATTCAGGAGCATACTGAGAAGGCTCACAGTTGTTGGGCACCATGTAGACGGGCCGTAGGCTTGAAATGGGGCCTGAATCCGAGAATAGTCAACTGGCCCTACAGAAGCGTGATTAGCCTGATATTTACTTGCGCCTCATTAGCTTGTTGGACTGCTATGGAGAAAAAGTGCAACGTAAGGAAAATATAACAGGTTCAGAGAAGATGTTGTCTTGGCATAAGCGGAGCGATGAGGACTACGTCCACTGGGTCACTGGAGACTATTCTAGATATCCGACCCATAGATATACATACGAGGAAGCCACTGCAGCTATGAGACTTAAGACGATGGGAGAATGTATTGAGGATAGGAGCAGAGTAGCTCATACCATCGCGGTATAATCGAGGCGACGATAGAAAACTTGGAAAATATGAAAGAGGTTTTCGATCGGATACCTGAGACGATACTTGTGGTCGAGTGCGAGACACTGTGCCGCTGGCAGCCGGAACCCTAGTATTGCCATCTGGTAGCTCATGGTACATGGATGGATCAACGCTGGAGGGCAGAGAGTGCCTGGGCGGTCTACATTAAGAACCCAGGAACTGAGATCTGTTTTAGACTGCCTGACCATAATAAGGTCCTGCAGCCGAAGATCCGGGCGATCGTGAGGACGTCGAGTATGAACATTTTTGCATATTGCGAATTTTTGCCAATGAACATTCCACTTAGGAACAGGGGCAAACTTCTCACACATCAATGAGTGCAGTCCGATTTAAGTTTAAGCTCAATGATAAGGGACCTGCTTTTTTATAAGCGAGTCCGAATGGCGTGCCGCAATGTGTCATCTCTTTGGAGAGAAGTTTTACATGGCATAGTAACTCACAAATGTTGCCAGCATTGGAAGGAGAAAACCACCGCTGAAAAATTTTTTCTGATGTTCTCGCCAGAATTCGAACCCAGGCGTTCAGCGTCATAGGACATGCTAACCTCTGCGCTACATTGGAGGGATGGTACCTCAGACATTTCAACTAAAATATTGATGTCAAATTTGTGCTCAACTGCCAAGTCTCTTTAATTTGAGCCCCATATTGACATGGTGGGTAAATATGAACAGTTTGGAGGGTGTTTTGGGGTCACCGGCACTTTGCCCTGAAAATAGATATCAAATTCGTTCTTTACCTTAAAATACCGTTGATTTGAGCTCCATATTGCCATAGTCGGAAATGAAGTTCACTGCTTTAGGGCGAACCCCCAAACACTAGGATCCAAAATTGGTTATTAAATTCGTTTTCCACTCTCAAATACTTTTAATTTTAGTCCCGTAACATCGATCTAATTTTGTATGCCAGATTCGTAATCTACTGCCGAATACCTTTCATTTGAGCCCCATATTGACATGAACGTTCAATATGTCAGTTTGGGGGAGTTTTGGGGTTGGGGCGGCTCGATGGTTACTTAGACTGGAATTTCAGTACCATATTCGTATTCTACTCTCCAACACCTTTCATTTGAGTCCCATATTGTCCCGATGGGTCCACTTTTTACTTTTGGGTTGTCCTTTTGGGGTAAGGGGGGAGGGTCCACCCCCTTCCGATATCAACAAATTATAAAGCCTATTCCTTCTTCCTGACCATATTCGTAATCTACTCCCGAACACCTTTCATTTGAGTCCCATATTGTCATGATCGTCTATTAAACCTATTTTAGGGGTTTTGGGTTGGGGCGGCCCCCCTGTTACTTGGACCCGATTTTTAATATGAAATTCGTACTCTACTCCTGAATACCTTTCATTTGAGTCCCATATTGTCCCGATGGGTCTACTTTTGATTTTGGGTGGTGTTTTTGGGGTAACGGGGGAGGGTCCACCCCCTTGCGATATCAACAAATTATAAAGCCTATTCCTTCTTCCTGACCATATTCGTAATCTACTCCCGAATACCTTTCATTTGAGTCCCATATTGTCATGATCGTCTATTAAACCTATTTTAGGGGTTTTGGGGTTGGGGCGGCCCCACTGTTACTTGGACCCGATTTTTAATATGAATTCGTACTCTACTCCTGAATACCTTTCATTTGAGTTGCATATTGCCCCGATTGGTCTACTTTTAATTTTGGGTTGTACTTTTGGGGTAAGGGAGGAGGGTCAACCCCCTTCCGATATCAACAAATTATAAAGCCTATTCTTTCTTCCTGACCATATTCGTAATCTACTCCCGAATACCTTTTATTTGAGTCCCATATTGTCGTCTATTAAACCTTTTTTAGGGGTTTTGGGGTTAGGGCGGCCCCCTGTTACTTGGACCCGATTTTAATATGAAATTCGTACTCTACTCCTGAATACCTTTCATTTAAGTTCCATATTGCCCCGATTGGTAAACTTTTATTTGGGTAGTACATTCGGGTTAAGAGGGAGGGTCCGCCCGCTTCCCGACATCAAAAAATTATATGGCCTATGTTTCCTTCCAGACCAACCTACACAATCTATGAAAATTTTGAAGTAATCGGTTTTGCTGTTTTCGGGTCTCTACGGAATAAACAAACACAAATAGATTTTTATATACAAGATTCTGTTTTTTAGTGTTATTAAAGGCTTTAGTTTTTAATGTTTTTTTATAAACGTATATTTCTACTGCCTAAGTGTATGGCCTTACTTTAATTTAAATACCATATTAACTTTCTGCCTCTCTGCAAACCACAACAATGCTTTTATTCCTAGCACACAAGTGGGCGTCTAAAGTTGATTTTTCCATTCATTACAACTACCACTACAACAGAATATTTCTTTTTCCTGCCCATTGCTGACGTCAAGGGTCAGTTATGTGAAATTTCACAAACTATGCCACAATATTAAAAGAATTTCCCAAGCCAATCCAAAGGAGATGATAAACTTGGGATATCAAAGTGAAACTCTTTGAAGCTCCAAATAGAAGGCCCCCAGTCACATAACTCAAATTTGTGAATGTGGGGCCATACTTAATGCCACTCTGGGGACTTTTATAATGCCACCACTGGGTAATATTTCATGCGAAAAGTCCCATAGGTATATTTTCCTTAAATGGGGTACCAGTTGTGGTTTATTGAATTATTATCATTTTTCTCCTCCTGTGCTGTGTTGAGCTGCTAAGGGATCTGCATAATTTTGAATAAATTCCCTGTACTTTTTTTATCTCTTTCATAGGGTCTTGTTGTTGTCCCCCCCTTTTTGGTTCTGTTCATTCCAAAATTGTGTTTTGTTATTCAGTTGAGTTTTTTATGCTCCCTCTTCTTGTCCTTCTCATGCTACTTATCAGCCACCTACTTTCAAAGTAATCACTTTAGTGCCGTTGACAGTTTAATTTTACAAAAACTCTTTGCTAATTTATCAAATGTCAGACGGTGAATAGAAGAAGTTGAAGTGCTGTGTGCACATGAAATACTTCCCATCTGAAAGGAGTAAGCCGAAATAGATTATATTACCCCACATATATATGTGTGTGTGTGTGTATGAGTATGTGTATAACAAAAGGACATTTTCCATTTCCAAGTACGCCAAAAAAAGGAAATGTGAAAAATAACACAAAAGAAAATTTGGATTTGCATAAAATATTAAGCGACAAAAAGGTTTTATTGTTACCTTGAGTGATGGTAATCAAAGATGAAAGTAAACATTACAATATGTTAGATGGTATGTATGTGTGTTGGCACACTTTCAAGCGAAAAGCTCGTTATCCACTAGAATATCTTAAGCAGCTACTAGCGAGTATTAGCTGATATTCTCTACTGGCGACTGTGTCTTAGTAGGCAGATAGAAAGTCCCAATGTCCCAAACTTCGGATCTAGTATAAGTAGTAAATCTCTTTTAATCCTTGAATCAAAACAGGATATGATCCTGGCGGAACTTTTATCTTGGTGGTGTAGTTGTGGGTGGTGCCTCAGGACGGGTCATCTTTAGGCCTAGTTGATATTGGATGGTAAGTGAACATAGCAACGTGAAATTGGCTTTTGGCGGTAGGGCAGGGCTAAACAACACAAGTATGTCTGGTGGAGAGCTTATTTCATAGGATAGGCTATATAACAATAAGAAGGACATGTTGTTCGCCGAGTTACAATATTCCCGGTTTTAAGAGTCCCGGAAACGCAATGCATTTATGTCGGCCAGCCTCTAGGTTAGAGTCATTAAATATTCGCAGTTTATTCGTCTAGTTTATTATAAGCCCGCTGCCCCTGAAAAGATGCATTCTGTGAAGATGTTGGCAAACCCCCTGGTGGGCAGACTGAATCACGAGGTATCAGACTTGTTGTCTGGACATTCCCAATCAGTTGGAAAAAAGCAATCCTCCTACACAGATAAAAATAATTATGAAAAACAACAACTTTTGTCAAAAAAACGACGACGAAATTTGTTAATTTTCCTATAACAATTTATTTCGAATTTCAGCGACCGAAAGTAAAAATTTTCTACGCATATAAATATAATTTTGAAAAACAACAACTTCTGTCGAAAAAACGACGACGAAATTTGTTAATTTTCCTGCAACAATTTATTTTGAATCTCAGCGACCGAGAGTACAAATTTATTGTTGGTAGGCACTCTTTGGAAGCCAACATATAACAACAACAACAATAGATAAAAATAAATTTGAAAAACAACAACTTTTGTCGAAAAAAAGTGACGACGAAATTTGTTAATTTTCCTACAACAATTTATTTCGAATTTCAGCGACCAAAAGTAAAAATTTTCTACGCAGATAAAAATAATTTTGAAAACAACAACTTTTGTCGAAAAAAAAGCGACGACGAAATTTGTTAATTTTCCAGCAACAATTTATTTTGAATCTCAGCGACCGAAAGTAAAAATTTTCTATTGAGAGGCACTTTTGGAAGGCAACATATGACAACAACAACAATCCCAATCGTTTGGAGATAATCCCCATTCGTTTGGGGATAAGCAATCCTCCTACACAGATAAAACAATTTTGAAAAAAACAACTTTTGTCTAAACAAAGCGACGACGAAATTTGTAAATTTTCGAGCAACAATTTATTTTGAATCTCAGCGACCGAGAGTACAAATTTATTGTTGATAGGCACTTTTTGGAAACCAACATATAGCAACAACAACAATCCCAATCGTTTAGAGATAAGCCCAATCATTTGGAGATAATCAATCCTCCTACATAGATAAAAATAATTTTGAAAAAAAACAACTTTTGTCGAAAAAACAACAACGAAATTTGTTGGTTTTCCTGCAACAATTTATTTGAATCTCGGCGACCGAAAGTACAAATTTATTCTTGAGAGGCACACTTTGGAAGCCAACATATAACAACAAAAACAATCCCAATCGTTTGGGGATAAGCAATCCTCCTACACAGATAAAAATAATTTAAAAAAAAAACCAACTTTTGTCGAAAAAAATAACAACGAAATTTTTTAATTTTCCTGCAACAATTTATTTGAATCTCAGCGACCGAAAGTACAAATTTATTGTTGAGAGGCACTCTTTGGAAGCCAACACATGACAACAACAACAACCCCAAACGTTTGGAGAAAAGCAATCCTCCTAAACACATAAAAATAATTTTGAAAAAAAAAAACAATTATTGTCGAAAACTACGCCGAAATTTGTTGATTTTTCATGAAACAATTTACTTTGAATCTCAGCGACCGAAAGTACACATTTATTGTTGAGAGGCACTCTTCGGACGACAACATATAATAACATTAACAATATATCCATAAGCAAAACAAAAAAGACCATTTAACCAGCCACCACCAAAGTTGTCATCCAAGAAAATAATTTCATAGCAAAATTTAAGAAAATTTCCACCAGACGCGATCTAAACCTACCTATATCCACCACCAAAGAAATGGTCATTTTGTCGTTCCATTCGCAACACATCAAAATATACATATTCAACTCTATAAAGTATGTATCGATTGCTTAATATAACAAGGATCCAAATTAATATCCTTCAAATTTACGTTATTTATTAGTGGGGGCACACTAATTTCGTTATTCTGTTTGTAACTCCTCGAAATATTCGTCTAAAACCCCATAAAGTATATATATTCTTTATTGTCATGACATTTTAAGTCGATCTAGCCATGTACGTCAGTCTGTCCGACCGTCCGCCTGTCTGTCCGTTCGTTTGTCTGTCGAAAGCATTCTAACTGTCGAAGGAGTAAAACTAGACGCTTGACATTTTGTGCAAATACTTTTTATCAGTGTATGTAGGTTTGGATTGTAAATGGACTATATCAGTCCATGTTTTGATATAGCTGCCACATTTTGGGTCTTGATTTCTTGAGCCTCTAGAGGGCGCAATTC
The DNA here is from genome assembly GCF_963082655.1 of Stomoxys calcitrans. NCBI lineage: Eukaryota > Metazoa > Arthropoda > Insecta > Diptera > Muscidae > Stomoxys > Stomoxys calcitrans. The sequence goes on from NC_081555.1 coordinate 137,198,551, forward strand.
TTATCCGATTGGAATGAAATTTTGCACGACGTGTTTTGTTATGATATCCAACAGCTGCGCCTAGTATAGTTCAAATCGGCCCATAAGATGATATAGCTGACATATAAACCGATCTTGGGTCTTGATTTCTTAAGCCTCTAGAGGGCGCAATTCTCATGCGATTTGGCTGAAATTTTGCACATGGTGCTTTGGTACCTTTTCCAATAACTGTGTTGAGTACGATTCAAATCGGTTCATAAACTGGTATAGCTGTTATATAAACCGATCTTGACTTCTTGAGCCAATAGAGAGCGCAATTTTCATTCGATTTGGCTGAAATTTTGCACGTAGTGTTTTGGTATCTTTTCCAATAAATGTGTTAAGTATGATTCAAATCGGTTCATAATCTGTTACAGCTGTCATATAAAACCGATCTTTGATCCAATTCTCGCAATTCTCATTCGATTTGGCTGAAATTTTGCATGAGGTATTTTGTTATGACTTCCAACAACTGTGCTTAGTATGGTTGAAATCGGTTCATAACCTGGTATAGCTGCTATATAAACCGATCTGGGATCTTGACTTCTTGAGCCTCTAAAGGGCGCAATTATTATCCAATTTGGCTGAAATTTTGTACAACGGCTTCTCTCATGACCTACAACATACGTGTCTAATATAATCTGAATCGATCAATAGCTTGATACAATTCCCATATAAATCAATCTCTTTTTTACTTCTTGAGCCCTCAAAGGGCGCAATTCTTATTCGAATTGGCTGACATTTTACACAGGTCTCCGACATATAATTTAATTGTGATCCAAACCGGACCATATCTTGATATCGCTCTAATAGCAGAAAATGCCTTGACATTACTAATTAAATATCATGTTTCTATATCACAACTTTTCTTTACCTTACCACAGTTCAAAGACTTTAAAGATTTATGTAGTAGATATATGAGTTTATTAAAAGTTTACCCTATATCGTTGTGTGTTGTAACAAAAGAATTTCGCTTTAAATAACTTTACGAAAAAATTTAATAAATATTTTGTATCGAAGCAAACAAATACTACAAGGAGAAGGCAAAAAAAAAAAAAAAATAGCTCACACACGCACTCAAATCACGGCTCCCCCAACTAAACCAAATTAACATGCGTATCGTCTGTATGTGAATTGTATGGCTAAGGGCAAATCCTTAATGTCCTTTTAAGTCTATTTCAATATTGTCACGAAAACATGTATATCGGGGACATCAACATCAACATGGCAATCGTAAGCAACAACGCCAAGTATTCGGACAGACAGACAAACGATTTTCATAAAATATCAAACCACCCATGAACCTCTATAACATTAACATTGATTTTCCTTATTTGCCAGCCTCCCATCACATCCTAACAATTTCAACTTAAAGCTCTTGCCTTGGTGCTCACAACCTCTCCCTCTCTCACTCTGGCGCTCTGTGTGTTTTTCTTGTTATAGCCTTAGTAGTAATATGCATGTCCTTTTTGTTGGCCTTTTCGGCCTAAAATCAAAGAAGCCAACAATATGCACAAATAATTTTATATTACATTCGTGAATGATACACAGAGAGAAAAATAATATGATGTAGCTTTGTAGCAATGCAACAAACACTTCTAAACTTAAAATCCTAGCAACTTTAAACAGAAATTATACCCTAACTTCAAATAGTATGGTACAGGGTATTATAACTTAGTGCATTCATTTGTAACACCACGAAGGAAGAGAGATAGACCCATTGGTACGTACACCGATCGACTCAGAATCACTTTCTGATTCGATTTAGCTATGGCCGTGTGTTTGTCTGTCCGCCTGCCTGTCTGTCCATGTTACTTTGTGTACAAAATACAGGTCGCAGTTTTCATCCGATCGTCTTCAAATTTGGTGCAGGCATGTTTTTCGGCCTAGAGACACAGCCTATTGAAATTGGAAAAAATCGTTTCGGATTTGGATATAGCTTCCATATATATGTTCGCCCGATTTGCAGTAATAATGCAATAAAATGGTCATTTATTAACCGATTCTCTCGAAATTTGGCAGGAAGGGTTTTCTTACGACTCTCAATATTACTGGTAAATTTCATCGGTTCAGATTTGGATATAGCTCCCATATATATGTTTGCCCGATTTCCAGTAATACAGCAGTAAAATGGTCATTTGCTGACCGATTTTCTTGAAATTTGTTGGGAAGGATTTTCTTCTGACTCTCAATACTACTGGTGAATTTGATAAAAATCGGTTCAGATTTGGATGTAGCTTCCATATATATTTTCGTCCGATTTCCAGTAATACAGCAGTAAAATGGTCATTTGTTGACCGATTTTCTTGAAATTTGTTGGGAAGGGTTTTCTTCTGACTCTCAATACTACTGGTGAATTTGATAAAAATCGGTTCAGATTTGGATAAAGCTCCCATATATATTTTCGTCCGATTTGGAGTAATACAGCAATAGAATGGTAATTTGTCAACCGATTCTCTCGAAATTTAACAGAAAGGATTTCCTTATGACTCTCAATATTATTGGTGAATTTCATAGAAATCGGTTCAGATTTGGATATAGCTCCCATATATATGTTCGTCCGATTTGCAGTAATACAGCAATAAAATGGTCTTTTATTAACCGATTCTCTCGAAATTCGCTAGGAAGGATTTTCTTATGACTCTCAACATGACTGGTGAATTCAATTGAAATCGGTTCAACTTTGTACAACGCTTTCCTCTACGACTTCCACAATGTCTATAAAGTTGGCGGTTCAGATTTAGATATAGCTCCGATTTGCAGTAATAATGCAATAAAATGGTCATTTGTTAACCGATTCTCACGAATCTTAGCAGGAAGGATTTTCTCTAGACTCTCGATATAACTATAACGAATTTCATGAAAATCGGTTCAGATTTAGATATAGCTCTCATATACATATATCGCCCGATTTGAACTTCTAGAGTCACAGCAAGCGCATTTATTGACCAATCTTGTCCAAATTTTACACAACGCTTTCCTCGACGACTATCACAATATCTGAGAAGTTTGCTCCAAATCGTTTCAGATTTAGATAAAGCTCACATGTGTATGTTCGCCCGATTTTAGGAATTATTCCAATAAAGTGCTCAATTGTTAACCGATTTTCTCAAACTTTGGCAGGAAGTATTCTCTTATGACTCTTGACAACTCACGAACCGTGAGTTGTATCAAGTCTTTTGACATTCTACGAATATGGTCTGGATCGGATCATATTTGGATATAGCTGCCGTATAGACTTATCTGGCGGCTTAGGGTCTTTAGACTACAAAAGCTTCATTTATCATCTGAATTCGTTGTGAGATGGAACACAGAGTACGACTAGGCTTCACGATATCGGAAGCAGGTATGGTTAACAGACGATAGAATTAAGATATAGAAGCCCTAGAGAGTGTTCTGCTAATTTAAGGTCTTTGCTCTTAATACCCGATTTCGAAATTTTAAACCGCCAATTGCATAAAGCTTCTCGACATCTAAACTAAATATATGACATTATATAATGGTGGAGTTATAATGAAATAGGTTAACAAATTTTTCCTATGGTGGAGGATATCCAAAGTTTAGAACTAAATATGTTCATGCTTGTTCAAACTTTGTATTTTCTATCACACTGTGCAATGTTGTCTGGTATTGATAACATTAGATACAGAATAACTTTGAAATATTTAGCATCGAAACACTTGTTTTTCACAGTGTAAAGTCGTAACTTGTGATGTTGATAATGATGGCACTGACACTTTATGACAAAATTATACGTTCCATTTAAGATCTGTCTCGTGGGCAGATAAGGGAGTGGAAGCGGAGAACTGTTGCTGTTATCTCTTGATGGTTCATTAAATTGAAAATATTTGGAAAATTCAAAGACAATATCTGAGAGTGGCTTAGGAGTATCCCGGGAGAATGATTTAGAGGAATTTTTCCACTAACAACTCTATCAAAAAAAAGTATGGGTGCTTAAAAAACATATTCGATGTTAAGGTTACAGCACATATACAACATATATACAACATACATACAACACATATACAACATATATACAATATGACAAAGATGATGATAAACTCCAAACCCACCATTAAGCAGTATATGGAACGTGACTGAATTTATCATCACTATATGGATAAAAACTCACTATCTTCTTAGCCATTTGAAGTGAATCTCAATATGGGCTTTGTGAAAATATTATTATTGTCATTACTTTAACTCAGTCATCTCTTGAAATGGGGGAAATTGTTTTAGCTTCTTATCATCGACATCATCATAATCATAATCGTTTTTATTGTTATTATTATTATGCCTCAAAATGCCATTGAGTCATTGGGTTGTGTAAGAGTTGAGGCAGCTTAATATGAATAGCATTCAGATATTGTCCTTGCTTTACCAACAAATCTCTAATGCATTACCTTTCGAACCCAGAAAGTAGTTTAGTCATAAAGAAACTTAATGTTCATAGTAGTTCGTTCATTTTCTCTAAATTATGCTCTCTTTTTGCTTTTAACAGTTTTCATTGGAAAATCCTTTGGGGATTACTTTGCAAGCACTATTAATGTCCCCCCCCACTAAAGGGAAGTAAATGAAGTGGTGATGATTTTAATCCCTCCTGGGGAAATAACTGTTTTTTAATCCAAATGAAATATGAGCAACTGCCGGCAAGATGTGTAAGAGATAGCGTAGAAATATATTAACCAAATGATGTCAAACGCCAAGGACAACAATTTTGAAGAGTAATCTTTTGCCATTTTTGTGGTTAATAACTCAGTGAAAATGAGACTGAAAATTATATTGAAGCTACAGTCATCTGCTCACTAAAGTTGGATAGGGTTAGTTCAGCCACAACCTGGACCATTAACTCCATTAATATATCACACGAAATTACGAGAACAGAAAACATGGAAGAGTGCATTAAGTTCGACCGTGTTGATTCTTATATGGATTGCATTTCTGTGAATGACATTTCAAATAAAAAAAGTAAGAGCGTGCTAAATTCGGCAGGGCCGAATCTTATATACCCTCCACTATTGATCGCATTTGTCGAGTTCTATGCGCGGTATCTCTTTTTAGACAAACAAAGAATAATGAATAAGAACTGTTATGCTATTGGAGCTATATCAAGTTATAGTCCGATTCGGACCATAAATGAATGCTGAACATTGTAGAAGTCATTATGTAATATTTCAGTTCATTCGGGTAAGCATTGCGCCTTGTAGGGGCTCAAAAAGCCAAATCGGGAGATAGGTTTATATGAGAGCTGTATCAAGCTATTGATCGATTCAGACCATATTAGACACGTATGTTGAAGGTCATGAGAGAAGCCGTTGTACAAAATTTCAGCCAAATCGGATGAGAATTGCGCCCTCTAGAGGATCAAGAAGTCAAGATCCCAGATCGGTTTATATGGCAGCTATATCAAGTTCTATACCGATTTACGCCATACTTAGCACAGTTATTGGAAGTCATAACAAAATATCTCATGCAAAATTTAAGTCAAATCGGATGAGAATTGCGCGCTCTATTGGCTCAAGAAGTTATGATACAAGATTGGTTATATGACAGCTATACGAGATTATGAACCGATTTAAATAATATTTAGCACAGTTGTTGGAAGTGATTCCAAAACACTACGTGTAACATTTCAGTTAAATCGGACGAGAATTGCGCCCTCTAGAGGCTCAAGAAGTCAAGACCCAAGATCGGTTTATATGGCAGCTATATCAGGTTATGAACCGATTAGGAAAATACTTCGCATAGTTGTTGGATGTGATATCAAAACACTATGTGCGAAATTTCAGTTAAATCGCATGAGAATCGCGCCCTTTAGAGGCTCAAGAATTCAAGACCCAAGATCGGTTTGTATGGCTGCTATATCAGGTTATGGACCGATTAGGACCATACTTCGCATAGTTGTTGGAAGTGATATTACACTATGTGCAAAATGTCAGTCAAATCGGAAGAGAATTGAGCCTCTAAGGCTCAAGAATTCAAGACCCACGATCGGTTTATATAGCAGCTATATCAGGTTATGGACCGATTTAAACCATACTAAGCACAGTTGTTGGAAGTGAGATCAAAACACTACGTGCTCAAGAATTCAAGACCCAAAATCGGTTTGTATGGCAGCTATACCAAAACATGGACTAATATGGCTCATTTACAATCCCAACCGACCTACACTAATAAGAAGTATTTGTGCAAAATTTCAAGCGGCTAGCTCTATTCCTTCAAAAGTTGGCGTGCTTTCGACAGACAGACGGATGGACGGACGGACGGACAGACGGACGGACGGACGGACATGGCTAGTTCGACTTAAGATGTCACGACGATCATGAATATATATACTTTATGGGGTCTTAGACGCATATTTCGAGGTGTTACAAACAGAATGACGAAATTAGTATACCCCCATCCTATGGTGGAGGGAATAAAAATCAGTTTTAATCACGGAATTAATTGATCTAATTAATTTTTTAATCGAAACAGCGTCAATTACGAAAATCACCGTTTTTAAAGAAAAAATATCTATTAAAAAAATTTCTACTCAATTAAACAAAGGACTTAAATTTACGGATAATTTTTTAATTAATCCAACTAAAAACGATTAAAATTTCTGAAATTTTCTAATAATTTTTAATTAATCTAATTACAAAATGATTCAATATTTTTTTATATTTGCTACACAGATGGTTACCTCCTTGAACATGAACTTGAAGTGCATTGTTTGGGCTAAGGTCCGTGGCCATCGGTACAAAAAAACTTCCCCTTTAGATTTGTTGTTGTCGTAGGCGGTAGCTCTTAGCCAATGAAGGACTCCATCGGCCTAATCCACGTAGAACCAGCTGCAATGGTATTGCTATAGATTTGTCGAAATGTGGGGCATATGGGTTTTTGAAATCTCTTTAAGCACCATATTTGATTTTTTTAAAGATTCGATTAAAAAATGATTCAATCAATAATTATACCCACCACCGTAGGATATGTGGTATATTCATTTAGTCATACCGTTTGCAACACATCGAAATATCAATTTCCGACCCAACAAAGTATATATATTTCGGATCGTCGTAAAATTTTTAGACGATTTAATGATGTCCGTGTTTCAGTCCGTCTGTCCGTCCGTCTGTTCTAATCACTTTAGAGCCTTCAAAAATTGAGATATTGAGCTGAAATTTGGCATAGATACCCCTTTTTGATGAACGCTGGTTAAATTTTTGAACGGGCCAAATCAAACCATTTTTGGATATAGCTGCTATATAGACCGATTTTCCAATAAAGGGTCTAATGCCCAAAACTTTATTTTTCATCCGATTTTGTTGAAAAACAGTGTGTACTTTAAGGTTTCCCGACAACTGACCCAAATATGGTTCAGATCGGACTATATTTAGATACAGCTGTCATATAGACCGATCTCTCGATAAAGGGTCTGAAGTCCATAAAAGCTTTATTTATTACCCGATTTCGCTGAAATTTAAAACAGTTGGTTATTTTAAACCTCCCGACATCTGCCGTATATATGGTTCAGATCGAACTTTATTTAGATATAGCTGTCATATAGACCGATCTCCCGATAAAGGGTCTGAAGGCCATGAAAGCTTCATTTATTAGCCGATTTCGCTGAAATTGGAAACAGTGGGTAGGTTAAGACCTCCTAACATCCGACCTAAATATGGTTCTGATCAAACTATATTTAGATATAGCTGCCATATAGACCGATCAGCCGATAAGGGGACTAAAGCCCATAAAAGCTTTATTTATTTCCCGATTTCGTCGAAATTTGAAACAGTGAGTTATTTTAAACCTCCCGTCATCTGCCGTAAATATGGTTCAGATCGGACTATATTTAGATACAGCTGTCATATAGACCGATCTGCCGATAAAGGGTCTGAAGCCCATAAAACTTTATTTTTTAACCGATTTCGCTAAAATTTGGAACAGTGATTTATTTTCAGCCTCCTGACACTCGACCTAAATATTGTTCAGATCGGACTTTATTTAGATATAGGTGCCATATAGACCGATCTGCCGATAAGGAGACTGAAGCCCATAAAAGCTTTATTTATTACTAGATTTCGTGATTTTTCTGCCAAAAAGACCAATATTTTGTTCTACAAAATTGAATAGTAACAAATATATTAGTCCACTCAATGTCCGCGCTGAATTTGGGTGCTTAAGTTACCCAATGTTCACCGGATTGTGCATATATACCCTTGTTGGTGGGTATTCAAAGTTTGGCCCGGCCGAACCTAATGCCTTTTTACTTGTTTTTTTAATTGAAAAATTACAATATTTCACCAAGGTGATTAAAAAAAATGTTCAGATTCAAATAAAAAACCAGCAAGGAAGGGCAAACGTCGGGCGGTTTCGACTGTATAATACCCTACACCTACACTTTAAGTACTTCTACTTTGGAATATAGCTATTGTCTCTAGAAGAAAAAAGTGTAAAAGTGGTTGCGTATGCTGATGACGTGGCAATTGCGGTTAGGGGAAAGTTTCTCAGCACTCTAAGAGATATATTTCAGGAAGCTCTACGTGCAACAGCAAATTGGGCTATGGAAAGTGGTCTAGGTATAAATCCGTGCAAGACAGAAGTAGTTCTTTTCACCAGGAAATACAAGTCGCCTACAGTGGAACCTGACTCCTTCGGTGGAGAGATTGTTCCATTTACAAAAAGCGCAAAATACCTGGGTGTTTTGCTGAACAGGAAATTGAACTTCCCATGCAACATTTTGGAAAGGGCAAGAAAGGCAACTCTTGCCCTATACACCTGCAAGAGAGCCATTGGCAAAAGCTGGGGATTTAGACCGCGTGTCATGCATGGGTTATATACTGCAGTTGTCAGACTTATAATACTATATGGTGTTGTGGTCTGGTGGACGGCACTTCGAAAGTCCACCTACTGCACAATACTTAACAGATTCCAAAGGATGGCTTGTTTGTGCATCACAGTCGCTTTGAGGTAGACACCATCTGATGCACTGAATATAATGCTACATCTTATGCATCTGGACATTGTGGCTACCCAAATAGCAGCGATCACTGCCGTGAGATTAAGGGAGCTTCTTTCTTCGTCATGTGGTGGCTTTCTTGGTCAAGTGGCGACTACGAAAACTTTTTTATCCTTGATACAATATCCGATGTTTCAGGCAGTGAGTATTACACCCTACCTGAGCCGCTTTTTGATGAAAAGTACTGTACCACTATTCCTGATAGAACCGATTGGAACTACGATATCCCTGGAAGCAGAAGTTACATAGACTTCTATAGGGATTGTTCCAAACTAAACGACCTGGTGGTCTTTGGGGTGTATTCTAAAGATCTGGAACTGGTCATATCAAAAAGGTTACCCGACCACTGCAGTGTGTATCAAGCGGAGATCCTTGCAATTAAGGAAGTGGTGAAATGGCTAAGATATAATGTCATTATGACGATTGGCATAAATATCTTCTCAGACAGCCATTAAATCCCTGGAGAACGTTTTTCTAAACTCAAAAACCGACCTCGATTGTCGCAGATCTCTGAACGAGATGCCTAAACAGTTAAAAATTCACATATTCTGTGTGCCGGGCCACAGAGATTTCCCAGGGAATTGTAAAGCGGATGAGCTTGCGAGACTAGGAACCCTACCCTACACATTCCAGGGATACTGGAATCTGTGGGTATGCCTCTAGCGACTTGTAAGCTAAGTTTTCAGGACCAGGCCCGAAGGACACCGAATGATAGATGGTCACAAAGAGGGGGCTGTGAGCATTCCAAAACTATGTGGCCTAATCTAGACTTGAAGAGGTCTGCCGCTTTGCTGTCACTGGCAAGAACAGACGTCTCAGTCATTGTGTCCTTCATGACAAATCACTGTCTAATCGTAAAACATGCTGATAGACTGAAGGTTGCCAGCAACGACTTTTGCAGAAGCTGTGAGGACATCGAAAAAGAAGAGACTAAAGAACAAGTTTTGTGTGTATGTCCCGCACTAGCAGTTAGAAGAAGTTCCACTTTAGATTCTCATTTCTTTGAGAACCTGTCTGATTTAGCGGATGTGAATATTCGTAAGTTATTGGGCTTTTTAATGCGATCTGGATGGTTTAACGGTAGGGACTAGAAGGCATCTTCCTTCTTTTGTTCCTGTGGTATCACAAGGGACGAAAACGTCTAAGTGAGTCTGATGGCAGACTGCCATTTAAACCTAATCTAACGCTGATAGATAATATCGATATATACTATTAGAAATATCGAAAATATCGAATTTTGCTATTATCAGTAGTTTTCCAGCTTCACTCAGTACTGATATTTGTAATCATTGTAATTGGGGTATTACGGTAAACATAATAAAATCAATATTTCCTGGACGTTAATCCTTAAAATGTCAAAGCATATCAACCTTTTTATGTGGTTTTACAGCAGCAAATTTGGTTTTTAACGCAGAATTAAATTTTCCAGCGCAACAAAATTTTGTAATTAGTTTCAAACTCTTCCTACACAAAACTCTTGTATTAACCCAACCCCAGTAGATTATGACCAGCATACCACGGCGGTTTTATTCAATTTTATCATATATTGCCATTTTATTTAATTAATGGCATGTATTTCATATTATTTGTTAGTCCTTTCTATTTTTGCTATGAATTTGTGCCGATAAGCCGTGTGTATGCATGTATGTAGGTAAACTTGTAATACCATGTAATCGGGATATGCTGGACTTGGTTATGCTACAGTGGCACATAAGGGGAAGAAGAGCAAGTGAGAAATTTGAAACATAGTCAATTTAAATCCATTTTCAACAAAAAATCAAGCTCCAGGGGCAAAAAAACAGGAATGAAATTTTATATAAATTTTTCTATTCCAAAAAGTCATTCATTCAATATATTTATAAGCAATTAGCTGGCCCGGGCCCACTCCGCTGCGCCTTCATTTACTTTATATGGAACACAATTTTCCTTTGAATATTTATTTTCGACAATTAAAGAACTTTTAGTGGAATGCCATGCTACGAAAATAGTATATCGCTTGACTAACAATTTAATAATATAAGTGCCTTTATCTGAATCCCATATGATCTTTATTGGTCAACGAATTAAATTTTGGATTTAAGGTATACTCCATTCCTAAAAGACTTTATTTCTGCCTGATATTCTCATGATGTCTGATTAAGGGGTGTTTTCGGGGTTGTGGTGGGCCCCCTGACACTTGGCCCTGAAATAATATCAGCATCGTGCTCTTCTCTCAAATACCATTTATTTAAACCCCATATTGGCATTGGTTTTGAGGGGGAGTTTACAGGATGATGCCTTCCCATAAACACATGCCCCCAAAATTAGTTATCAAATTCGTTTTCTAATCTCAAATACCTTTCATTTAAGCCACATATTGGCATGGTCGAAAAATGTTTACCCTTTGGGTGGTGTTTGGGGGAATACCAAATACTTTTATTTGAGCCTCATATTGCGATGGTTAGTAAAAAATTACTGTTTGTGGGGTATTTTGGGAAAAGGGGTAGACCACTTGGGTCCCGAAAGTGGGTATCAATTCTTGCTTTACCCAACAATATCTTTTGATATGTCCGATTAAGGGGTGTTTTGGGGAGCGGGGTGGTCCCCTAAACACTAAGCCCTGAAAATATATCAGCAACGTCTTCCATTCTCATTTATCCATATATCATTTATTTGAACCCCATATTGCCATTGGCCTTAAAATTTGATATCAAAATCGTTTTCTAATCTCAAATACCATTCATTTAAACCCCTTATTGCAAAAGACAGCAAATATGTCCGGTTTGCGGTATGGGCCCTAAAAACTATGATTATCGAGCTCCACTGTCTTGACTGTCCACTGTCCTATTTGGGGTTTGTTATGATGGTGGGACGTCACCTAGACAGTTGGTCCCGAATATTGATATCAAATTCATGGTCTACTTCCAAATACCCTTCATTTGAGCCTCATTTTTTCATAGCCGGCAAACATGACCGTTTTGGGGGGTGTTTTGGTGACTTGGCCCTGAAAATATATATCAGATTCGTAATCTACTCTAAAATACTGCTTGTTACAGCCCCATATTGGAATGGTCAGCAAATACGTCCTATATGGGTGGTGTTATATATATACACACTTTTTCCCGAGTATTAATATCAGATTCCTGCTGTACACTAAAAGACCTCTCATTTGAGCCCCATATTGCTATTGTAGTAAATTTGTCCTCTTCGGGGGTTGTTTTTGGAAGGGGCGGCCCCCCACACACTTGGTCCCACATTTGGATATCAGGTTCGTAATTTATACTTAAATACCATTTATTTGAGACCCATATTGCAATGATCAGTACATAAGTCCTGTTTGGAGGGTGTTTTGCGGAAGGGGTGCACCCCTAGAAACTTGGTCCCACATTTGAATACCAAATTCATATTCTACTCGCAAATACCTCTCATTTGAATCCCATATTGCCATGATCGGATTTGTGAACATTAAGTCCGAGAATTGGATATCAGATACGTTTTCTACTCTTAAATACCTTTCATTTGAGTCCCATATTATCATGATTGGTCTATATATATATATATATTTGGTAGGTTTTTGGGGGTGGGGCTTTCCCTCTAGGTACCCCATCCGAAATTTGGACACCAAATTTTTATTTTTAGGTTACTATTAGAGATCACACAAAATTTCGCTTAAATCGCATCACCCATTACCGAGATCTGGCGTTTCTGGAAATTAGGTTAAGGGGGAGGGTCCGCCCCCCCCCCCCCCCCCCCCCCTTCAGATATCAAAAAATATAGTAGTATGAAAATATCAAGAAAATCGGTTCCGCCGTTTTTGAGTCCATGAGGAAAACACGAACAAAGATACAAACAAACAAACCGACAAATAAACACAAATTGATTTTTATTTATAAGACTAGCTGGACAGGGCCCGCTCCGCTGCGCCTTCTTTCACTATCTTATTTTTTCTGAGCCTTATACTGACATGTTCAGGAAAAAAGTAGTGTTTGTGGGTGCTGGTACGTCCATTCAGATATTTAGCCCCAATGTGGATATCATATTGGTGTTCTACTCCCAAATTTCTTTCATTTGAGGCTTATGTTGTCATGGTCGGTAAATATGTCCAGTATGGGTGTGTATTTGGGGGTGAGGTGGTGGTTCGTGCTGTAGTCTCAAATACTTTTCATTTGAGCCTAATATTGCCATTATTGGTTCAAATTTCAATTTGGCGGGCTTTGGAGGAGCGGCCGCTATAAACATAAATTTCGCTAAATCGCCCCACCCAGCTCCGAGATCTGACGTTTTTGAAAATAGGGTAGGGGGAGAGTTCACCCATTAAAGTTTGGATGCTAGATCTACATCATTCTCTTGGTTTTGGTGTTGGATTGGAGTAGCCAAATCCTTTGCCCCGAAAGTGGATATCAGATTCATACTCTACTCCAAAAAACCAAATTTGAGCTATATGTTGCTATAGTCGGTACATATGTGTGGTTTGGGGGAAGTTTATGTGGTGAGACGTCCCTGAAAAACATGGCCATAAAACATTTATCAGATTTGAGTCCCTTTTTGCCATAATTCACAAATCTGTCCAGTTTGAGGGGTATGTAGAGTGGAGCGGCCACCCACGCTCTTGTCGTGAAAAAATATGAGCATGGTGCTTTACTCTCAAATTTGTTTTATTTGAGCCCCAATTGCCATTGGTTTAGTAAGAGTTTATGGGGTAAGACTACCCCCGAACACTTGGCCTCAAAATTGGATATCAAATTCGTTTCCTACTATCAAATACCTATTCTTTGAGCCCCTTATTGCCATAGTAGGCAAACATGGCCGGTTTGAAGCGAGATTAGGGGCGGACCCTGAAATAATATCAGCATCGTGCTGGAGCACTATTTTGTTTGAGCCCTATAAAGTCAAGCATTATGAAGGTGGCTATCAAGATATTAAGGTCTATGGTTTCGGTCAGATGTACACTAGTGAATTTTGGTTGTATTGGTTATACTTTTTATTAGTGTAGGTCGGTTGAGATTGTAAATGGGCCAAATCGGTCCATGTTTTGATATAGCTGCCATATAAACGATCTTGGGTCTTGACTTCTTGAGCCTCTAGAGGGCGCCATTCACGTCCGATTTGACTGAAATTTTGCAAGTAGTGTTTTGGTATCACTACCAACAACTGTACTAGGTATGATTCAAATCAGTTCATAATCTGGTATAGCTGTCATATGAACCAATCTTGGATCTTGACTTCTTGAGCCAATAGAGCGCGCATTTCTCATCCAATTTTGCTGAAATTTTGCATGAGATGTTTTTTTTATAACTTCCAATAACAGTATGGCGAAAATCGGTACATAACCTGATATAGCTGCCATATATACCGATCTGGGATCTTGACTTCTTGAGCCTCTAGAGGACACACTTCTCATCCAATTCGGCAGAAATTTCGTACAACGGCTTCTCCCATGACCTTCATAATACGTGTCTAATATCGTCTTAATCGATCAATAGCTTGATACAGCTCCCATATAAACCTATCTCCCGATTTTGCTTCTTGAGCCCCTACAAGGTGCAATTTTTATCCGAATGAACTGAAATATTACACAATGACTTCGACAGGTCAGCATTCATTTATGGTCCGAATCGGACATTAAATTTGAACTCTACTTTCGTTTAATTCCCATATTATCCCGATCGGAATACACGTCTTATTGAAGCGTATTAGGTGGGAGGCCCGGTCCCAGACTCTTTCCCAAATGTGTATATCAGATTCGTAGTCAACTCTCAAAGACCATCTATTTAAGACCCATTTTGAGACGTTGGACATTCATGCCCGTTTTGGAGGTTTTTATGGTTGGAGAGAGCCCTTAGGCTCTTTGCACCAAATTCTAATAAAATATGTGTTTTCAAATACCTTCCACTTGATCCCCACATTGTCCCAATTGGTAAATATGTCCTGTTGAGAGATTTTTGGGGGGTGGGGACGTCTCAGACACCGAGAAATACATTTTTATATCAGCTTTTTCCTATCTTTAAATACATTTCATTTGATATCCATATTGTCCCAATTGGTAAATATGTCCCTCTGAGGGGCGGGGAGGCCCCTCAGACACCAAGGAATACATTATTATGTCAGATTTTAACTCTACTTTTAAATACCCTTTCATTTGATACCCATATTGCCCAAAGCGGTATAAGTGTCCTGGAGAGTGGTGTTTTTGGGGATGGGGAACACCTTCGACACCTAAGATGACTTGTTTATGTCAACGTACGCACTCTTCTCTTAAATACCTCTCATATGATACCCATATTGCCCAAAGCGGGGAAAATGTCCTGTTGGGTAGTGTTTTTAGGGGTAGGGGGCTCCCCCCACACTAAAAGTGAAATTTTTATGCCAAGTTCTTACTCTACCCTTAAATACCTTTCATTTGATATCCATATTGTCCCAGTGGGTAAACATGTCTGTTAGGATGAGTTTTGAGATGGGGCGTTCCCCGAGGCAAGTTGATCCCAAAATGTTATACCAATTTTATTCTTTTGGGGTAACATAAGGTGGTTTGCAAAATTTCGCTTAAATCGGTGCACCCATCTCCAAGATCTGTCGTTTTTGGGAAATGGGGTGAAGGGGAGGGTCCGCCTTCCCCTTCGGATATCAAAAAATTATGTACCCTATTTTCCCCGGGGGTCAAGCTCTACCATCTGTGAAATTCAATGTATTTTTTTCTAAATGCAAAAGACAAAATTTCTCTAAAAATTAAAAAAAAATTTCGTAAAAATTTTCCTATCTTTATGCAACAAATTTTTTTCAGTGCATCTCACTAACATTGCTTCTAAATATGGATATCACACGAATTACTTTTATGAAATTGAAAAATCCATATAAAATTTCATTCCTGTTTTTTGCCTATGGAGCTGGATTGTTTGTTGGAAATGGATTTCACTTGACTCTGTATTAAATTTCACTCTTGCTCTTCCCCTTGGGTGGATGAACCATATAGGATGTACTGCATTTCGATACCAATTTATAGCGAAAATAAAAAGGAATAGCAAATAATTTGAAATACATGCCATTAATTATATGAAATGGCAATTTATGCAAAAATTTAATATAACCGCCAGAGCATGTTGGTCATAATCTGCTGAGGTTAAGTTAATATGAGAGCTTTGTGAAGGAAGAGTTTAAAACTAATTAAAAACTAGTGAACATGTGCTCAGTTCGGCATGGGAGGCTGATGGGAGGCTGATGGGAGGCATACAACAACTCACTCTTTCTAATTTCAGCG
Source organism: Stomoxys calcitrans (assembly GCF_963082655.1). Lineage (NCBI taxonomy): Eukaryota > Metazoa > Arthropoda > Insecta > Diptera > Muscidae > Stomoxys > Stomoxys calcitrans. Next base: position 137,214,804 of record NC_081555.1, read on the forward strand.
AAATCGGGTAATAAATAAAACTTTTTTGGCCTTCAGACTCTAAATCGGCAGATCGATCTGTATGGCAGCTATATCTCAATATTGTCCCATCTGAACCATATGTGGTCCGAATGTTGGGCGGCTTACAACATTATTAAAAATTTCAGCGGAATCGGGTCTATATGGCAGCTATATCTCAATAGAGCCCGATCAGGACCATATTTTGGTCGGATGTCGGGAGGCTTAAAACAACGCCTTATTTCAAATTTCATCGAAATCGTGAAACTAATAAAGGTTGTATGTGCTTTAGACCCTTAGTCGGCACATCGGTCTTTATACTAGATATTGTATATCCAAAAAATGGTCCGATTTGGCCCGTTCAAGAACTAAACCTGCGTGCAGCAAATAGACGTATCTGTTCCAAGTTTCAGCTCAATATCCCAATTTTATATTGCGCTGGAAAGTAAAATTGCATGTTAAACATTTTTCTTTAAAAAATTTATTGAAAGTTTTCTTAAGAAATATTTTATTAAAATTTTCTTCGGAAAAGCGTTCATAAAATTTGCATATAAAAAGTTTAATTGAAATTTGTCTTCTTAAGGAAAAGTTGTAAGACTTCGAAATATTGATCAGCGACCTCATAAAGTGTATATATTTTGGATCCTCCCGACATTCAGAGTCTATCTAGCCAAGTCCGTCCGTCTGTCGAAATCACGATAGTGGTGCGTAAAGCTAGTCGCTTGAAATTTTGCATATATACTTTTATTCGTCGTCGTCGTCGTCCTAGCCACATTTTCATGTGGAGGTGGCGATCCTGTGCCACCCGGCCTCTCGCTGAGACTCTCCGATCCAATCGATACCGCTGATTGTCCGCGACTGCAGTTGCAGCTACTCCGTGTGTGGCGGTAGCTGCAGCTAAGCTTCTCGTGACAGCAATGAACAGCACATAGATCGACCTCAGTGTTCTAGCCTGTGTAGTGCTCACAGTTATCCCGCGCCAGGATCGATGTAGGTCATTGGGGATTGCAAATGGGCCATATCGGTTGAGATTTGGATATAGCCCCCACATAAACCGATTACCGGATTTTACTTTATGAGCCCCTAGAAGCGTAAATTTGTTATCCGATTTGGCTAAAATTTGGAACAAAGACTTGTGTTTTGACTTCCAACATCCATGCCAAGTACGATCTGAATCTGTCTATAAACAGATATATATCCCCCATATAAACCGAGCCCAGAATTTGATTTCTTGAGCCCATAAAAGCGTAAATTTTCATCTGATTTGCAAAAAATTGGTATAAAGACTTGTGTTATGACTTTCAACATCAATGCAAAGTATGATCCGAATCGGTCTATAAACAGATATAGGCCCATATAAACAGATCCCCGGATTTGACTTCTTCAGCCCTTGGAAACCAAAATTTTCATCTGATGTGGCTGAAATTTGTTCGTATCGGTCAATATGGTGATATAGGCTCCCCTAAGTTCCGATATCCTGATATGATTCTTGAGACCAAAGTAATTCAAATACAAACTCAGTTAATAAGGGTACATTTTTAGCGTAATCCATGAGGGTGGATGCCAAAGATTCGGCCCGGCGGCCAAAAACTTTTTCCCTTCCCAAACTTAAAATGGCCAAACTTCTTAACTAAGCCTCGTAGAGCAAAATGAGGACTAATTCGTGATCACTTCAAAAAATCAAAATTTTTATGAAAATCGGTCAAAAACTGACCGATTCCCAAACTTAACATGGCCATATTTCCTGAACTAAGCCTCATAGAGAAAAACGAGGATTAATACGTGATCACTTCAAAAATTAAAATTTTTTCGCGAAAATCAAGCAAAAACTAAATTTTTTCCCTTCCCAAACTTCAAAATTTTAAGTGTTGAGGAATATAAGCCAAAAAATTAATTTAAAAAAATTTTGAAAATGGACCAAAAACTGAATATTTCCCTTCAAAACTTAAAATTGCCACATCTCCTTAACTAAGCAAAACAACGATTAATTCGTAATTATTTCCACATATTCAAAATTTTGATGAAAATCGGCCAAAACCTGCATTTTTTCCTTCCCAAACTTAAAATGGCCATGCCTCCTTAACTAAGCCTCGTAGAGCAAAACGAGAAAAAATTCGTGATCACTTTTAAACATGTGGATCGCATGTGACACGTTCTCTGAATAACTTTTTTCAAATAAGTAAGAGCTATATCAAGTTATTGACTGATTGGACCGTACTTGTCATGATTTTTAGAAATCATAGAAAAAATACCATCTCCTAATTTCAGGCCAATCGAATAATAATTGCAACCTCCAAAGGCTCAGGAGGCCAAATTGGGAGACCGGTTTATATGGCAGCAGTATCAGATTATAAACCGATTTAGGTTATACTTGGCACAGTTGTTGAAAGTTATATCAAAACGGCATGTGCACAGTTGTTGAAAGCCATACCGAAACGACATGTACAAAATTTTAGCCGAATCGTTTAAGAATCGCGCTCTCTAGAGGCTCAGGAAGTCATGACCCAAGATCGCTTTATATGGCAGCTATATCAGGTTATGAACCGATTTGCACCATATTTGGCACAGTTGTTGGAAGTCATAACAAAACACCTCCATCTAGTGGCTCAAGAAGTCAAGTTCCAAGATCGGTTTCCAAACATGGACCGATCTAGCTCATTTACAATCCCAACCGACCTACACTAATAAGAAATGTTTGCGTAGCTTCAATCCTTCTAAAGTTGGCGTGATTTCCAAAGATAGACGAACGGACATGGATGGATCAATTTAAAATGTAATGACGATCAAGAGTGTATAGAATTTATGGGGTCTTAGACGAATATATCGAGGTGTTACAAACAAAACTGCAAATTTTGCCCATGAACATTCCACTAAGGAACAGGGGCGAACTTATCACATATCAATGAGTGCAGTCCGGTTTAAGTTTAAGCTCAATGATAACTGGCCTCCTTTTTATAGCCGAGTCCGAACGGCGTGCCGCAGTGCGACACCTCTTGGGAGAGAAGTTTTACTTGGCATAGTACCTCACAAATGTTGCCAGCATTAGGAGGGGAAAACCACCGCTGAAAATTTTTTCTGATGGTCTCGCCAGGACTCGAACCCAGGCGTTCAGCGTCATAGGCGGACGGGCTAACCTCTGTGCTACGATGCCCTTACGATGGTGTTACAAACGGAATAACGAAATATTTTTGGATTTATGGTGGTGGATTTAACAACGAAGAGCAACTAGGTGGACAAGAGTTGAGTTTTCACAGACGAGAGCAGTAAGCCACGTAAGGCTTCCACAGTATGCCTGGAGTGAATTAAGGCAGGAAGACCTGTTTATTTTCCCCGTAGTTACAGGGCAATGATACCAAAGGGAATCGACCGTCTCTAACTCCTGATGGTTAGCGCAGACCTAGTTCGTTGGAACGGGGACTTGAGGAAACTTAGACGTACTCAATGAGCCACTTTTTGTTCTACCTCATACCGATTGGGCGGCGGGAGTTAAGTGTGGTTTTAATCTAGAGGGCGAGAAAGGACTACATGCCAACTAATCTTTCATCACTTGTCTTTCATTTCGAGGACCCTGAAGACAATGAAAATATTAGCTGTCTGGACAGGGGAGATCATAAACCCCAGAAAGATTGAGCTGGTACTTTTCGCCAGAGAAAGGAAATTGGGTGTTTTCAGCGGACCTGCACTAGAGGGGGTACAGCTGTTCCTCCATCCGGATGCTAAGTAGTTGGGAGGAATTCTTGACCACAAACTAAGCAGGAGAAATAACGTCAAGGAAAGGGTCAAAAGGCGACTGAGAGCGCTCTACTCCAGTCGCAACTCGATAGAAAGAAGTTGGGGCCGCATACGGTACACTGGATGTTTGTGGCTTATGTTCTGCCGATTGTTACCTATAGATGCGTGGTGTGGCATCGGGCTTTGGGCAATTGAGCTCTCCGCAGGATGATCTAGAAAGTTTAGGCTACTGAGGCGATGCTGATCTCTGCAGCAAGAAGAAGTGACCCGAGAAAATCGTTGAAGGCCATTCTCATTTTATGCCCTTGCGCCTGTATCTTGGACGTATGGCAAGGAAGTTTTCCCTAAGGCTAAGAAACGGAAAGACGAAATATTTATACCCCCATCCTATGGTGGAGAATATAAAAATACTTATGGATGCTGTTGGTTTCGCACCTATACATACCTATTTTGTAATGGATATTTATTTATCGCATAAATATAAAATTTTTTGTTGTGCCTGGCAGCCATTTGTCTGTTGCTCTAATGACTTTTGTCATTGGCCATAACAGCATTTTTATACCAAAGGTGAAACTTTGCAAAAGGTCTCTTTACAATGTTACCATCCGCAGTCGACCGAGCTATTCAACATTCTGTCTGCTCTTAGCTCAGTCAAAATATATAGGAAAAAATGTTGTGTGTGAGAATGTGTCTATACTAGTGAGGAGCACACAATTGCAATTATGTGGGAGACCATGGGCTTGTTTGGGATTATTTTCTTGTGTGCGTACACCGTATTTTTTGGCCACTCACACCCGCCCCTGACGACCTAAGAGGCTATCTCCCTTTACGTAAGGATGTGTACACTTTATAGTCCGAATCATGAAGGGTTAGTAGATGGTTAGCGTAATACAGGCTAAAGAAATTTCACAGTCAGTTTAACACTGGAGTTAGATCAACATACACAATAGTGCAATAGTGTGGGGATTATTAAACATCACTGGTCTATATACTCAAATACTCACCATTTATCTCTGGTATGTGAGTTGCAAGAGAATAAATATTGGTCCGGTAAACGAATAATCGTTTGCTGATATCGATACACTTTTGTGATTAAAGTTTTTTGATTTTACAAAAAAACGGAAGGCTTTTTTACCGCAGGTGAAGCTGCAAAAGAGTTTAAAATAAACAAAGTTAGTTAGGTTCAATAACTCTACGCTTTAGATAACATTTGATATATTGAAGCGAAACGTTTCACAGTTACAATAAATGAAAAACTTTGTAATAAAAGTATTGTGTTTATCGCAAAAATGTAACAAACGCATTAATTTTTTGCGTATACCTTGAGTGGCTCCATAGTAACATGGGGCGGATTAATATCTGCACCCTCTTTTCAACCTAACCTAACCTTGAGTGGTTAGATAATACCAGTAGCATGCAATAAATTATCATCTTAACGGCATGCTCAAACAACATCAACTACAACAACATTTCAAGGATTTTATGATTTTCATTTGCAGTGCCTGATTTTTTGCGAAAGATTTCGTTTTCGCTTCCTTGGTAGTAGATATGTATGCATGGAATTTTTCGCTGCCTTATTGGAATTTTTTGTTCATTTGTATGAAATTTATTTGTCATAAATCTTTTGCTTCTTAATTTAAGCCAAACAAAGATATTAAAATGTTGTCTTTCATCTTTGGCTTCTGCCAGCTGAGCTTCTGTGTCACAGCCTCATATGCTGGGGGGATGTGCTTTTGCCAAGGTGTCATCGACTACCTCACATTTGGATTAGTTAGGCCAAAAAATGATTTGTTGCTTTTGCTTTTATGGTTTCCTTTGCTCTTTGTGAGGAGTTTTCTCTTTGGCGGCCTTTTTATGTACATAGAACAAAAAAAGGGGACAAATATCATTGGCAGATAACAGCCGAGACAGAAATTAAATGAATGACCTTGAGGGGTTATGAGAAGACCAGTGAAAAATGTTATGTTTCTGAAATCACAAAAAGGTTGTGTATTGGAAATATTCTCTCTCTGTGGAATATTTATGACCCAAAGAAAAGGTAAACCAAAAAAAAAAGGAAAAGAAAAACAATTTTCGCACTAATGACATTGTCCGCCAAAGAAGAACTTCTTGCTTATGTAAAATCCCCATATGGGATTAGAACGATAGTGTATATACAGGGTGGCTGATGAAAGCCGCTACCAAAAAAAAATGTAATAACTTTTTTTCTATTTAATAATAATAATTTAATAATTAATTTAATTAATTAATTAATTAATTTAATTAATAATAATTTAATAATTAATTTAATAATTTAATTTAACATGAATAAAAGAAAAATGTATTCCATACACCGAAAAAAAAATGTAGCAATATTCATCATTGTAGCAATATTCATCAGCCACCCTGTATATAAATATGACAACAGTAAAGTATCATACATTTAAGGCAAGTATGGGGCAGAATAATGTGGGCTTGGATTTAAAGAAGATAAAGCTTAAGTGCAATATAATGAGATAATTTTTATCTGAATAAACTTCTCTATGCAAAACACTGAAGTAACTATCAAAACCCTCAATTGGGAAAAGATCATACTCCTCAATGCGGCTACAGAGATATATAAGTGGCCAAGGCTTTGGCTAAGAGGGTACAAAATGTGTTTGTTCCCACACATACCCCATTTAAGCAGGGATACTTCTCTCATATCCATAATCGCTGTCTGATTCAAATTTTACCACACCAATAAAATACCAATCGCCGAATCCAAACCTTGCGAAGCAGTTCTTTACACTCTTGGCAGAAGTATTGCTTTAGCTTCAGAACACAAATTTCTGAATTTCTCGCCAGGATTCGAACCATTCCTTTCACCGTTATAGGTCGATATGGTAACCCATGTGACACTGCAAAAAAAAAAAAATAAAAACGAAAAAATAATAATACAAGTAAGGACGGGTTAATGTCGGGCGAAGCCGACCTTTTGATACCCTATTCCACATTGGATATGCAGGTTAAGACGTCGAATTTAAAATTTGCTTATATTCGATATGTAGAATTTCGATCGAAATCCGTATGTATTGTAGGAGCCATAGAGTAAATCGTTGTGCAAATGTTTGAGAAGATCGATTGATAAATGCGTTAGCAAAGGCCCTAAGATTGAAAATCGGGAGCTGGATATATATGGGAGCTATATCTAAAACTGAAAAAATTTCTATGAAATTCATCAGTCACAATAGAATCCTTTGTGCCGATTTTCGTGTGATTCGGGAAATGACTTGGAATACTAGTCCAAATCGCAAGAACATGTATATGGGACCTATATCTTAGTCTTACATGGCAAAGTACCTCAGAAATGTTGCCAGCATTAGAGGGGAAAACCACGGCTGAAAATTTTTTCTGATGGTCTAGCCAGGATACGAACCCAGGCGTTCAGCGTCATAGGTGGACATGCTAACCTCTGCGCTACGGTGGCCTTCACTAGGACACTGAAGATTATTCTAGATATCCGACCCATTGACATACAGATTAAATGTGAGACAGCCACTGCGGTTATGAGACTTAAGGCTCATACCATCGCGGAATAATCGAGGCGACAATAGGAAACTTGGAAGGAAGGGAAGAGGTTTCCGATCGGTTAATTGAGTGCGAGGCACTGCTGCCAGCGGCACAGTCTTGGGCTGAAGGAAACCTAGTGTTGCCGTCTGGAAGATCATGTTATAAGGATGTATCAAAGTTTGGGGACAGAGTGGGCCGGGGGGTCTACATTGAGAACCCAGGGACTGAGATCTGTTTTAGACTGCCTGACCATAATATGGTCCTGCAGGTGGAGATCCGCCGTGCGATCGCGGAATGCGTCAGGTGGTGTGGTACGTCGAGGACGTCGAGTGTGAACATCTTTACGGACAGCAAAATGGCTATAAGGGCAGTATCAACTAGCATTGCAAGGTCACGTATGGTCTTGCAGTGAAAGGAGATTAACGCCTTCTCTGAGGATAGCACAATCCGCATCGTTTAGGTGCCGTGTCATAACGGAGTAAGGAGAATGAAATGGCAGACGATTTGGCAGTGAATGCCAGAGCATGCAAATGTGAATTTTGCCCATGAACATTCCACTAAGGAACAGGGCCAAACTTCTCACATTCGATGAGTGCAGTCCGATTCAAGTTTAAGCTCAATGAAAAGGGGCCTCCTTTTTACAGCCGAGTCCGAACGGCGTGCCGCAGTGCCGACATCTCTTTCGAGATAAGTTTTATATGGCATAGTGCCTCACAAATGTTGCCAGCATTAGAAGGGGAAAATCACCGCAGACAAATTTTTCTGATAGTCTCGCCTGGATTCGAACCCAGGCGTTCAGCGTCATAGGCGGACATGCTAACCTCTGCGTTACGGTGGCCTCCATAGCGCCAGAGAACTGCCACCGATAAACTCGGCTAACCTGAAGCCTTTCGGGTCGACGCAGTCCGATTTAAGGGCGTGGACGAAAACGCCCACGGAACAACGAAACAGTCGGTAGGACTGCGAAAATCCTATGGGGTGACCCCGTTCAAGGGAGGACGAGGCCATTACTGAAAGGAAGTAAAAAGGAGGTCAGTATAGCTTTTGGTGTAATAACGGGACACATAGGACTATGAGTTCACCTATGCGGAATCGGTGGGGCAAGTGATAACATGTGTAGTGCATATGGGGAAGATGATGAGATGTTAGAGCATTTCCTATATAATTGCCCGGCTTCCACGGCTATTGACACCGGTATTTAGGTGGGGACACGATACCAGACATGAACCATCTTAGAGGAGTGGTATGGAAAACAATTAAAGATTTTGTAAGTAGCACGGAATTCCTAACTTAAAGTTTTCGAGGTTACTTTTTAATTTTTAGAGCGCACAATAAGCCCATTGCTGGCTTAGGTTTATGTGCATGGGGGCTTGGGGCGTATAATATCTGCACCCTGTTTTAAACCTAACCTAACCATTAATGTCGAGACTTATATATAAAACTTTGTGAGAACCGGTTTTTCAAATGACGATATCATTGCAATTTTTGTCCAAATCGGACGAACATATATATGGCAGCTATATCCAAATCTGAATCGATTTTTTTTCCAACTTCAATAGGCTTTGAATCTTAGCCCCAAGAAAACGTTTGTGCCAAATTTGAAGACGAAATTGCGACCTGTACTTTGCACTCAAATTAACATGGACAGACAAACGGACAGACAGAGAGACAGACAGACGGACATAGCTAAATCGACAAGACACCAAAAGCATTTGCTTCTGAGTTCTTTTAAAAAGACATTAATCATTCATGATGTAGTTTTAAAGTCATACGGTGATTGCAACAACTATGGCTGTAAAATTACAGATGGCTATTGTTGGCGAACTCAAACGACTCAAAGTGAACAAAACATACGGTTTGGCGTTATAACTTTACTGGTAGCGTTTCCAAACGAAAGTCAAAACAAAAGTTTTTGAGCCCGATTTCAGTCAAATCGGAGGTACTTCCAAATCTGAACCGATATGGTCCATTTGCAATCCCCAACGACCTACATACATCAATAAAAACATTTCAAGCCGCTAGCTTTATACGCTCGACACCTATTGCGATTTCGACGGACGGACGGACATGTCTATATCTACTCGAAATGTCGAGACGACCAAGAATATATATAAATTTATCGGAGATCAATATTTCCAGGCGTTACAAACATAATCACTCTCCATCCTATGGTGATGGGTATAAAACGAGCTCAAGCTTCTGCACCAAAGCAAACAAGCAAACACCTCTAGAGGCTCAAAAAGTACAGGGTTTTTTTTCATCAACGCTACAAAAGTAGACCGATAGGGACAGCAAACGATGCCAATATTTTTGTCACTCTTCCAACAGTTCTCTTCAGTGGGGTTTACCAGTTTATGATCGAAAGACACACGAGCCAACAAACAGTCGAAATTATTAAAATTTACTACCGAAACTCGGAGGCAGTGGTTTTCATCTTCAGCGATGAGACTCATTTCTGACTGAATTGTTTTGTCAATAAGCATTGGTTATTGGCCAGACAGCAATCCACACAAGCTCCATGAGTCATCATTGCATCCCGAACAAAATTAAGGTTTGGTGTGGTTTATGGGCCGGCGTCGTCATTGGGCCTTACTTCTTCCTTGATGATCAAGACCGGCACGTTAGTGTGAATGGGAATAGCTGCCGTTCAATGATAACGGAATATTTTTAGTCCCAATAGGATGATATGGACTTAGAGGATATGCCCTCTAGAGGCACAGCAAGTATTATCGGGAGATCGGTTTATATGGGTGCTTTATCACGTTTGGGACCGATTCAGACCATACTTGGTACATCTATTGAGTATTATAGAAAGCGTCGTAGTACAAAATTTCTGGCTAATCGGATAAGAATTGCGCCCTCTGCGTCAAGAAATATAATCATACAAATGGGCGATGGATAAATACCCAAAAAGTATTATCCGGTAAATTGGGTAAATACCCAAAAGCTGGGTATTAATAATTACACAGATTTCATCGAAATTGACAGGTATATCCAAATATGGTCCGATCTTTGCAACATTCAACAAAAGGGTGTATAGGTCTGCCAAAACTCACTGTTCCAAATTTCATTGAAATCGGATGAAAAATTCTCATTTTATAAGCTAAATACTCTATATCGAGAGATTGATCCTTATGGCAGTTAGGGGTCTTCCAGAACTGACTGCTCCAAGAATTCAATGTGCCAACTTTCATGACTTTAAAACCCAATATCGGGAGATCGGGCGGTCGGCCTTTATGACACCAAACGGTGACGCACTATACTATAGCTGCCATAACACGAGGCATGAATTTGGCTGTGGATTTGTGGTTAGTCGGAAACTGAAAGACCTTGTCTCCAGCTTTACTCCTGTGGATGAGGGGCTAGCCACAATCCGCATAAAACCCACATTCTTCAACATCAGCCTTATTTGTGCCCATGTCCCGACGGAAGACAAAGATGAGCAGACCAAGCATATTTTCTACGAGCGCCTAGAGAGAGAATATGACCGCTGCCTCGCCCATGATATTAAAATCGTTCTGGGACATTTTAAGATTTCCCTAAAGATAGGGAAGGAAGACATCTTCGGTCCAACAGACGGAAAGTTTAGCCACCATGAGAAAACGTCTAGTAATAGGTTGAGGCTGATAGATTTCGCCACGGCAAAAAACAAGGTGGTTAGTAGCACCAGATTTCAACATAAGAATATTCACAAGGCCACATGGCTGTCACCCGATCAAAATACGAGACGCCAAATTGATCACGTTGTGATAGATGGAAGGCATTAACCAGCGTGTTAGATGTACCGTCGATCCGTGGAGCGAATATAGATTCGGATCTTTACCTTGTTGCAGCAAAGGTTGGCACCCGTTTGAACATGGCGAGGAAAGTACGTTCTGACACTGCACGGAAGCTGGACATTGAAAAGCTGCAAACACAACAAATGGCAGCGGCATACTTTACTCGACTGACTCAATTGCTTGTTGAAAGCACTCCTTGTTCCGATGATATAATGAGGCAGTGGTAAACTATTACCCACTCCGTGGAAAATGCCGCGAAATCCGTACTTGTGTACCGGAAGCCTCCTCCAAGAAACCCATGGTACGACCTAGAGTTTCGAGATGCTACTGAAGCCAAGAATGCGGCATAAAGAGCAACCCTGCAATCAGTAGCAAGGCGCCAGATGAAGGAGAGGTATCGGGAGAAAGGAGAGAGGAGAAACGTCTATTCCGCAGAAAGAAAAAGGAAATGGAAAGACGTGAGTGTGAACGAATTGAGATGTACAGGAGTCAGAATGAAGTCCAGAAATTCTACCAAATCTGGTGACTGACACAGATAACATGATGAGAATATGGAAAGAACATTTTACACAACTGCTAGTGTCCGATGTTGGCGGCGAAGAGCATACCGCAGAACCAATCCCTGATGATGGTATAGAATGTTTACCTCCTTGTCAGAATGAGGTCTAAGTAGCAGTGACCCGATTAAAAAACAACAAGGCAGCAGTTACCGAGGGGTTACCCGCTGAACTATTTAAGACCGTAGGCGACACGCTGATAAGGTGTATGCATTAGCTTATCTGCGCAATCTGACTAGAAGAACGCATACCCGATGATTTTAACCTTAGCATACTATGTCCCGTACACAAGAAAGGAGACAAGACGGAAAGTGCCAACTACAGAGGAATAAGTCTCCTCCTCATCGCATACAAGATACTCTACACCAGATATACATACTGCGCCAAATCCTGGAAAAGACCCGAGAAGGACAATTCAATACCTATCATCTCTTTTTTGACTACAAAGCCGCCTTCGATTCTCTTTTGCGTTCAAAGGTATTTCAAGCCACGTCTGAGTTTGGTATCCCTGCAAGATGACACCTGCAGAATATCACCTGCTGTTACGCGTTCCCAACCATTTAAACGTGGTTTCAGACAAGTAGACAGCCTATTGTGTTATATCATTAATATCCTGCTGGAGAACATTATACGAGATGCAGATGTGAATAGATATGGCACATTAATCACAAGAGAACACATGCTACTCGCCTATGCCGACGACATCGATATCATAGGTCGGTCAACGAAATTAGTAACTGCAGCCTTTGAAAGAATCGAAAGAGAGCCAGTGAAAATGGGTCTGGCAGTAAATGGAGATAAGATGAAATGGATGGTTTCAACTCCCAAGAAACCTTGCACAACCGAGTAGATAAAGAAAATGGAGAAAGATGGGAACCACAACTTTGAGACAATCGGTAACTTTATCTACCTCGGCACCGCCGTAACCGAAACAAAGGACACTAGTTTTGAGATTAAGCGAAGAATAATACTGGCAAACAGATGCTACTTTGGATTAAGCAAGCAATACACTGATACTATCCGTGCTGTTATATGGTTCTGAAGCATGGGTACTTGTGAAAGCAGACGAGGCAGTGTTTGGAGTATTTGAGAGAAAGACTCTTCGTAAAATATATGGACCAGTTTGCGTTAATGGAGAATATAGGCGATATATGAACCACGAGCTGTATGACGACGATAGCATAGTTACACGCATCAAAATACAACGGCTGCGTTGGCTAGGTCATGTTGTTAGAATGCATGAAGAAGCTCCAGCAAAGAAGTCTTTTGAAGGCAAACTCGGTGGTACACGCAAATCGGGAAGACCAAAACCCCGATGGAAAGATCAAGTTGTGGGAGACACCTCGAAACTTGATGTCAGAGATTTTAGAATGAGCGCAGAAGATCGAGGCGCTTGGAACGTTATTCTACGTTCGGCTAGTGGAACACATATTCTGTCATAACCAATTAAAGTAAAGTAAAGCATCATTATTAACGACTGAGCAATCCACGCTGGTCATAGTTTTGCTAGCTCATAATTGAAGTTGAGAAGTTACCGGAAATTAAATGTGGCATGTAATGGTTTATCAGTTATGTACATGGTATGCGAAGAACGCAACGTGTTTCGCAATTTGCAAATTCCCTTTAAGGAATGAGTTTCAACCAGCTATTGAATATGAGATGCCTTTTTTTTGATCGTCTCTAATTTACTAGATCTAGAAAGCCTTGTGTCGGAATGGCAATTCTTCGTCGGTACAATAGTTCTTCCCTAAAATCATCCAAAACAAAAAAAAAATTCATACGGACCCAATGAAAGTCTTTGGGAGTTCAGTTTGAATCGAAATTAGGGGAAAGACTTGTAAGTTTTTAAAAATGTTGTATCCCATGTAGTCCGATCATCTCGATTTAACTTTATGAGCTTCTAAGGAGAAAATTCATTATTCGATTAATCTGAAATTGTGAACGTGGTATATTGTTATGATTTTTAACCACCATTACAAGTACCGTCTATATCGATCCATAACTTGATATGACTCCCATATATGCCGATTTTCTTATTTGAAAAAGCCATACAATGAACTTGCCATCTTTGTTGAAGGGTCTATATGATTGGACCTGGACGAGCTTCTAGTTTTTATTTTAGTTCTAGGTTCTATCTGATTTTCCAGTATTTGCTTCACTTATTCAATTTGATAACTTTTGAAGCTGTATGTTAACGGCAGAAAGCTTCGATTACGGAAATTAATATTCTCTTCATAGAATTTCCTTCCACAACTTATAGACTCTTTTTTTTTTGGTCTTTCTCAATATGAAAAAAATTTACATTTCACTTTAAACTTTTCCAAGTCTTTGGAAAAAAACACATTCAACTTGCTTCTCCTCTTCTACCTTAAGGATCCGCATAAGCAAGTTCTATTGAATAATAATATTCGAATAAAAAAATTACGTTTTACATTTGAAAGAAGAAAAGACAAGGTTTTTTTTCTTCTTTTTGAAGTTGATTGCAACTGAAAAGTTTCTTCAGGTGTTTTAAGCAGCATTGACGTGCATAAATTTTGTTACAAAAGATAAAGGAAAGGTAGTCTGCAGGAAAAATGAAACCAATTAACATTTGTGGAGGACGTAAGAGCTTCAGACTAAATATTCCAATTTTATAAGTTTCATAGGGTGAAAATACAAATTGAAGTAGTCATGAATTGAATGGAATTAAACAACGAAAATCGTGCTATGTTCGGACGGGCCGAATCTTGGCTACCCACTACCAAGGATTATCTTTTTAGTTTATCCTCATTAAACTCAGTTGTATTTGCATTATTTAGTAACAATCAAATCGTGCATTATTTGAGGCTGCTATGGTCTCAAGAAGTCATATCAAGGTATTGGGTTTTAAGGGGCCTATCTCTACTTATGATTTTTATTTATATGCATGAGGTTAGCATGTCCGCCTATGACGCTGAATGTCTGGGTTCGAATTCTGGCGTGAACATCAGAATACACATTTTTAGACGTCGGTTATCGCCTTCTAACATAAGTAACATTTGTGAGGTATTTTGCCATGTAAAAAGTTTTCCTACGAGAGGTGTCGCACGAGGAAACGCCGTTCGGACTCGGCTATAAAAAGGAGGCCCTTATCATTAAGCTTAGCCTTGTATTGGACAGCTCTCATTGATATGTGAGAAGTTTTCTACTGATACTTAATGTAATGTTCATGGGCTAATTTTCATTTGCATATCTATTTAAGGATAGGATTCGTTGTGAGTACTGAATTGAATGAAAATTGAGGCTTCTACGAGTTCAAGAAGCCGAATCCGAGGATCGGTATATGTGGGAGATATATTCAAATCTGAACTGGTATGGCCCATTTGCGATGCCCAGTGACTTACAACAATAAAAAGTATCTGTGCAAAATTTCAAACGGCTAGCTTTACTCATTCGAACACTATCGTGATTTCCACAAACAGTCAGACAGGGGGATGGATGAACGGATGGACGGACGGATAAAGCTAGATCGAGTTAGAATGTCAATACCATGTAGCATATATAAATATACTTTATGGGGCGCAGACCAATAGTTCGATGTGCTACAAACGGAATGACTACGTTAGCATACCTCTCATCCTACGGTGCACAGTGCCAAGGACGTCGCCAAAAATGGCAAAAGTCAACATGTTCGGAATGTAAATTTTTGGATGTAATTTGATAGAGAACATTCCAATTATTGTAAATTTGAATATTGATATAAATATGTCAAGTAGTTTTGCGTATACAGAGGTTAAAATTGAATATTTTTTGGCAATGCCTATTTTCCATGTTTAATGACGAAAATTAAAAGCTGCATCTGATCTCATAAATTTTAATATTTACAGTAATCGTCGGTAGAAAAGCAAGTCAGTTGGTTAGCTTGGGATGTAAATAATGTGGCAGTATGTTTTTTTTTTTGAATATAAATACTGATCATATAGAATTTGAAGTTACCCAAAACTGAAGTACTTAGTAAGACGAACTTAAGTGGTTCAGGAAACACTTCCTTTCAGTAATAGCCTCGTCTTCTCACGATCTGGATCCCCCATAGGATTTTCGCCGCCCTACCGACCGTTTTTTGCTTTTCCACAGGGATGCATGCGCATTCATCGCCCACGCCCTTAACTCGGCCTGCGTCGACCCCAAAGGCTTCGGGTTAACCAAGTTTATTGACAGCAGTCCTCGGCCAAATCGTCTGCCCTTTCATTTCCCCTTTCTCCGATATGGCCCAGCACCCAAACAATGGGGATTTTGCCATCCTGAGAGAAAGCGTTAATCTCCTTCTTACACTGCAACACTGTTCGTAACCTTACCGGCCTGGTTGTTATTGCCCTTATGGCAATTTTACTGTTCGTAAAGATGTTCACACTGGAGGTCCTTGCGTTAGCACCACACCACCTCACGCATTCCGTAATCGCCCGGATCTCTGCTTGTAGGACCGTATTATGGTCAGGCAGATCTCAACAGATCTCAATCCTTGGGTTCTCAATGTAGAACCCCAGGCCCATGGTGGTACTTCGATTTGGCTTCTTGTTTGGCTCTTTTCAGTTTGGTCTATAATGTAACCATGAATCGTCTTACAAACGAACAACGCTTGCATATTATTGAATTTTATTATCCAAAGAAAGTTTATAGTGCTCAAATTGTGTTCAGCGACTAAGCTCACTTTTGGCTCAATGGGTACGTAAATAAGCAGAATTGTCGTTTTTGGAGTAAAGATCAGCCAAAAGCATTGCAAGAGTTACCAAAGCATCCAGAAAAATCACAGTTTGCTGCGGTTTTAGGCTGGTGGCATCATTGGACTGTACTTCTTCAAAGATGATGCGAACCGCAATGTAACTGTGAATGGTGAGCGCTATTGTGAGATGATATCCAACTTGTTTTTGCACAAAATGCATGACATGTTGTTTCAACAAAACGGAACCACATGCCACACAGCACGCGTAACTATGGACTTATTGAGAGGTGAGTTCGGTGAAAATTTCATTTCAAGTTCGGGACCGTTAAATTTACCACCTTCATCGTTGGATTTAACGCCTTAAGACAATTTTTTTGGGGGCTATGCTAAAGCTCATGTCTATACAGATAAGTCCGCTTCAATCGACGTTTTGGAAGACAACATTGAAGCATTTATTCGTGAGATACCGGCCGAAATGTTGGAAATATTGGGTTGCCAAAAAAGTAATTGCGGATTTTTTAAAAGAAAGTAAATGCATTTTTAATAAAACTTAGAATGAACTTTAATGAAATATACTTTTTTACACCTTTTTTTCTAAAGCAAGCTAAAAGTAACAGCTGATAACTGACAGAAGAAAGAATGCAATTACAGAGTCACAAGCTGTGAAAAAATTTGTCAACGCCGACTATATGAAAAAACCGCAATTACTTTTTGGGCAGCCCAATAGTATGTAAAAAATGGATCAAGCGAATGGACCATTTGAGGCGCAGTCACAGTCAACATATGCATGAAATAATCTTCATATATTAAATCATATGTACTGTACTATCGATTCAAAGAAAGGTTTCATGCATTTTTCTGAAATGTATGTATTTTTTGAAAAACTTTCCTACAGCTCATAAAAATCACTCTTTATCTATAATCTAAACTTCGAGGGATTAATCTGGACTTTAATATACTACAGATTGTTGGCATACATAACTTGCCAATACCTTTCGGTAGAATGCAGGGGTTTTTTTTTGAAAAATTTATGATTATGTAGCCGCACAGGCACTTAGCCCAAAATTTCATTTTCATTTACTTTTAGTAGAATTCGTACCCCTCTTCTTTAGTGCTTTTACATGTGGGAGGAACAAATTTTCACCCAACTGCCATTTACTCTGCATTTGAATGTCATATTGCCATTATTGAGTTAAATGTCCCAGATTTTGTTTAATCGGCAACATCTCCTTTCGAGTAGGTTTGGAGGCCCTTGAAATTGTTGGGCCAAAATTTTGATCTCAAATTCCTACTCTATTCTCAAATACCTTGAATTTGAGCCCCATAATGTGGTAGTAAATTCTCTGAGAGTTCGTACTCTACTTGTAAAACCCTCATTGTCATGATAGGTGGTTAAAGGAAAAATTATGACCCCCAAACACTTGACGTCATATTTTTATGTCAGACTCGTTCTGCCTTCCAATAAAAGCCCATATTACCAGATCCCGCTTTGGGATGTTCAGTGGCAGGAAAATCCCTCACACAACCACCTTTTGATATTAAAATGTGAAATGCACTTTTTTCATCACAGGCTCATTTTAAAACATCTGAATATTGCAAGTAATGTTAGTCTTTATGAACATAGAACCATACAAAAAGATATTGAATTTGTAGCTTAAAATCTATGTTACCCATCATATATTGTAACCAAAATACTGCACCCTCTTTCCTTTACTTGTTTTAACTCGTTAACTATTTCAATCATAAAGTGCATAGTTTGGCCACTCAAGTAGTTACTTTTACTCCTTTTAATGCTTACATCAATGTTGAAATAATTGCGTTGCCAAAGTTGTATTTAGCCGTTGCCAACATATTAAACCATAAACGTCATTGTCTATAGCCGCAGCTTACGCTACTGACTGACCGCCATGCCAAAGAACATTAAGTAGGGCCACATGCATCACACCGCCACACACCCGCTCCTCCAATAGTGAGATTTTTAGCACACTCTTTCTCTTGCACATACCAAACACCTCTCGCACTCTCACCACTAAAACACTCACTCTTAGCTTTCGGACAATTAATTTGCATTTGTATTCTGTACATCTCTGGAAAAATATCTTTCGATTGATGCCAATTTCATTCAAATCCATCCAGGGGTTTGGTCGTAATATGTATCACTAACTCGCCTTTATAAAACCGACCTAGTGCATATGACCTGTAGCTATAAAATTGTTTTTTTTTTGTTGTTGTACAGCCTCGCAAAACATATGCCAACAACAACTACAACAACAATACAAATGCTTCGCAAGCCAAAGCCGAGCCTTAGAGAATCGGCTGACCCACATGCTAAGTAGGGCCATGCATACCACATCCCCACAAGATGTGGTATACTCTTTCTCTCGCGCCGTTTGGTTCTCTTACTCTCACTACTAATACTGCCATGTATGGCTTTGCATTCACACCCATAGTGAATGCTTTAGAAAAAAAACCAACAACAATTTGCTGGGTTTATCTTATCTTATATATAAAAATCACTTTATGATTGTTTGTAGGTTTGTTGGTTTGTTTGTTTGTTTGTTTGTTTGTTTGTTTGTTTGATTGTTTGTTTGTTTGTTTGTTTGTTTGTTTGTTTGTTTGTTTGTTTGTTTGTTTGTTTGTTTGTTTGTTTGTTTGTTTGTTTGTTTGTTTGTTTGTTTGTTTGTTTGTTTGTTTGTTTGTTTGTTTGTATGTTTGTGTGTTCCTTACAGACTCGGAAACGGCTGAACCGATTTTCTTGAAATTTTCACGGATGGTGCATAATGATCCCGTGGTGAAAATAGGGTACAACATTTTTTGATATCTGAAGGGGGAGCAGACCCTCCCCCTTACCCTAATTTTTCAGAAACGCCAGATCTCGGAAATGGGTGGTGCGATTTAAGCGAAATTTTGTGTGCTCTCATATAGTACCCTAAAAATAAAAATTTGGTATCCAAATTTCGGATGGGGTACCTAGGGGGGCTGCCCCACCCTAAAACCTACCAAACATATATTCAGACCAATCACGACAATATGGGACTCAAATGAAGGTATTTAGGATAAGAAAACGTATCTGATATCCAATTGTCGGACCAAGTGCTAGGGGGACTACCCCAAGCCCCAAAACACCCCTAAATCGGACATATTTACCGACCATGGCAATATGGGACTCAAATGAAAGGTATTTGCGAGTAGAATACGAATCTGATATCCAAATGTGGGACCACGTTTCTGGGGGTTCACCCCTTCCCCAAAACACCCCCCAAACTGGACTTATTTACTGACCATGGGAATATGGGTCTTAAATAAATGGTATTTGAAAGAAGAGCACGATGCTGACATTTTTTCAGGGTCAAGTGTCTGAGGTTCCACCTCACCCCCGAAAACACCCTAAATCAGATATCATGAGAATATCGGGCTGAAATAAAGTATTGTAAGAATGGATTACATCTTACATCCAAACTTAAATTCGTAGACCAATAAGGATATGAGATTCAGACTGTTAGTCAAGCGAATACTATTTTCGTAGCATGGTATTTCACTAAAAGCTCTTTAATTGTCGAAAATAAATATTCCAAGGAAATTTTTGTTCCATATAAAGTAAAAGAAGGCGCAACGGAGCGGGCCCACGTCAGCTAGTAACGGCTATAAAAAAATATGTTCCGATTGGATTCATAGATTGCTTGGAAAGATAACTTAAATAAATTTCTGTTGCAAAGGTCAGCAAAATCAGATGGCAAATATGAATTTTATGGTCCTTAGACCCAAAAACATAAGATCGGTCTATATGACAGTTATGTCCAAGCATGGTACGATTTGGGTCATATTCGGTACGGTCTTTGAGAGTAATATAATTCACCGATCCAAAATTAATGCACAATAGGCTGAAAAGTAGGGAGATCGGTATATATGGCAGCTTTATTGAAAAACTATCCGATTTGTCCCACGTGACTACGTGCAAAATTACAGCTGAAAAAATCATAGATCGGTTTATATATGGGAGCTACATCAGATAACAGTCTGATTTGAACTATACTTAGCACAGTCGTTAGAAGTCAAAACAAAAGGTCAGTTGCAAAATTGCAGTCCAATCAGATAAGATGCGCGCTCTAGGGCCTGAATAAATATAAACTGAAAACTTATCCAGCTATTTTGGGTAATGGACCAGTAGTAGTAATTGAAGACAAAATTAAAACTTCCTTCTTTGAAATCGATTCAAAGAAAAATTGTTTTCTACTTTTCGACGGACAGTGCTAAATCGATTGAAAAATCGATCTAAAATCTACGCAATTTACTTCTAAATGGCTACATAAAGAATGAAATGACCACCCGTCGGATATTAGGCCTGAAAAATAAAAAAAAAACAGCACAAGCTTAGAAATATATCTTCAATCACGACAACTTTTTCCATAACCAAGAAAGACGAAAACGAGCAACCTTTGAGGTCTTTATTACTCTGCTTCTCCGTTTAGTGTGTGTGTGTGTGTGCCCAGAAACAATAAAGGACCTTCCACGAAAATGAGTTGAGCCACAAGCAAAACTTTTGTCCAAATACAATTTCCTACTTTGGGGCACGATAGACTTTGGCTAACAATCAGACAGACAGCCCAACAGACAGACATTGTTATTGAACCTCCTTTTGTGTTTCGTTAATGAGCAAAAGGTGGCGCCGAACGATAAGCACAACACAAATTGCTTGCGTTGAGTTTTCTCGAACGTTTTGCCCTTTTCAGTCGCCATTTCCATCGCCAGCCCTTCACCATGGCCGGCAAAAGTGGCAATATCGATGACAGGACAACACTTTGACGACCCTTTGTTCCCGTATTGCCTTTATTGCCGTTGGAAAAGAGAGATTAAGCGGATGCTTAACAAAAATTTCTTTAGAAACAATTACCTAGAAGAGGAAAAGGACAGATAAAAAGAAAGGAAACGTAGGACCTATAGATTGGTAGGCTTTATTTCGGTTTTTTTTTTTTGCTTTACCTTTCTTTTTATAATTCTTATGTTCTGCTTATTTTACCATCTTTTTGTACTTTCAATAAACATTTAAAGAATTTTCTTGAAAGTTGGAAAATTAAAAAAATTGCATAACAACTTTTGGCCCCACTTTTTTTTTAATAGGAATTATAATTGAATTAAGCGTCCGTAATGGTAGTGATTATAACGCAAATTGTAAGACAAAGGTTTTTTTCACATTCACAAAAGAAAAAGAGGGAAACAAACAAAAATTGCTAAGTTCGGCAGGGCCGAATCTTGGGAACCCACCACCATTGATTCTACTAAAAATTCACACAAACGCTCATGTGTACTTTGCGAACAAAATTTCTGCCAATTTAGTAAAAAATTTAAGCTTCTTGGTTTCGAGGTAGGGCTAACCAGGAAATCGGTTTATATAGCAGCTACATCAGTGTATAGACCGATTTGGACCATACTTATCAATGGAAGTCACAACAGGACATTACGTTCGAAATTTCAGCTAAATCGGATAAGAATTGTGCCTCCCAGGGGTTCGAGATATCAAATCGGGAGATCGGTTTATATGGGATCTATATCGGGATATAGACCGATTTAAACCATACTATCTGCAGGTGTTGGAAGTCTTAACAGAAAACTTTGTGCAAAATTTCAACCCAATCGAATATCAAATGCGGTTTGCGGAGGCCCATGATGTCAAATCGGAACATTAGTTCATATGGGAGCTAGATCAGGTTATACACCGATTTAGACCATACCTACGCCAGGTGTTGGTAGTCGCAACATAACACTACGTGCAAAATTTCAGCCCAACCGTATATCAATTTGGGAGTGAGAACAGAAACAACGGAGGACATGTTGAGGCTTTTGATGAAAACACATTTTTCACAGGTTTCGGCAAAACTCACGGAGACACAGAAATATTGGAAGAATGACGTTGATCGAAGGTTTATAATTACGAAACTTATGGTGAAGGAATCCTGGGGGAGCTTCAAACCATTTGAGTCACCCGGACCTTATGGAATATTTCCGAAGTTACTACAGAAGGAGGCAGACTATCTGGCGCCCCACCTGACCAATATTTTCACAGCGTGCCTGGGACTTGCATATACTCCGAAAGCTTGGCAGGAGGCAAGGGTGGTATTAAAAGCAAGCCCGGCAAAGCTAACTATGCGACACCAAAGACCTACAGACCTATAAGCCTTATGTCCTTTCTATTAAAAATCATGGAACGTATTGTGGACAACATGATAAAAAGTAGGGCATCCAACGAACTACTCAAATACAAAAAGCATGCTTATGGCAAGGGAAGGTCGGTGGAGACTGCCCTGCATTAGATTGTGTAGAAAATAGAAGAATCCTTCGATGCCAAAACGTACACCCAGGCGGAATGCATTGACATTGAGGGGGCGTTTAACAATGTGCGGACCGACACACTGATCCAATCCTTGGACCAATACCGGGTGGACCAGGTCCTTAGAGTCTGGATAAACCATATGCTAAGGAACAGGTGGATAAATTGTGTGCCCCATGATATAAAAATTAGGGAGAAAGTGGCACAGGGCACGCCACCGGGGGGCCATTTTATAGCCACTCCTATGGGTGACCACTATAAATGATCTATTAAGGATGCTGACTGAGGAGAGATTTGAACCAGTCTGCTATGCAGACGATGTTATAATACTTCTAAGGGGAAAGGATCCGAACGAGCTATGCAGAAGGGCCGAAAGGGCCTTGCATATGACTGGGTTAGACCCAGAGGTCTCAATTTTAAAACAGAGAAGATTAAAATATGCCTATTCACGAGGAAGATGAAGTTGGGCCAATTTAAGGCACAACTTTTCCTCAATAAGACGATTTCGATATCTGAAAAGGTCAAATACTTAGGTGTGATCTTGGATAGGAAACTGCATTGGAAGTGTCTCATTCAGAAGCGTACTGAGAAGGTACACACATGTTAGGCAATGTGTAAACGGGCCGTAGGCTCTAAATGGGACCTGAATCCCAGGATAGTTCACTGACTCTACCAGAGCGTGATTAGACCGATACTTACTAACGCCTCAGTAGTTTGGTGGACTGCTATGAATAAAAAGTGTAAAGTAAGGATAAGACAACAGGTTCAGAGAACTTGTTGTCTTGGGATGGGCGGAGCGATAAGGACCACGCCCACTAGGCCAATGGAGACTATTCTAGATATCCGACCCATTGACAGACAGATTACGTGGGATGCAGTCACTGCGGATATGAGACTTAAGGCGATAGGAGAATGGATTGAGGATAAGAGCAGTTCATATTATCGCGGTATAATAGAAGCGACGATAGGGTACCAGGAAGGAATGAAAAAGGTTTCCGTTCGTATACCTAAGACAACATTTGAGGTAGAGTTCGAGGCACTGCAGCCAGCGGCACAGTCTAGGATGGACGGAACCCTAGTATTGCCGTCGGGAAGATCAGGTTACACGGATGGATCAAAGCTAGAGGACAGAGTGGGCCTGGGAATATACATTGAGAACCCAGGGACTGAGATCTGTTTTAGACTGCCTGACTATAATAGGGTCCTGCAGGCGGAGATCCGGGCGATCATGGAATGCGTGAGGACGGAATGCGTGAGGTGGTGTGGTGTTAACGCAAGGACATCGAGTATGAACATATTTACGGACAGTCAAATGGCCATAAGGGCAATAACAACCAGGATGGCAAAATCGCGAACAGTCTTGGAATGTAAGAAGGAAATTAATGCCTTCCCTGCGGATGGCACGATCCGGACTAACTGGAAACTGGAGAAAGCAGACGATTTTGCAGTGAAGGCCGGAAAACTGACGTCAACAAACTTCGTTAACCAGAAGTTTTACTGGTTGTTATTGCCCTTATGGTCATTTTAGTGTCCGTAAATACGTTCTGCCCGAGTTGGGAACCATAACTTTGAGATAGTCAGTAACTTTATCTACCTCGGCACGGCCACAACCGAAACGAATGACACCAGTTTTGAGATAAAGCGAAGAATAATACTGGCAAACAGATGCTACTTTGTACTAAGTAAGCAGTTTAGAAACAAGACCACCTCTCGACAGACGAAGATTACACTATACAAGACAATGATACTACCCGTGTTGTTATATGGTTCTGGAGCATGGGTACTTGTGAAAGCAGGATGAAGCATTGCTAGGAGTATTTGAGAGAAAGATTCTTTGTACAATATATGGACCAGTATGCGTCAATGGAGAATATAGGCAACGTATGAACCACGAGCTGTATGACGACGATAGCATAGTTACGCGTCAAAATTCAACGGCTGCGTTGGTTGGGTCATATTGTCAGAATGCATGAAGAAGCTCCAGCAAAGAAGTCTTTTGAAGGCAAAAAGGGTGGTACACGCAAACCGGAAAGACCAAAACCCGATGGAAAGATCAAGTTGCGGGAGACACCTCGAAACTTGGTGTCAAAGATTTTAGAAAGAGCGCAGAAGATTGAGGGGGCGTACGGCTAGTGGGACAAATGTTCTGTCATAGCCAATTAAAGTAAGTAAGTACACTAAAGTAACCAGAAGCTTTTCGGGTCGATGCAGTCCGAGTTAAGGGCGTGGGTGACGAATGTGCATGTAACCCCGAAACGGTCAGTTGGACGGCGAAAATCCTATGGCGAGATCCAGATCGTGAGGAGACGAGGCTATTACTGAATGGAAGTAAAATGGGGGTGAGTATAGATTTTGGTATCTTAACGGGACACATAGGACTACGAGCTTACTTATGAAAAATCGGTGCGGCAAATGACAGCATGTGTAGGGCAAGTGGGAAAGATGATGAGACGTTGGAGTATTTCCTATGTCATTGCCCAGATTTCGCTAATAGCATATGCAGGCACTTATGTGGGGACACAATACCAGATATGAACCAACTTAGAGACGTGGCATGAACAACAATTAAGGATTTCGTAAATGCCACGGAATTCCTAACTAAAATTTTCTTTTTCGAGATCACTTTTTTAGTATTTAGAGCGCACAACAAGCTGATTACTGCCTTAAGTGTATGTCCATAGTGGCATGGGGCGGATTAAAAACTGCACCCTCTTTTCAACCTAACCAAACCTACCAATTTCACAGTAACAGAATAATTTACGCAATTTTTTATTTTTGAAAATAAAATAGGGTGCCCTCCCCACACGCAAATGAAATCCTGGCTACGTCCCTGGCTTCCATATAAACCGATCTCCCGTTTATACATACTGAAGCTCTAGAGTGCGTAATTCTTATCCGAATTGGCTGAAATTTTGTGCAAGGACGTTTTTTATGACGTTCAAAAGATGTGTCAAGTGTGGTTCGAATCGGTACAGAACCTGATACAGCTTTCATATGAACCGATTTCACGATTGTAGTTTTTGAGCCTCAGAGGGCGCAAATCTTCTCCGATTTGGCAGAAGTTTTGAATAATGGCTTCTCCTATGAGCTTCAACACACGTGCTTATTATGGTCTGAATCGGTTCATAATCTGATATAGCTACTGTTAGCCTGGGAAATAAAATGAACGGCCCTATTGAATGGTGTCTAGAACAGAAACCCCTTTATTTCTTACAAAAACTATCTTAACACCTAATATATACTTAGACTCCTATAAACTGTACAATTTTAAATACCTAAGGACAACAAGTACAACACACATTGATCCTATTTCCATCCACAGGATATGTACATAGTGAACTAGTTACCTATAATAGTTGAAACACGTGCACTCTTAAGGGTTAGAAAATCACTTAATGATAAACAATACATTTAAATTCTTACTTCTACCTAAGCGTCCCAACATGTGTTCATTTTATGATCTAAGATTTTATCATAGAAATCCCCTATCTTTTGGTTTACATACTATGCACATATGTTTGTTGTTTGTTGGCCTATCCTCAACCAAACATACAGAAGTGTACAGCTACCATATAAACAGATCTCCCGAAGCTACTTCCTGAGCCCAATTCTTAACCGATTTGGCTGAAATTTTATACAATGGTCTCCAAAGTCCAAAAAAGTATGCTCCAAAGCGGTTCATGACCTGATATAGCTCCAATAGCGAGCAATTCTTATCCATTATTCTTTGATTGCTCCTAAGAAGATACCGAGCAAAAAACTAGACAAATGCAATCCAATGTCGAGGGTATATAAGATTTGGTCCTGCCAAACTTAGCATGCTTTAACTTGTTTCTTGTTCCTTAATTTAACTACAAATTCTGTGGTGTGAACATTAAATTTTGACCTAATTTCCTTTATAAATAAATTCTGAGGAAATTTTTCCACAAAAAAAAAAATTAATTGCGTTGACAATGTGTATAAAAATTTAAAAATTCGCCACAGTCATTGTGAATTCTGCGGCCGTTAACTTTAAAACCAGTTTGTTTTCTTACATCAATCTCAAACAAACATCTAAAACATCCCTTGTGAATTTAGTGGTATAACTAAATTGAAAAATCCTTTTCTGGGTTACATACCAAAAAAAAAAGTTGCAAGTTTGGGAACAACTAACAGGGTTTAATCTCTAACCAGCGCCTAACTAGCATACAAGAACCAGAGGTAATCTGGCCAGCATCTGTTCCTCAAACACCCATACCTTGGGAATGGGTGACCAACTTACCATCACGAAAAGTTGGAAAGTTGCTTAAGTGTTCATAAAATCCATATAAATTAAATTAAAAGCAACCCAACAACCATGTGGCAAGGTTTGCAAAATTGTTTCCCTTTCGGATGAAAATGTTGAGGTGGGAAGCAATAACAAAAAAAGGAAAATAAAACGACATCCTAAAAGAAAAATCAAAAATCTTTTTTAACTCTATCCCATACCGCAGACAGAGGAAAGAATGTTGCTTATTTTTGGGACATTGCCAGTGTTGCCATTTTTTCTTTTATGCTTTAGTGCAATTTTCAAAAACTTTAAAATGACAGTATTTAACTTCCAAATGTCTTTATTTTGCAATCTCAATTGGTCTTAATGGATCTCAAAATTCACTCGAGTGGTTTTTGGGTTCATTGCGCTTTCTTCATTCTGGATTTCAGATGAATTCTACACCTAAAACATTTTGTCCGAGGAACGCATATCAGCAAGTGACGAACGCATATTAGCAAGTGTCATCCTGCAGAGTCTTATTAATTTTGCAGGGATATCAAACTCAGACATGGCTTGAAATACCTTTGATCGTAAAGGGGTATCAAAAGCGGCTTTGTAGTCAACGAAGAGATGGTAGGTGTTGATTTATCCATCTTGGGTCTTTTCCAGGATTTGGAGCAGTATAAATATATGGTTCAGGGTGGATTTACCAGGTCTAAAGCCGCATTGATAGGGACCAATTATCTATTATTGAAATTTCCGGACTTCATTCTGACTACTGTACATCTCAATTCGCTCACACTCACGTCTTTCCATTTTCTCTTTCTTTCTGAGATATAGACGTTTCTCCTCTCTCCTTTTCTCCCGATACCTCTCCTTCATTTGGCGTGTTGCTACTGATTGCAAGATTGCTCGATATATCGCATTCTTGGCTTCAGTAGCATCTCGACACTCTTGGTCGTACCATGGGTTTCTTGGAGGAGGCTTCCGGTACCCAAGTACGGATTACCCGGCATTTTCCAAGGAGTGGGCAATAATTTGCCACAGCGCCATTAGATCATCGGAACAAGGAGTGCTTTCATCAAGCAGTTGGGTCAGTCGAGTGGATTATGCCGCTGCCATTTGTTGTATTTGCAGCTTTTCAATGTCCAGCTTCAGTGCAGTGTCAGAACGTACTTTGCCTGCCATGTTCAAACGGGTGCGAACCTTTGCTGCAACAAGGCAATGATACGAATCAATCTACGGATTGATCGTATATCTAACACGCTGAATGAATGCCTTCCATCTATCACAATGTGATCAATTTGGTTTCTCGTGTTTTGATCGGGTGACAGACATGTGGCTTTGTGAAATTTTTATGTTAACTGCTACTAACTACCATATTTTTTGCCGCGGCGAAGTCATTCAGCCTCAACCCATTACTGGACGTATCACGTGGAGGTTAAACTTTCCGACTGATGGACCAAAGATGTCTTCCTTTCCTATCTTCGCATTAAAATCTCCCAGAACCATTTTAATGTGATGGTGCCACCTGACTCTCACTGAGACTCTCCTCTCGAAAATCGCTGACTGCCCGCGGGCGCATTTGCAGGCTACTCCGCATAAAAACGGAGCTTTCCACCATCCGCAAACTGTGGACGCGACCGATAGCTTTCTGCTAAGCTTCCCGTGGTAAAGATGGACACCACACAAGTCGGAGATGAAAGTTACGCCGTGTTAGCCGGGAATGTTGCCAGCATTATGAGCGGAAAACCACCGCTGATATTTTTTTGGATGGTCCCTCCAGGATTCGAACCCAGACGTTCAGTGTCATAGGCCGACATGCTAACCTCTGCGCTACGGTGGTCTCGCTTTTATCCTGATGCGCTACCTCAAATTTATTGTCAGATTAATGATTTTGAGCAACTATAACGGATCAAACAAACATATCACTTGACAAACTCTGATATCAAGTGTTTTTAGAATTTTGGTTAAGCGACAGGGTCCTTTCTCAATTCAGGTATCGACAAAATTTTGTATACTTTCTTAAGCACAGGAACACTTTGGTTCTGATGTTCTTCACTCGCAGACAAGAAATACCGAATTTTGACTCAAATTCTTTGAACTGGATAAGCGGCGGGTAGACTGGGGTAGGTCGTAAACTGCATGATGCCGACACCGATTAGAGATTAAATCATCAGGATACGCTTTCCGGAAAAGTAGGAGAAGTTGAGATATCGTTTTTCACGGACGAAAACAGTGGACGGGGTAGAGGGTCTTCGTCGAGACAGGCAAAATTGGTATTTCGCTGAGACTGTCAGAATACAAATAGACCAAAATTGTTACTTCTATAATATCGGATGAAAGACATATATGGTAGTATATATAAATCTGATCCGATTTTGATGAAATTTTGCACGTATTAGGACGTGATACAAAACAGTTCATGCTAAATTTGTAAAGATTAATTTTGTAAAGAACCGAATCAGATCATATTTGGCAAGTATGTTAGAGGTCGTAGAAGTAGTCACTGATCAAAATTTCAACCAAATCAGAAAAGAATTGAGCCCTACAGGGGCTCAACAAGTCAAATCGGGTAATCGGTTTATATGGGAGCTATATCAGGTCATAAACCGATTTCGACCATACTTGGCACTGTTGTTTTCAGCCAAATCGGATAAAAAGTCAAGTCGGGATATCGATTTATATGGGAGCTATATCCAAATCTTAACCGATACGGCCCATTTGAAATCCCCAACGACCTACATCAATATTAAGTATCTGTGCAGAATTTCAAGCGGCTAGCTTTACACCGTCGACCGCTAATGTGATTTCGACAGACGGACGGACGGACATGGCTAGATCGATTCAGAATGTCGAGACGTTCCAGAATATATACACTTTATGGGGTCGCAGATCAATATTTCGAGGTGTTACAAACGGAATGACTAGATTAGTATACCCCCATTCTATGTTGGTGGGTATAAAAATTATATTGTTTATTTCTCCTCCCAGACCAACCCACACAATCTGCGAAAATTCGAAGAAAATCTGTTCAGCTGTTTTTGAGTCAATACGGAAAAACTAGGTATATAAACTAAGTATGTTAGAAATATTGGTCTTTCTAGTCTTAAAGCGCATTGCAAGCATTATGAGCTTAGGAGTATTTGCAACGGGTACATCTGCAACGTATATAAAACGGGGCGGTTGTGACTCGAGACGCAATGGAATTCTACATACGCGATCATGTGTGAGAAGATGTATAGGATCATTAGTTGGCATACATAGAGTAGACACTTATGAGGGCATGCACCAAAGATACTCCAAGGATTACATATAAAGGGTGATTTTTTTGAGGTTAGGATTTTCATGCATTAGTATTTGACAGATCACGTGGGATTTCAGACATGGTGTCAAAGAGAAAGATGCTCAGTATGCTTTGACATTTCATCATGGATAGACTTACTAACGAGCAACGCTTGCAAATCATTGAATTTTATTACCAAAATCAGTGTTCGGTTCGAAATGTGTTCAAATTTTGACAAATTTTGTTCAGCGATGAGGCTCATTTCTGGTTGAATGGCTACGTAAATAAGCAAAATTGCCGTATTTGGAGTGAAGAGCAACCAGAAGCCGTTCAAGAACTGCCCATGCATCCCGAAAAATGCACTGTTTGGTGTGAGATGCTGTTGGACGCAACGTTACGGTGAATGAACACATTTCGAACCGAACACTAATTTTGGTAATAAAATTCAATGATTTGCAAGCGTTGCTCGTTAGTAAGTCTATTCATGATGAAATGTCAAAGCATACTGAGCATCTTTCTCATTGACACCATGTCTGAAATCCCACGTGATCTGTCAAATACTAATGCATGAAAATCCTAACCTCAAAAAAATCACCCTTTACATATGAATGTGTCGTATAGGCATTTCTCTGCAGTCCAAACGTCTATCATGAGATTATCTGCAGAGATTTCTTTAATATTATTTGAATTTTGTCACCTATATCTCATTTTTGCTGACATGTCTTACATATTATCGGTTTTAAAATGTTATTGTCGATATACTGTCATCTATATATTCTTTGATGACATGCTCGCTCACAATGTCGCTTAAAATGTCATGCATGATTTTTGCGACAACTATATGAAAATGTCAAAAACGATTTATATGGCCTGCCAGCTATATGTCTTCACCGATTTGACAAGGTCATGCACTCTTCTTTTAAGACGTCTAGACGACGCGGCCTGCTGGGTTGTTACCTACTACCTAGAGACTTTAACTTCACCTTTATTGTGAGCTACCTATTCAACCCTTACCTAAACCAGTTTGGTTGAAGTTTGATTTTTACGGAATATATTGTCAACATTTCTGGGATTTCGTTCAAAATTGATTTTCTTAAGCAAAACTGATGAAATATTCCAATGTACTTGGCAATAAATATCTTCTCCTTGGCAACACTGCAAACAAAGTTCTAAATCACTAGAATTAAATACCAAATGTTTCTTTGGGCATATTTCTATTCCTACATTTCATTGCTCTTTTCATTATTCTTTGTGCCACAACAACATGAAATTCAATTTAAACGATTTTATGTCAATTCACTTTAAACCCCAAAAACAAAATCTTTTTTCAAAACATTTTTGCTAGGCTGTCAAGTTTCGCAGTGCCACACAACAACTGGCGGCACGTGGAGGTCGACCCATTGCTTGCGTTGCTCGTGGTCCCTCTGGCAAGTGCATCGGAAGCAACTTTAAATGTGAAATTCATCGGCATCATCATAAGGTCGTAGAATTTTGGGCCTTTGCGTCTCTATGATGGTAATGAAATACAGAGCAGCGAATGAGAGGAGAATGGATGCGAATAGGGATTGTATTTCCCAATGGTTTTGCTTGCTGTTGTATGCCACAAGTTGATGTTGTTTTTCTTTTGAAACTTTGGCAAACAGTTACTGCTGCAATAACAACATCAAATGAAAACTTTGAACAACAATGGTTTAGTGTTTTTCGTGACTGTTGTATTGAATCCTGCGATTTTGTTACTTTTCAGTTTTAAGAAAGTTTGTAAATCTTTCAGTAAAACACAAAAATAATTAAATGAATTAATTACCACAATAAATTAAGGTTTTCCTTAACTTAAATGGTCTCCACTGTATTTAATCTTACAAAACAAAAAGCAATAGGTCCCGAGCCCTAGATGGTTGGAAAGAGCATTGGCGTTGCTCAGGGTTTCCGTATGTGTGCGTATTTGTTACCAGAGTAACTGAAAATTAGCCTACCCTCGCATTCTCTGTTAAAAACATCCTGTTTTCTTTATATATCTGAGGAGACAAAATTACACAGACCGGCGAAAAATCGCTTCCACACCATGGAAAGCCTATGTCCCTTTAGACATGGTCGTGAACCAAGCAAGTGCTTCTCACCCTTATCAAGACAGCTTCTGCAGTAATCATTATGTGGGATTTCTGAATGCACCATCATATGGCCGATATCATATCGCCCGGTTATAACTCCCTTAGCCAGCAGCTGCCTAGCACCTCCTGTCGCTGATAGGTCAGATTGTCCTTTCAGTTTGGCATCCACCTACAGACACCTTACTTGCCACCGTCTTCGCACTAGCCACCTTCTCAGTTATGTTCAATAGTTCGTCAAATAAAGACATCGGCATCGGATAATTATGAGCTCCACATAGGCTGGAACCTTAAGCTCCGATCTGTGTGGTGTTCAACGTTATATCGAGAAGCTTAACTGGGAGATACCGTGCGCGTCCACAGATTGCGGATAGTAGAATGTTCCATGCGTGTGAGTGACTATGATGCTCGTTATGCTTACTCAACTTTGGGACCTCTACATGCAGGTGAGGCTAGAACAACAACGACACAGGTGACGGGTTCTCTCATGGAGCACCCATGCATACACCCTTCCGCCTTCTTATTTCTTGGAATATCATCATGTTCAAGAATAGAAATCAGAGCTGTGTCACGAGTCCAGAGTTCATTTAGGCATACCAAACATTCCGCAAATGACCTGTCCTCGAATCAAGGGCTTTGTGCGCCGCCATTTCATCCATATAAACTCTGAAAAATCCCTCCCCAGGCTATCGTAACGTCATAAATCCCTGTCGGAAGTCTCAACGACTCATAATGGGATGAGCAACAAGTAAAAAGGCATTAAGTTCGGCCGGGCCGAACTTTCGACACACAACACCTCGGGTATATATGTAAACCACCTTTTGTCATAATCCGGTAAAAACTGCATAATTTATGCACCCGTAGCAGCTATATCGAAATATGGGCCAATTTGGACCAAATTCGACACGGACGTTGAGTGATCTAATAAATACAAGTCACTATATATCCAAGTTTTATCCAAATATAGACCGATCTGAACCATATAGGAAAAGAGTGTCAAAAAGCCTTACATAAGTACTTTATCAAATTTCAGCGAAATCGGATAATAAATGCGTCTTCTACGGCACCAAGATTTTAAATCGAGAAATTGCTCTATATGGCAGCTATATCTAAATATGGACCGATCTAGGCCAAATTAAAGAAGGATGTCGAACGGCCCAACATAACTTACTGTCCCAAATTTCGACGAAATCGGACAATAAATGCCAAGGCCTTAAATCGGCAGATAGGTATCGCAGCTTTATCTAAATCTGGACATATCTCAACCAAATCGAAAAAAGATGTCAAAGGGCCCAACACAACTCACTTTCCTAAATTTCAGCGAAATCGAACAATAAATGCGTCTTTAATGGGGCCAAGACTTTAAATCGAGAGATCAGTCTATATGGCAGCTATACCCAAATCTGGGCCGATCTAAGCTAAAGGATGGCTTGTCTGTGCATCACATTCGGACTGAGGAGGACACCCTCTGATGCAGTGAATTTGATGCTACATCTTATGCCTCTGGACATTGTGGCTATTCAAATTGCAGCGACCACTGCCGTGAGGTTAAGGAAGCTTTCTCTTTGGCTATGTGGCGGCTATGGACACTGTGTTAAGTTACAATGTACGATGTTCCAGGCAGTGTGGATTAGACCCTACCTGAGCCTTTTTTTGATAAAAAGTACTGTACCACCATTCCGGATAGAACCGATTGGAACTACTAAAGGGTGATTTTTTTGAGGTTAGGATTTTCATGCATTAGTATTTGACAGATCACGTGGGATTTCAGACATGGTGTCAAAGAGAAAGATGCTCAGTATGCTTTGACATTTCATCATGAATAGACTTACTAACGAGCAACGCTTGCAAATCATTGAATTTTATTACCAAAATCAGTGTTCGGTTCGAAATGTGTTCATTCACCGTAACGTTGCGTCCAACAGCATCTTTGAAAAAATACGGTCCAATGATTCCACCAGCGTACAAACCACACCAAACAGTGCATTTTTCGGGATGCATGGGCAGTTCTTGAACGGCTTCTGGTTGCTCTTCACTCCAAATGCGGCAATTTTTCTTATTTACGTAGCCATTCAACCAGAAATGAGCCTCATCGCTGAACAAAATTTTTCAAAATTTTAACACATTTCGAACCGAACACTGATTTTGGTAATAAAATTCAATGATTTGCAAGCGTTGCTCGTTAGTAAGTCTATTCATGATGAAATGTCAAAGTATACTGAGCATCTTTCTCTTTGACACCATGTCTGAAATCCCACGTGATCTGTCAAATACTAATGCATGAAAAT
Source organism: Stomoxys calcitrans (assembly GCF_963082655.1). Lineage (NCBI taxonomy): Eukaryota > Metazoa > Arthropoda > Insecta > Diptera > Muscidae > Stomoxys > Stomoxys calcitrans. Next base: position 137,249,313 of record NC_081555.1, read on the forward strand.
CCTAACCTCAAAAAAATCACCCTTTATATCCCTGGTAATCGAAGTTACACAGACATTCTATACGGATGGTTCCAAACTAGACGACCAGGTGGGCTTTAGGGTGTACTCTAAAGATTTAGAACTGGTCATATCGAAAAGGTTACCCGACCACTGTCCAATTTAGCTTTTCTGGGCCACAGAGATATCCTAGGGACTGTAGAGCGGACAAGCTTGCGACACTAGGAACTACCTTACACATTCCAGGGGTACTGGAATCTGTTGGTATGCCTATAGCAACATGAAAGCAAAGTCTTCAGGATCAGGCGCAAAAGGAAAGAAAGGAGTTGTGGTTATTCCGAAATTATGTGGCCTGGTCTAGACTTTAAGAGGTCCACCGCTTTACTATCGCTGGCCGTGTTGACAGGTCACTGTCTCATCGGACAATATGCTGACAGACTGAAGGTTACCAGTAACGACTTTTACCGTAGCTGTGAGGACGTCGAGGAAGAAGAGACTATAGAGCATCAGTTGTGTGTTTATCCCGCAGTGGCAGTCAAAAGGAGTTCCACTTTCATTTGTTTGAGAACTTGTTTGATCTAGCGGCTGTGAACTTTCGCAAATTGTTGGGCTTTTTTTGAACCGATCTGGATTGGATACTAAAATTCTGAACTAATTTGCACGAAATTTGGTATGCAACGTTGTATTACTCATCTGAAAGCCTCTGGTAAATCAAAATCGCTTTAGATTTAATAAAATCTACTATGTCTCCTGGCTATCAGTCCTTAGATTAGGTAAAGTTATAGTGGCACTCTGTATTCAGACTCACTTTGACACTGAAGTGCATTCTGTGTCAAAATGAAGTCCATGAATGAGACTTTTGTCCTAAACTGCTAAAGCACAGCGATTGGACTCTTCAAGTATAGATTGCACCACATAATCGTGGAGATTTTCACAACCTATAGTCCGGGCTTATATGGTCAAATTAGCTATGTCCCAATATAGACCGATTTGAACCATATAGGACAAGGATGTCGAAAAGTCTAACATAACTCACTGTGTCAAACTACAGCGAAATCGGATAATAAATGCGTCTTTTATGGGGCCAAGATATAAAATCGAGGGATCGCTGTATACGGCAGCTATAGCCAAATTGAAGAAGGACGTTTAAGGGCCTCATACAACTTACATTCCCAAATTTCGGCCAAATCGGACAGTAAATGCGCCTCTTATGGATCCAAGACTTTAAATCGAGAGATCGGTCTATATGGCAGCTATATCCAAATCTGTACCGATTTGGACCAAATAGAAGAAGGATGTCGAATGGCCTTACACCACTCATTGTCCCAAATTTCCGTAAAATCGGACAGTAAATGGCGGATTTTTTAAATCGACAGACATTAGCTTTTATGCCACTGCAGACATACCCACAAGTTGCCAGTTTTTAATTGAAGATGTAGGCTTTTTTATGTTTTATCCTACCAGTTTGCTTTGAAAGTAATACAATCTCACCCGCCAAAGGCAAATATAATTTAGAATTGAATTTTGTATACAACGCATATTATATTTCAATAGCAGCAGATAATGACTAGCCATTGAAATACTTTAGACTTTTTTTTTAAATATTGATTTTACACTTAAAAGCTACAGCTAGACAGAGAGATAAAATCATTCAAGTATTATAAGAAGCCAAAGCTTCACCTTCCTTATCCTGCATGACCAACAATAATGTCCTAGTGTAATGATGTGGGCAGCCAGTACGCTTTCGCTGGGTGTTTTGCTGTCAATTTCATTGATTTTTTGAAATGATATTCCAAAGAAAGTTTATCTATTCCCATGATTATAGGGAGGGAAAATTGCTAAAATTCTTGGTGACATTCTGTCATGTAAGCTAAACGTGTTATTTAAACATTTCCAACTTTACCATAAAGCTTGGGGGGATTTTTGTCACAAAAATATATAAACTCATTTCAGATTGGTCAATGTGATGGTGTGAAACCACCACTATCAGTTCGATTTATATGGAGTATGATAATCTGTTTGTCAAAGTGAATTGAGAAAGTGGGTAGTTCTACAGACATCATTATAGAGGGAGTAAATCAGTGCTACTATTCACAAAACATTTTGGCTTACTTAAACTTAAGTTTATTTCTGATATTTCTGTATAAAAATTGAAAAATTGAAAAATTTAATTGGATAAAGGGTTGCCCTATCTTAATTTAGAAAATCATTTCAAGGTTTAATTCTAATTAATTACAATAGTCTGTTGTTGAATATTCTTTAACTATTAACTGGATAAGAGGCTAGCCATACGCATAAAAACGGCATAAAAAATCCACATAAAAGCCAACGTTAGCCCTATTTGCGCTCATGCCCTGATGGAAGACAAGGACGTGTACACCAAGGATTATTTCTACAATCGTCCAGAGACAGAATACGACCACTTCCCCGTCCATGTTATTAAGATCGATTTTGAAGATTTTATTGCAAAGGTGAGGAAGGAAAATATCTCTGGTTCAACAGTAGCAAAATTAAGCCACCACGAGATAACGTTCGTTAACAGGTTGAGGCTAATAGATTACGTTGCGGCAAAAAACATGGTAGTTCGCAGAACAAGATTTCAACATAAACAAGTAAAAACATGCTAAGTTCGGCGGGACCGAATCCTATATGCCCTCCACCATGGATCGCATTTATTAAGTTCTCTGAAAAACTTTTTCAAATATATAAGAGCTATGCCAAGTTATTGATTTGACACAATTGTTGGAAGTGATATCAAAACACCACGTGCAAAATTTCAGCCAAATGGATAAGAATTTAACCTTTTAAAGGGTGATTTTTTTGAGGTTAGGATTTTCATGCATTAGTATTTGACAGATCACGTGGGATTTCAGACATGGTGTCAAAGAGAAAGATGCTCAGTATGCTTTGACATTTCATCATGAATAGACTTACTAACGAGCAACGCTTGCAAATCATTGAATTTTATTACCAAAATCAGTGTTCGGTTGGAAATGTGTTCAAATTTTGACAAATTTTGTTCAGCGATGAGGCTCATTTCTGGTTGAATGGCTACGTAAATAAGCAAAATTGCCGCATTTGGAGTGAAGAGCAACCAGAAGCCGTTCAAGAACTGCCCATGCATCCCGAAAAATGCACTGTTTGGTGTGGTTTGTACGCTGGTGGAATCATTGGACCGTATTTTTTCAAAGATGCTGTTGGACGCAATGTTACGGTGAATGAACACATTTCGAACCGAACACTGATTTTGGTAATAAAATTCAATGATTTGCAAGCGTTGCTCGTTAGTAAGTCTATTCATGATGAAATGTCAAAGCATACTGAGCATCTTTCTCTTTGACACCATGTCTGAAATCCCACGTGATCTGTCAAATACTAATGCATGAAAATCCTAACCTCAAAAAAATCACCCTTTACAAGCTCAAGAAGTCAAAACTCAAGATCTTATTGGCAACACTGGTTTTAACAGCTCACGCACGTTTCGTGTTTTGTTTCACTGTCAAACATATTCAGTTTGGTCTTTAATTTAACCATAAATCGTCATACAAATGTACAACGCTTGCAGATTATTGAATTTTATTATCAAAATGCGATCCAGTTTTTTTTTTTCTCAAAAAACTGTGTTCAGCGATGAAGCTCATTTCTGGCTTAATTGTCGATTTTGCAGTGAAGAAGAAGATACACCAAGAAAAAGTCACAGTTTGGTTCGGTTTATGGGCTGGTGGCATCATTGGACCGTACTTCTTCAAAGATGATGCGATCGTAATTGTGAATGGTGAGCGCTATAGTGGTATGACATCCAAGATTTTTTTCGCCCAAAATGCAAGAGCTCGACCTGCATGACATGTGGTTTCAACAAGACGGTGCCACATGCCACACAGAACGCGTAACAATAAATTTATTGAGAGGCAAGTTCGGTGAACATTTTATTTTACGTTCGGGAACGGTTAATTGGCCGCCTAGATCGTGCGATTCAGCACCTTTAGACTATTTTTTATGGGGCTATGTTAAAGCTCATGTCTATACAGACAAGCCTGCTTCAATTGACGCATTGGAAGCCAACATTGAAGCATTTATTCGTGAGATACCGGCCGAAATGATGGAAAGAGATTGCATGTATATGTGATAGTTGGAAGGCATTCACTGACTAAGCATTCTGACACTGAACGGAAGGTGGTTATCGGAAAGCTGTAATAACAACTGATGGCAATGACATACTCCACTTGTTGAAAGCACTCATTGTCCCGATGATACAACGGCATAGTGGCTATTCATTGCCCATTCCATGGAAAATGCCTCAAAATCCGTAATTGAGTTCCAAAAGCCTCCCCCAAAAAACTCATGGTACGACAAAGAGAGTCGAAATGCTACCTAAAGATCTCTCATCTGTTTTCGCGGTTTCCGTCGCCCATATTGGAGTACAACTCTGCAATCAGTAGCAATGCGCCAGACGAAATAGAGTTATCGGGAGAAAAGGAGGAAAAGGAAAGATAAGAAACGTCTATTCTGCAGAAATATAACGGAAATGGAAAGAGGTGAATGTGATCGAATTGAGATATACAGAAGTCAGACTTAAGTCCGGAAATTTTACCAAAGAATCAAACATTAAACCGATGGCTTTACTGAAGGCACTTCCTCCTGCAGCGACAAAAAAGGAACGCTGGAAACTTATATAGATCGTGTGCTGATCTGTGCTGAGGATATGGAAATAATATTTGGCGCTGCTAGTGTCCAGCAATGGCAGCGAGAAGGATCCCACCAAGATCGACGAAAGAGTAGATGTTATGAGTCGGAAGAATATATTGGTTGCAGCGATCCAGGAGACAAAGCAGACCAACACCTGCAGCCTGCACAGTTGTCACGGATATAATGTGCTAAGTAAGGATCGCTACAGGAATGGAGGTGGGGGATTGGCCTTCGTGGTACACCATTCCGTGCAGTATAGACCCATTACGCTTGCGCCTGGCAAGCGATAGTGACCCTAAGGTCCAGTGTATGGCGACAGCAATCAGGTCCTGTACTGCCGAGATAGAGCTATACAACGTGTACATATTGCCGGTTGGTAGTTGTGACCCAGTTAATGGCCAAGATTAGAAGCCCGACATAAGTGGGGTCTGGCCAGAATCATCTGGTTCGAGGAGACTTTAATGTGTATGACGTTTCATGGCATTCTCATCTAGGTAATGACCAGCGGGGAATAGCTTTGGCAGAGCAGATTGAAAGCTCCATGTTTTGCACGGTAAATGAGGATGCCCCCACTAGGATTACGAGAAGGTGCTGCAGCTCGCCAGATATTTCCATTGCATCCCCTCCTCACCTGAGTGACGTATCCTGGCAAGCCGTAAATTTTTTGGGATCAGACCACCACCCCATAATTCTCACCATCGACCGACCACCCGACTTCATAACCTCTGAATCCCGGATGTTTATCAATCACAAGAAGGCCGATTGGGTCGGCTTCAGAGAGTACACCAATCGCCGCTTCATCGAATCGACACCCCCCTCAAATGTGGTAGTTGCCGAGACGATATTCCGATAAATCAATAACGCAGCAGCCGCTCCCTTTATACCAGCCGGTCGAATACCCCAAGTGCGGCCCAAATTCCCAACGCAGGCAGTGGTACTCCCAACATGCTGAATCTAGAATAAAACAGGGTAGACGACGAACACAAGCGGAACTTATGGCTGGTATACTTGGAGTTATGCATCTAAGGTACCGATATATACAAACTGTGGTCTACTGTTGAATCACTCTCAAAACCCGGTAGTCGGGACGACAGAACCTCAGTCACTTTTGGCGACGTAACTGTGACTGATTCGAAGAGCTGCGCCAGGTTGTTTTACCATCAATTTATTGTGCATCGGGAGAGTGAGAGGAGGAGAGTCGTTCGTCATATCCATGGTCTTTGAGCCGATGGACAGCCATCACAATTAACCATGGACGAAGTTACGAATGTCATTCGTGACGCCAAGTCATCCAAGGCGTTGAACCCAGACGGAATCTCTACACTGATGACGCAGAATTTGGATTTACCTGGAGACGAGTGTCTTAAAACTGTCCACAACCTGTATTTGAACACTCTTATAGTATCCGATGTCTGGAAAATGGGCAGTGATGCTGCTACTGAGGCCTGGAAAGGACCCGAATAAAGGGGAGTTGTACAAACCGATCTCTCTTCTCTCACCAGCAGCCGAGACGTTTGAAGGACTACATCTCCTAAACCTCGTTGGAGAATTTCCATTCGCAGAGTATCAGCATAGATTTCGAAGACGGCAAGTCATCCAAGGCGTTGAACCCAGACGGAATCTCTACACTGATGATGCAGAATTTGGATCTACCTGGAGACGAGTGTCTTAAAACTGTCCACAACCTGTCTTTGAAAACTCTTATAGTTATAGAAAAATGGGCAATGATGCCGCTACTGGGGCCTGGAAAGGACCCGACTGAAGGACAGCCGAGACGTTTGAAGGACTACTCCTCCTGAACCTGGTTGAAGAATTTCCATTCGCAGAGTATCAGCATAGATTTCGAAGACTGCACAGCATAACAACTGCTTTGCATGCCATCACCGCACACATTTGCCGTGGCTTCAATCAGCACAGGCTATGTGATAGGACTGTCCTCTTGGCAATGGAACTATCGAAGGAATTCGACACGGTGAGCACTGCCAAACTATTTGAGGACATCGCCAACATGTCCCTCCAGCCAGGCCTGAATTGTCTGTGTGGTCGCCAGTCAATTATCGAATTTACGGATAACAAATCGAAACACCGTGGAGTGAAACAGGGAGTTGCTCAAGGCGGGGCGATACCTCCGGCACTTTTTAACCTCTACCTAGCCCCCATCTCACCAAAGCAATTGATCAGTTTGTGGTAAGTTATGTAGCCTAGTGTGGTACCGTCAACTATGTGACACACAGTGGAATAATATTAAGATTTGTCGGAATGCCGCCCTCCGAACGGCAACGGGCTGTCTCCTCAGTTCTCACAAGGCCCAGGAGACAAAGATGCTAGCCTTGCGAATACATAACAACTTAATGTCTAAGCAATACCTCTTGGCATTGCTATCGCAGGGACCATCAAAATCATCATGTTGTGGATAGCTAACCAGCGTCCAGAAGCCTTTAGGTAGGTCTACCTAGAGGTCTATCTAGAGCATGAGGTCCAAAGCAACAAGGGAGAATCCCAGTAAATACCTTTTTGGGTATTTATAATTTTGCAGATCTCTTGGTTATAAAAACATTTTTCAAAAGTTTTTTGATGATTCTTTGTATATAAACCTGATCTTCTGATTTCACAAAATCGCATTTTAGTTTTATATAGCCGCTATATAGACCGATCTCCAGACTTAAAGTGTTGAGGCAATAAATTGGTATTTTTTCATCCGATTTCGTTGAAATTTGATACCGTGAGTTCTAGTAGACCCCTATTCATTTCTGTGAAGTGCGGTTAAGATCGGACTTTATTTGGATATAGCTGCCCTAGACCGCCCTCCCGATCTTCCGATATAGGGCATTGAGGCCATAAAAGATCCATTTATTAGCCGACTTCGATGAAATTTGGCACAGTATATTCTGGTAGACCCCTACCCATTCCTATCAAATGTGGTACAGATCGGACCTAACACAACTCACTATCTCAAATTTCGGCAAAATCGGACAATAAATGCGACTTTTATGGGCCCAAGGTCTAAAATCTAGAGATCGATCTATAAGGTAGCTATATCCAAATCTGAACCGATCTGGGCCAAATTGAAGAAGGATGTCGAAGGCCCTAACACAACTGATTGTCCTAAAATTCGGCGACATCGGACAGAGATCGGTCTATATGTCAGCTATAACCAAATCTGTACCGATTTGGGCCAAATTGCAGAAAGATGTCGAACTGTCGAACAAGTACATACAAATCTGGACCGATCGGAGCCCAATTAAAGAAGAATGTCGAGTCACCTAACACAACCCACTGTCCCAAATTTCAGCAAAAACGGATAAAAAATGTGGCTTTTATGGGCCTAAGACCTTAAGTCGGCCGATCGATCTATATGGGGACTATATCAAGATATAGTCCTATAAAGCCCATCTTCGAACTTAACCTGCTTATGGACAAAACCAGTAAGGAATGGCAAAAGTCGAGCAGTGCCGACTGTATAATACCCTACACCTATCCGATAAGTACAATGTGGGAACTATACCCAATTCTGAACGAATTTTGATGGACCTCGGCGAGCAAATACGTTCAAACTGTAATAACAGTGGTTGACAAATGACAACATTATTGCAAAGTACCCAAAATCTGACGAATATATACATGGGAGCTATATCTAAATCTGAACCGATTTCAAGCAAACTTTAAAGATGTTGTGGAAGTCATCGAGGAAAGCGTTGTACGAAGATTTGGGAAGATTGGTCAAACAATGCGCCTGCAGTGGCTCTTGGGAAGAAAATCTGGCGATATTCATATATGAGAGCTATATCTAAATCTGAGCCGATTTTTTCTAATTTCAATAGGCTTCGTCTCTAGGCCGAAAAACATGCCTCTACCAAATTTTAAGACGATCGGATGAAATCTGTGACCTGTACACAAATTAACATGGACAGACGGACAGACGGACCGACAGACAGGCAGACAGACAGACAGACGGACATAGCTAAATGGAAACAGAAAGTGATTCTGAGTCGATCAGTATACTTATCAATGGGTCTATCTATCTTCCTTCTGGGTCTTACAACCAAAAGCCCTTAGTTATATTGTAATACCCTGTACCACAGTAGTGGTGTAGGGTGTAAAAAGAATCTGTGCAAAGATTCAGCTCGATATCTCTGTTTTTAAAGACTGTAACGTAATTTCAACAGACAGACGGACGGAAACGGCTAGATCGTCTTAGATTTTTACTACGATCAAGAATATATATATATATATATATATATATATATATATATATATATATATATATATATATCGGATAACAAATATATATGGACCCGTGCGGGATAGCTGTGAGCACCACACAGGCTGGAACATTAAGGTCTGATCTGTGTGGTGTTCATTGCTGTCAAGAGAAGCTTAGCTGCGAGCTATCGGGCGCGTTCACAGGTTGCGTATAATGTAATGCTACATACGGAGTAGCTGCTACGGCAGTCGCAGACAACCAGCAATATTGAGCGAAGAGTCTCAGTGAGAGACCGGGAGGCATTGGCCCTTGCACAAATACTGAATGCCTATGATGCTCGATATGACAAGCCGGGTTTTTCGTGCCTTTAAATAACCATTGACCATAATGTTTCCGTGGCAATCGGTTCTTTGCACCGGAACGAGCTTGCTCACCCACACCCATAGGAGCTTGACGAGGATCGCCACCCCCACATATAATATGTGGCTACAACAACAATAACAATATATATGAAAACTGCACAACCGGGATTGGACAAACCTTGTGTTGCAATCTGCCAACTGACAGCTGCATAGCAAAGCTTGCCATTTTTAAAGTTATACGCACTCAGACTGTTTCGACATACGAGCGCTATTTGTGTTGTTTACAGTAACTTTCAAGATTTATCTCGCTCAAAAATGGAATTAAATCGTGAACATTTTCATGCGATTATTTTTTACATCATTCGATGTGGATTTACTCAACAACAATGAATCGATGAACTTAATTCAATTTTTGGTGATGAAGCTCCATCGTGGACCAGTGTTTATCGATGGCATGGTGAATTCAATCCAAGACGAATTTCGTGAAGGTCGTCCAAAATCAGTTGTTGTTCCAAAAACCATTGATGCTGTGCGCCAACTGATATTGCTAGAACGTCATGTGAGCTATGGTGAGATTGGAAGTGAGACCACCATCCATTCAATATTGCATAAACATTGGACCTTCAACAAATTTGTTCGCGTTGGATTCCACACAATTTTTCAATCGCTCAAGCAAAGGTTCGTGTCGATTGGTCGAGAGAAATGCTCCAAAAATAGGATCGCGGTGCTTCGAAACACGTTTATAACATCGTGACAAGTGATGAATTGTACATTTACGCGTATGAGGCCTCACACATCGGCTGAAACAACTACATGTTTGTGCACTAAAAACATCTATTTTATGTGTCATCCGCCGTATTGTCCTGACTTGGCACCATCAGGTCGATGTTGTTGTATTTCAAATTTCAACAAAATCGGGTAATAAATAAAGATTTTATGAGCTTCAGACCCTTAACCGGCATTCGGTCTATATGATAGCTATATCTACATACAGTCCGAACCATATTTGCAATCGGTCTATATTGCAGATATATCTAAATATCGTCCCATCATATATATATATATATAAAGGGTGATTTTTTTGAGGTTAGGATTGTCATGCATTAGTATTTGACAGATCACGTGGGATTTCAGACATGGTGTCAAAGAGAAAGATGCTCAGTATGCTTTGACATTTCATCATGAATAGACTTACTAACGAGCAACGCTTGCAAATCATTGAATTTTATTACCAAAATCAGTGTTCGGTTCGAAATGTGTTCATTCACCGTAACGTTGCGTCCAACAGCATCTTTGAAAAAATACGGTCCAATGATTCCACCAGCGTACAAACCACACCAAACAGTGCATTTTTCGGCATGCATGGGCAGTTCTTGAACGGCTTCTGGTTGCTCTTCACTCCAAATGCGGCAATTTTGCTTATTTACGTAGCCATTCAACCAGAAATGAGCCTCATCGCTGAACAAAATTTGTCAAAATTTGAACACATTTCGAACCGAACACTGATTTTGGTAATAAAATTCAATGATTTGCAAGCGTTGCTCGTTAGTAAGTCTATTCATGATGAAATGTCAAAGCATACTGAGCATCTTTCTCTTTGACACCATGTCTGAAATCCCACGTGATCTGTCAAATACTAATGCATGAAAATCCTAACCTCAAAAAAATCACCCTTTATATATATATATATATATATTCCGATCTTAACCAAATTTGAGTCAGATCTCGGGAAGTCTTAAAATACTCAATGTTTAAAATTACAGCGAAATCGGATAAAAAATAAAGCTTTAATGGGCATGAGACTCTTTATCGGCAGACCGGTTTATATAGCAGCTATATGCAAATATGGTCCGATTTGGTCCGTACAATAACTTAACTAGCGTGCATCAAAAAGACGCATCTGTGCCAAATTTCAGCTTCATATCTCAATTTTGGAAGGCTGTAGAGTGATTATAACAGACGGTTGGACAAACACACGGACATCGTTGAATCGTCTTCGAATTAAATGACGATCCGAAATATTTATACTTTGTAAGGTCGGAAATTGATATTTCTATGTCCTACGGTGGTGGGTATAATGAGCAACAGTATAGTACTAATGCTTAGTTTCTACTTATAGGATAGGTGAAGGGTATTATATAGTCCGTACGGATTTATGAACGTTCTTATCTGTTTTATAGTGCGATGTGGCAACTTTCGAGGCGAAAAGTTAAACTCATTGTAAGGCTCAAAAAGAATTTAATTGAATTTTAAATTTTTTCTTTAGGAATTTTGTTATCATTAAAAAAATGTTTCTTATATGAATTTTAATTGAAGTTTTGTCTTTGAAGAGAATTTTACTGAGTTTTTGACTTTTGAGAAATTTTCATTGTCATTCCATATTTCATAAAAATCTTCAGTTTTAGTTAAACATGACACTTGCTGGCATTGAATAAATACCCAAAAATGTTCTTCGAATAACAAACCCATGTACAACCATTTATGGAAGAATCACAAAACTGCGAAAGAACAAATTAACCAATATGTGTAAACATATCTACGAGTACAAATGAAAACAGGTGTCATAATAATGAAACAACTTGGACCTGGTCGATACAAATGTTTCCAAATTGATTTCATTACATAGTTTGACAAAGTGTATTTAGCAAGAAAACAAAAAAGTTTCGGTAACACAAATATTAATATGAGGTGGAGTGGGAGTTTTCTTGGAAACTAAATCAAGATCTAGAAAAATTTACTATGAATATGAATTTCCATATAAAAATTTAGTGAAAAAGGTTTTTTTTTTCTACAATAGTACTTACTTGCTTTAATTGGCTATGACAGAATATATGCCCCATTAGCCTAACTAAGCCACTTTAGCTCAGAGGTTTGCATGTCAGCCTATAACGCTGAAAATCTGGTTACGAATCATGGCGAGAACATCAACAACATTTTCAGCGGTGGTAATCTCTTCCTAATGCTGGCGACATTTATAAGGTACTTTGCCATGTAAAAACTTATCCCCAAATAGGTGTCGCATTGCGCCACACCGTTCGGACTCGGCTATAAAAGGAGGCCCCTTATCATTGTGTTTAAACTTGAATCGGACATCACTCATTGGTAGGTGAGAAGTTTCCCTCTTCCTTGGTGGTTCCAATTGCGTTCCAATCGCCAATTATCTGCACTCCTTTGAAATTTCTGACACCAAATTTCAAGTTGTCTCTCACCACAAAATCTTTCCATCGGACTTTTGGTGGGACTTTGACTTTTGCGTGAACCGCTTCAAAAAGACTTCTTCGCTGGAGCTTCTTCATTCATACGTGTTTCCATTGATGGAGAGTCATATGAACCACGAACGTTTAACATATCAAAATGCAAAGGTTGTGTGGGACCTTTGTATTTTTATACCCACCACCGAAGGATGGGGGTATATTCGTTTTGTCATTCCGTTTGCAACACATTGAAATACCCATGTCCGACCCTATCAAGTATATATATATATATATATATATATATATATAGGTTTGCATGTCAGCCTATAACGCTGAAAATCTGGTTACGAATCATGGCGAGAACATCAACAACATTTTCAGCGGTGGTAATCTCTTCCTAATGCTGGCGACATTTATAAGGTACTTTGCCATGTAAAAACTTATCCCCAAATAGGTGTCGCATTGCGCCACACCGTTCGGACTCGGCTATAAAAGGAGGCCCCTTATCATTGTGTTTAAACTTGAATCGGACATCACTCATTGGTAGGTGAGAAGTTTCCCTCTTCCTTGGTGGTTCCAATTGCGTTCCAATCGCCAATCATCTGCACTCCTTTGAAATTTCTGACACCAAATTTCAAGGTGTCTCTCACCACAAAATCTTTCCATCGGACTTTTGGTGGGACTTTGACTTTTGCGTGAACCGCTTCAAAAAGACTTCTTCGCTGGAGCTTCTTCATTCATACGTGTTTCCATTGATGGAGAGTCATATGAACCACGAACGTTTAACATATCAAAATGCAAAGGTTGTGTGGGACCTTTGTATTTTTATACCCACCACCGAAGGATGGGGGTATATTCGTTTTGTCATTCCGTTTGCAACACATTGAAATACCCATGTCCGACCCTATCAATGGCAAAGTACCTTATAAATGTCGCCAGCATTAGGAAGAGATTACCACCGCTGAAAATGTTGTTGATGTTCTCGCCATGATTCGTAACCAGATTTTCAGCGTTATAGGCTGACATGCAAACCTCTGAGCTAAAGTGGCTTAGTTAGGCTAATGGGGCATATATTCTGTCATAGCCAATTAAAGCAAGTAAGTACTATTGTAGAAAAAAAAAACCTTTTTCACTAAATTTTTATATGGAAATTCATATTCATAGTAAATTTTTCTAGATCTTGATTTAGTTTCCAAGAAAACTCCCACTCCACCTCATATTAATATTTGTGTTACCGAAACTTTTTTGTTTTCTTGCTAAATACACTTTGTCAAACTATGTAATGAAATCAATTTGGAAACATTTGTATCGACCAGGTCCAAGTTGTTTCATTATTATGACACCTGTTTTCATTTGTACTCGTAGATATGTTTACACATATTGGTTAATTTGTTCTTTCGCAGTTTTGTGATTCTTCCATAAATGGTTGTACATGGGTTTGTTATTCGAAGAACATTTTTGGGTATTTATTCAATGCCAGCAAGTGTCATGTTTAACTAAAACTGAAGATTTTTATGAAATATGGAATGACAATGAAAATTTCTCAAAAGTCAAAAACTCAGTAAAATTCTCTTCAAAGACAAAACTTCAATTAAAATTCATATAAGAAACATTTTTTTAATGATAACAAAATTCCTAAAGAAAAAATTTAAAAATTCAATTAAATTCTTTTTGAGCCTTACAATGAGTTTAACTTTTCGCCTCGAAAGTTGCCACATCGCACTATAAAACAGATAAGAACGTTCATAAATCCGTACGGACTATATAATACCCTTCACCTATCCTATAAGTAGAAACTAAGCATTAGTACTATACTGTTGCTCATTATACCCACCACCGTAGGACATAGAAATATCAATTTCCGACCTTACAAAGTATAAATATTTCGGATCGTCATTTAATTCGAAGACGATTCAACGATGTCCGTGTGTTTGTCCAACCGTCTGTTATAATCACTCTACAGCCTTCCAAAATTGAGATATGAAGCTGAAATTTGGCACAGATGCGTCTTTTTGATGCACGCTAGTTAAGTTATTGTACGGACCAAATCGGACCATATTTGCATATAGCTGCTATATAAACCGGTCTGCCGATAAAGAGTCTCATGCCCATTAAAGCTTTATTTTTTATCCGATTTCGCTGTAATTTTAAACATTGAGTATTTTAAGACTTCCCGAGATCTGACTCAAATTTGGTTAAGATCGGAATATATATATATATATATATAAAGGGTGATTTTTTTGAGGTTAGGATTTTCATGCATTAGTATTTGACAGATCACGTGGGATTTCAGACATGGTGTCAAAGAGAAAGATGCTCAGTATGCTTTGACATTTCATCATGAATAGACTTACTAACGAGCAACGCTTGCAAATCATTGAATTTTATTACCAAAATCAGTGTTCGGTTCGAAATGTGTTCAAATTTTGACAAATTTTGTTCAGCGATGAGGCTCATTTCTGGTTGAATGGCTACGTAAATAAGCAAAATTGCCGCATTTGGAGTGAAGAGCAACCAGAAGCCGTTCAAGAACTGCCCATGCATGCCGAAAAATGCACTGTTTGGTGTGGTTTGTACGCTGGTGGAATCATTGGACCGTATTTTTTCAAAGATGCTGTTGGACGCAACGTTACGGTGAATGAACACATTTCGAACCGAACACTGATTTTGGTAATAAAATTCAATGATTTGCAAGCGTTGCTCGTTAGTAAGTCTATTCATGATGAAATGTCAAAGCATACTGAGCATCTTTCTCTTTGACACCATGTCTGAAATCCCACGTGATCTGTCAAATACTAATGCATGACAATCCTAACCTCAAAAAAATCACCCTTTATATATATATATATATGATGGGACGATATTTAGATATATCTGCAATATAGACCGATTGCAAATATGGTTCGGACTGTATGTAGATATAGCTATCATATAGACCGAATGCCGGTTAAGGGTCTGAAGCTCATAAAATCTTTATTTATTACCCGATTTTGTTGAAATTTGAAATACAACAACATCGACCTGATGGTGCCAAGTCAGGACAATACGGCGGATGACACATAAAATAGATGTTTTTAGTGCACAAACATGTAGTTGTTTCAGCCGATGTGTGAGGCCTCATACGCGTAAATGTACAATTCATCACTTGTCACGATGTTATAAACGTGTTTCGAAGCACCGCGATCCTATTTTTGGAGCATTTCTCTCGACCAATCGACACGAACCTTTGCTTGAGCGATTGAAAAATTGTGTGGAATCCAACGCGAACAAATTTGTTGAAGGTCCAATGTTTATGCAATATTGAATGGATGGTGGTCTCACTTCCAATCTCACCATAGCTCACATGACGTTCTAGCAATATCAGTTGGCGCACAGCATCAATGGTTTTTGGAACAACAACTGATTTTGGACGACCTTCACGAAATTCGTCTTGGATTGAATTCACCATGCCATCGATAAACACTGGTCCACGATGGAGCTTCATCACCAAAAATTGAATTAAGTTCATCGATTCATTGTTGTTGAGTAAATCCACATCGAATGATGTAAAAAATAATCGCATGAAAATGTTCACGATTTAATTCCATTTTTTGAGCGAGATAAATCTTGAAAGTTACTGTAAACAACACAAATAGCGCTCGTATGTCGAAACAGTCTGAGTGCGTATAACCTTAAAAATGGCAAGCTTTGCTATACAGTTGTCAGTTGGCAGATTGCAACACAAGGGTTATCCAATCCCGGTTGTGCAGTTTCCATATATATTGTTGTTGTTGTTGATGTAGCCACAATAATGTAATGATTTTTCAACAGATCCAGTTGAAAATTGCCACATATCATTTTCATATGAATTTTGAAATTTGTAGTAAATTTGATCGAAATAGAGTCGTAGGTAGGTGTGCTCAATTTCAACCAAATCAGACAAAAATTGCAAGAGAAGAAGTCAAATCGCGAGATCGGTTAATAAGGGAGCTATATATCACGTTACAGACCGATTTGTACCGAACTTGGCACAATTGTTGAAGATCATAACGGAACTCCAAGTGCAATATTTCAGCCAAATCGGACAAAAATTGCGGCTTGTAAGGGCTCAAGAAGTCAAATCGGGAGACCGGTTTATATGGGAGCTATATCAGGTTATTGACCGATTTAGATCATACAAGGCACAGTTGTTAAAAGTCATTACAGATCACTACATGAAAAATTTCAGCCAAATTTGATATAAACATAAACACTACGTGCAAAATTTCAGCCAAACCGGAAAAAATTTGCGACTTGTAAGGGCTCAAGAAGTCAAATCCGGAGATCGGAGATCATATGGGAGCTATATCATGTTCTTGACCGACTTAAAGCGTACTTAGAACAGTTGTTGGGAGTCATAACAGAACACCATGTGCGAGATTTCAGCCAAATCGGACAAAAATTGAGGCTTCCAGGGGCTCAGGAAATCAAATCGGAGATCGGTTACTATGGGAGCTATATCAGGTTATAGATTGATTTAGACCGTACTTGGCTCCGTTGTTGGGACTCATAACAGAATACTTTGGGCAAAATTCAGCCAAATCGTATGAAAATTACGGCTTCCAGGGACGCAAGAAGTCAAATCGGGAGATTGGATTATATGGGAGCTATACCAGGTTATAGACCGATTTGAACCGCACTTAACACATTTGTTGGAGGTCACAATAGAACACCATGTGCAAAATTTAGGCCAAATCGGATGAAAATTTAGACTTTCAGGGGCTCAAGAAGTCAAATCGGGAGATCGGTTTATATGGGAGCTATATCAGGTTAAAGACCAATTTGGACCATATTTGGCACAGTTGTTGGAAATCATAGCAGAACACTATGTTTAAAATTTTAGTCAAATCGGATGAAAATTTTGGCTTCCAGTGTCTAAAAAGACAAATCGGGAGATCTGTTTATTGGGGAGCTATATGCAAATCTCTACGGATATGGCCCATTTGCAATGCCCAACAACCTACATCAATAGTAAGTAACTGTGCCAAATTTCAAGCGACTACCCTTGCGCGTTCGATCACTATCGTGATTTCGACAGACGGACAGTCATGGCTAGATCGACTCATAATGTCGATACGATCTAGAATGTATACACTTTATGAGGTCTTAGATCAATATTTCAAGGTGTTGCAAACGAAATGACTAGATAAGTGTAAAGTGTAAAGTGTATAAAAAACAAGTAAAAGCGTGCTAAGTTCGGCCGGGCCGAATCTTATATACCCTCCACCATGGATCGCATTTGTCGAGTTCTTTTCCGGGCAACTCTTCTTTGGGAAAAAAGGATATAAGAAAAGATTTCCTCTGCTATTAGAGCGATATCAAGATATGGTCCGGTTTAGACCACAACTAAATTATATGTTGGAGACCTGTGTAAAATGTTAGCCAATTCGAATAAGAATTGCGCCCTTTGGGGGCTCAAGAAGTAAAATAGAGAGATCGATTTATATGGGAGCTGTATCGGGCTAAAGACCGATTCAGACCATAATAAACACGTATGTTGATGGTCATAAAAGAATCCGTCGTACAAAATTTCAGGCAAATCGGATAATAATTGCGACCTCTAGAGGCTCAAGAAGTCAAGATCCCAGATCGGTTTATATGACAGCTATATCAGGTTATGAACCGATTTGAACCATACTTGGCACAGTTGTTGGATATCATAACAAAACACGTCGTGCGAAATTTCATTTCAATCGGATAAGAATTGCGCACTCTAGAGGCTCTAGAAGTCAAGACCCAAGATCGGTTTATATGGCTGCTATATCAAGTTATGGACCGATTTGAACCATACTTAGCACAGTTGTTGGATATCATAACAAAACACGTCGTGCAAAATTTCATCCCAATCGGATAAGAATTGCGCACTCTAGAGGCTCAAGAAGTCAAGACCCAAGATCGGTTTATATGGCAGCTATATCAAAACATGGACCGATATGGCCCATTTACAATACCAACCGACCTACATTAATAAGAAGTATTTGTGCAAAATTTCAAGCGGCTAGCTTTGCTCCTTCGGAAGTTAGCGTGCTTTCGACAGACAGACGGACGGACGGACGGACAGACGGACGGACATGGCTAGATCGACATAAAATTTCACGACGATCAAGAATATATATACTTTATGGGGTCTCAGACGAATATTTCGAGTAGTTACAATCAGAATGACGAAATTAGTATACCCCCCATCTTATGGTGGAGGGTATAATTATTGAAATAAATTTTTTGTAAAAAGCTCCAAAACTTTAAAATTTGTAGGTATTTCGCTGCCAAAGAAACATTGGCTAAAGGCCATCTCTAATTAATTTACACAAATGGCGGTTAGAGAGATTTTGGGCGTATATGTGGTAGGTGTACGTGTGGTTGCTGGCAACAAACATGGTGCAAATTACCGTAATAAACGACACAATGTGTGTAAGCGAGTGTATGTGTGTGCGTGCACTCATTGTTTGCCGGGGTACAATAAGAAGTGGCTTTCTTATTTGTCCACACAAAACAAACGGAAAGTTCTTGTTCTGACGTTATTAAGAATGCCAATCACGTCCAAACAATTTCGCCCCGCTTCCTTTTGCCAACCAACCCAATCCATTAAAATTCCTTTCTTAGAAAGGATTTCTAAATTTTTTTTTTTTTTTTTTTGGGGTGGCCAAATGAATGTTTGTTAGAACAACAAATTCCAAGTAGGAAATACCACTGCATTGAGGTGGTCACTGATTTTAAGAAGGTAGGAGAGAGACTGGGGGGAATAGTGATTGAGTGCTTTAACAGGTGTTAGTCGAGACAAACAATAAAGACTAAAATCGAAATCGAATTGCTTATATAACCCCCCCCTGCAAGATTTTTATAGCAAGACAAACTCACACACACACACACACGCGCACCCAACCATCATCGTTATCAACACCACGCCACCATTAGAGTGGTGTAGTTCGACTTTTGTAGCCTTTGAATTAGTTTCGTGCTGCCATACAAAGTTCATTGGAATCTGTGGCCTAATGTGACCCAAAGGATTACCAATCATGGTCATAGCGATTTAGTTATCATTTAAAAGCACTTTTTCCATTTACCCATTTTTATCACGCAATGCCTTGTTGTCATTGCCTTGTTTCTTTCTTGTGTTTTATTAGTGGCGTTGTTACTTAATCATCGACTTAAGTCAGCTCGTAATGGGAAAATTCTTGGTTTGTTTAGCCGCAAATGCAATACCAAAGGGATCTCTATCTTGTGTTGGTGCGTTAAGCTTCTAATAAAGAGAATGAAATTGGACAGACTAGATATTCGTTAAGATAAAATTCGTCATAATGTCACGTGGGAGAAATATGAATGGATTTCTTTCAACTGATTAAAGTAAAAAAAAGTACTTGAATATGCGATTTGGTGTTTATGGGTTAATAGGAACCAATTATTTTATGTCTTATCTTAATTTCCTGAAAAACTGATGAAAAAATAAGCCGCTATTGAAAATAGTTCAGGAGATCTTTAGAAATAGGACATGCCGGTCTAGACCAGATTCGGCATTGATAGGTAAGAGTCTAAGGTGTCTTCTGTTCTGGACCATATTAAGAATAGATGTCGAGGGCTCAAAGCAACTCACTCAGCCAAATTAGTCTACCTATATCCAAATTTAATCCGATCTACACCTTATTCAGGATGCATTTCGGTACACTACAACTCTGTGACGAAATTCCCTGGATTCGGGTAATAAATCCGCCTTTTATGGCCCCTAGTCCTTAAATCGGGAAATCGGTATATATGACAGCTGTATCGAAATAGGGGGCGATCTGACGAACAGCCTAACATACCTCACTATGAGGAATTTTAACGAAATCTGTTTATATTGGGTTGCCCAAAAAGTAATTGCGGATTTTTCATATAGTCGGCGTTGACAAATTTTTTCACAGCTTGTGACTCTGTAATTGCATTCTTTCTTCTGTCCGTTATCAGCTGTTACTTTTAGCTTGCTTTAGAAAAAAAGTGTAAAAAAAGTATAATTGATTAAAGTTCATTCTAAGTTTTATTAAAAATGCATTTACTTTCTTTTAAAAAATCCGCAATTACTTTTTGGGCAACCCAATATGACAGCTGTATCGAAATGAGGACCGATCTGGACCATAAAGAGCACGGATGACGAACAGCCTAACATACCTCACTATGAGGAATTTCAACGAAATCTGTTTATATATGCGCCCAAGAAATTAAATCGTAAGATCTGTGTATATGGCAGCTATATTTAATTATAACCCAATCTAGGTCATACTTGGTAAAAATGTAGGGAGGGCCTAACGCAACTCATTGCGCCCAATTTCAGCGAAATCGGTTAACAAATGTGCTTTCTATGGAACAAGAACTTCAATTTTTTTGGAGGATTTTCCGGGTAGTGAAATAGTTGTCGCTGGGGATTTCAATGTCCACAACTCCTCCTGGCTTTCCCATTCGAGTCATACGACTCCTGAGGGCCAATTCGTCGAACTATTCGCTGCGCATAATGATTTGGCGCAGCTAGTGAACGAACCGACACATGTCGCATGGATCCAAGGGCACCAACATAATACTCTTGACCTTTCTTCAACTTCTTTACCTTACTTTAATTGGCTATGACAGAATATTTCTTCCACTAGCCGAACGTAGAATAGCGTTCCAAGCGCCTCGATCTTCTGCGCTCATTCTAAAATCTCTGACATCAAGTTTCGAGGTGTCTCCCACAACTTGATCTTTCCATCGGGCTTTTGGTCTTCCCGGTTTGCGTGTACCACCGTGTTTGCCTTCAAAAGACTTCATGGCTGGAGCTTCTTCATCCATTCTGACAACATGACCTAGCCAACGCAGCCGTTGTATTTTGATGCGTGTAACTATGCTATCGTCGTCATACAGCTCGTGGTTCATACGTCGCCTATATTCTCCGTTAACGCAAACTGGTCCATATATTTTACGATGAATCTTTCTCTCAAATACTCCAAGTACTGCCTCATCTGCTTTCACAAGTATCCATGCCTCAGAACCATATAACAGCACGGGTAGTATCAGTGTCTTGCATAGTACAATCTTCGTCTGTCGAGAGGTGGCCTTGTTTCTAAACTGCTTACTTAGTCCAAAGTAGCATCTGTTTGCCAGTATTATTCTTCGCTTTATCTCAAAATCGGCGGTGCCGAGGTAGATAAAGTTACTGACTATCTCAAAGTTGTGGTTCCCAACTTTCTCCATGTTCTTCAACTTCTTGGTAACTCCGATCACTGCATTGTTTCAGCAACTTTTTTGTATTCTGCTCTATGTACTGCTTCCACGGTGTGACGCTGACATGGGTTCCTGGGCATGAGAGGATTCCAGGAAATGAGAGGGCGGACGCTTGCGCCAGGAGGGGTTCGTCTGCGCTGGGCGGACAAGTCATCGGTTTTGCATAGGTGTCATTTGCCGAGCTACTGAACACAGTAGATGGAATGGCCAGGGCGGTGTCGGTGGCGAGGTGGGACTCGGTGGATAGTTGCCGGACTGCAAAGGCGCTATGGCCAGTCATCGACCAGAGGAGGCCGAGGGAGTTACTGGCGTTCGAGGTAAGAGGTCGATGAGTACCTTAACAGGGGTCATAACCGGACACTGTGCCACAGGCCGCATGGCGGCGCGCATAGGGATACCACACAATGACTTCAGACAAACTCACCTTTGGTGGGCAACCCATTCAACCTAACCTAACCTTGGAAAAGTTTAATTTTGTTCCACAGTGTTATTGGCATATTTTTTTAGATAGTATCGATGGTTAAGAAGAAAAATATCGAAGCTATCGCCTGGAACGAATATGAATTGTTTGCCAGCTCTAGCCGCAATATAGCTATGGCTATAAAATATTCAATTTATACGCATTCACAAATTTGTCAAATTATAAAATTTGACAAATTTTATAATTTGAAGTTTGTTGACATTCATTTGAAATCATTGCTCTAGTGATTAGTTTTCAAGGCTTTTCAACAACAATGGATAATGAAGATGTCATCGCATTAGCATCAAAACATTCAGTTCTTGACTGGCATTTGACCTTTGAGAGGTTGCTGCTAAATATTTACATTGGCTTCTGGCGAATTTTAATGCAAACAAATGACAGTAGTTTTGGCAGTTAACCCTTTTAGTGGCTAGTTTAAGCCATACATATAGTATGCGGGTTTTAACTACATAAAGAACCAAAGAAACTTCAAAATATTGGCAATAAACCCTATTAGGAATGAAAAGGCCAAGACAAAGACCCAACAGCTGCGGTGGTGGATGTTGGATGTAGGATGTTGTCCACCCCTCCTATAGGTGTGGGTGCCTTAAGACCTGTAGTCGAGAGTAATGCTTCAAGCACACAACTAATCGTCAGACTAACAAATGAGGAAGAGACGAATAAACCAAAGGGAAGCACAATTCGTCCACAACTTTTAAGTAAAGGTGGTGTTTCCGATTCAGAAAGCGACAGTGTCGACGAAGCAGTCATCGCAGCCGAATCGAAAGATGAGGACAGCCGGATGACTGCAGTGAGCAATGGCTTTGCTCAGTTCACAAGCAGACCGAGAAAGCAATCCGGAGCACGACGAAGGAGACAGAGGAGTATGCACCGGCAGCGCAATCGAGCGAAAGTACAGGATGCTGGAAGGGAAAAAACTGACAATCCCAGCACTGCTAGAAAAGCTGAAAAGAGAATCAGATCTCCCGAAGAGCATAACATTGCTAAAACACTGAGGAAGAAAAAGAGCTCCCCGATTTCAAGTAAAATGTGCAGTCCGATTCAACGTTAAGCTCAACAATAAGGGGCTTTCTTTTTATAGCCAAGTCCGAATGTCATGCCACAGTGCGACACCTCTTTGGAGAGTAGTTTATCATGGCATAGTACCTCACAAATGTTGCCAGGATTAGGAGGGGAAAACCACCGCTGTTTTTTTTATGATGGTCTCGCCAGGATTCGAACCCAGGCGTTCGGCGTCATAGACGGACATGCTAACCTCTGCGATACGGTGGCCTCCCCCGAAGAGCATAACACTGCTAAAATGCTGAAGAAGAAAAAGAGCTCCCCGCTTTCAAGTACTCTGGGAAAACCAAGCCTGCCCTCCCGCAATGGAGACTCCAGACAGTATCCTGCGGAGGGAGACAAAGTACGATTACGGACGAAGAAAGCGTGCACGGCCCCTTAGTCTTCATAGAGGACTATGACTTCCAAAAGGAGGCCACTGCCATCAAGGAAGGGGAAGATAGCCGCTATGAAAGTTAAGGAGCCGCCCCTTACGCTAGAGTGGCAAGGAAGCACAATAGAGATGAGCTGACTTATGCAGCCATCAATATCGGCAGTACATCCGGTAGGATTCCACCAGATCATCGATACCAAATGGAGGATTTGGTTAACAAGCGGATTTTCGTTTTGCTTTGGCGGTGTTGATACCGACAAAAAGCTCATGGGAGGCATCGACACTCCCTGGGAGGGCGCAAAGCTCGACCTGGTGAGAAAGATGGACATCCCCCAGCTCACATAGGCGACGGTCTTCATCATAACTTTTGCAGCATTAATATCGCCAGTACATCGGGTAGGATTCCGCCAGATCATCGATCCCAAATGGAAGATTTAGTTAACGAGCGGTTTTTCGTTATGCGTCGGCGGAATGTATTGATACCGTCAAAAAGCTCATCGGAGGTATCCACACTCTCTGGGAGGGCGCAAAGCTCCACCTGGAGTGATAGATTGACATCCCCCGGCTCACATACGCGACAGTCTTCATCCATCATGGGATGGGGCAGTAAATTTGCGACGTAACGCATGTTGGGATTCTCGGGTAAGTAAAACCAAGGTTTGGTCGCGAAGTAATGGAAGGTCTTCCACAGGGAGGAGAAGAATTAAGGACCTCTCCTTGTGGTTGGCATTGATAAAGT
The DNA here is from genome assembly GCF_963082655.1 of Stomoxys calcitrans. Lineage (NCBI taxonomy): Eukaryota > Metazoa > Arthropoda > Insecta > Diptera > Muscidae > Stomoxys > Stomoxys calcitrans. The sequence goes on from NC_081555.1 coordinate 137,273,657, forward strand.
CGCAGTGACAAGTTTGGCGAAGACTAAAGGTATGGCGCGTTACGAGAGCAAGGCTGTCTTTTTCAAGATTGGGGGGACTAGGATAGGCAAAAATTCTCATATTGTGACATCAGGCCGTGCTGTGACAGGTGACTCAATACCGCCTAACAAATAAGGGGAGGAGAAGAAGGAAGGAACGCTCCTTGTGGTTGGCATTGATCAAATCTCCGTGACAAGTTTGGCTAAGACTGAAGGCAAGGCAAACTACGGGAGCAAGGCTGTCTTTTTCAAGATTGGGAAGACTAGGATAGGCAAAAATCCTGATATTGATACATCAGGCCGTGCAGTGGCAGGTGGCTCAATACCGCCTAACAAACAGGGGGCTGACGACGAGACCATCACCGACTGTTCCAATAATGAGAAGACTGTTAAAAGCAGAGATCCTAATATTAAAACTTTAGGCAGTGCAGGGGGCGAGAGACTCAACACAGCCTAAGGAACAGGGACCCGACGATGGAACCATTACCGACATTATCCAGGTTCGGAAGACTAGGATAGGCAAACTCAATGCAGCCTAAAGGAGTGGATGATGAGACCATTACCCACTCCCAAGAAGCCCATTTACTCAAGATTTGGTATAGACAAAGATCCTAAGACGATGGTATAGACAAAGATCCTAATATTGGAACATCAGGCAATGCAGGAACAGGAAACTCAATACAGCCTAAAGAACAGGGACCCGACGATGGAACCATTACCGACATTATCTAGGTTCAGAAGACTAGGATAGGCAAAGAACCTAATACTGAAACATCAGGCAGTGCAGTGACAGCAAAGTCAATGTAGCCTAAAGAACAGGAAGCGGACGATGGGACCATTACCCACTCCCAAGAAGCCCAATTACTCAAGATTTGGTAGAGTAGGATAGGCAAAAGTCCAAATATTGGAACAGCAGGCAATGCAAGGACGGTAGACTCAATACCGCCTAATGAACAGGGACCCGACGACGGAACCATTATCGACTTTATCAAGGTTCGGAAGACTAGGATAGGCAAAGAACCTAATATTGGAACATTAGGCAGTGCAGTGACGGGAAAATCAATGCAGTCTAAAGAACAGGGAGCGGACGATGGGACCATTATCCACTGCCAAGAATCCCAATTATATTTTTAACCTCCACCGAAAAGATACAGCTATACATGCTCTGATGGCGAAAATCAGCAAGGACATGATTCATGTTGCCTTAATTGAGGAGCCACGGACGACCCGGAACAAAGTTCCTGGAATGAACCATATAAACTACCAATTAATGCTAATAAGCGGAGCCAAGCCCTTGAATACTAACGACCTAATAACACTGAATATTGGTAACACCGCTACCTTTGCTAATAGACCTAGGGAGTGCGACAAGTGATAGCATGAATGCAGGGAAGACGATGACACATTGGAGCATTTCATACGTCATTGCCCAGGTTTCGCGGCTTACAGATACTGGCACTTAGATGGAGGCACAATCCTAGACATGAACCAACTTAGGTGCGTGGCATGGAAAACAATTAAGAGTTTTGTAAGTAGCAAAGGATTCCTAACTTAAATTTTACTTTTTGAGGTTACTTTTTTATACCCGCCACCATGGGATGGGGGTATACTAATCTAGTCATTCCGTTTGTAACACCCCGAAATATTCGTCTAAGACAACATAAAGCATATATATTCTTGACCGTCTCGACGTTCTGAGTGGATCTAGCCATGTCCGTCCGCCCGTCTGTCGAAATCACGATAGCGGTTGAAAGATACTTAATATTGATGTAGGTGGTTGAGGATTGCAAATGGTTCATATCGGTCCTGATTTAGTTATAGCTCCCATATAAACCGATCACAAGATTTGACTCTTGAGTCCCTGGAATAATAATGTTAGTCTAATCGGATGAAAATTGCGCCCTCTATAGGAGCAATGTATCTTAAAGGATACATTTTTAGTGTCGGATTGCTTATTATACCCACCATCGTAGGATAGGGGGTATATTCATTTAGTCATTTCGTTTACAACACATCATAATATCAATTTCCGACCCTACAAAGTAAATAAATTTCGGATCGTCGTAAAATTATAAGACGATTTAACGATGTCCGTGTGTCTGTCCATCTGTCTGTCGGCCCGTCTGTTATAATAAATCTAGAGTCTTCAACAAATGAGATATTGATCTGAAATTTGGCATAGATACGTTTTTTTTTGATGTACACTGGTTAAGTTCTTGAACGGGCCAAATCGGACCATGTTTGGATATAGCTGCTATATAGACCGATCTGCCGATAAAAGGGTCTAATGCCCATAAATGCTTTATTTCTCATCCGATTTCACTGAAATTTGAAACAGTGAGTAGTTTAAGGCTTCCCGACAACTGACCCAAATATGGTTCAGATCGGACTATATTTAGATATAGCTGCCATATACCGATCTCTCGATAAAGGGTCTGGGGTCGTCTGAGACCCCATTAAGTATATATATTCTTGATCGTCGCGACATTTTATGTCGATCTAGCCATGTCCGTCCGTCTGTCTGTCTGTCGAAAGCACGCTAACTTTCGAAGGAGTAAAGCTAGCCGTTTGAAATTTGGCACAAATACTTCTTATTAGTGTAGGTCGGTTAGTATTGTTAATAGACTATATCGGTCCATGTTTTGATATAGCTGTCATATAAACCGATCTGGGGTCTTGACTTCTTGGGCCTCTAGAGGGCGCAATTCTTATCCGATTGGAATGAAATTTTGCACGACGTGTTTCGCTATGATATCCAACAACTGTGCCAAGTATGGTTCAAATCGGTTCCTAATCTGATATAGCTGCCATATAAACCGATTTTGGGTTTTGACTTCTTGAGCCTCTAGAGTGCGCAATTATTATCCGATGTTTTTTTATGATATCCAACAACTGTGCCAAGTATGGTTCAAATTGGTCCATAACCTGATATAGCTGCCATATAAACCGATCTGGGATCTTGACTACTTGAGCCTCTAGAGGTCGCAATTATTATCCGATTTGGCTGAAAATTTGTACGACGGATCCTCTCATGACCATCAACATACGTGTTTATTATGGTCTGAATCGGTCTATAGTATGATACAGCTCCCATATAAATCGATCTTTCTTCTTTTACTTCATGAGCCCCCAAAGGGCTCAATTCTTATTCGAATTGGCTAACATTTTACACAGGTCTCCAACATATAATTTAATTGTGGTCCAAACCGGACCATATCTAGATATCGCTCTAATAGCAGAGCAAATCTTTTCTTATATCCTTGTTTGCCTATGAAGAGATGCCGGGAAAAGAACTCGACAAATGCGATCCATGGTCGAGGGTATATAAGATTCGGCCCGGCCGAACTTGGCACGCTTTTACATTTTTTTGAAATAAGACGATAAAGAAATCAGTTTTTTCAATATCAAATATTTCGCTCCTTTAAAGGGTTAAAGGTACTTGCTGCATCAAATCAAAGAGCCTACATTTATATTCATTTACTTCGTTCAACATTTTATTATAACCAATCAGACAACATTGCAAAGACGACGACGACGACGAGGAGGACAACGACAACGAAGGGACACAAACAAATAAAATCAAAATTGTTGTCATTTATTTTTATTATCGTTATTTTCCATTTTCTCCTCATTTTGCAAATAACAACGAAAATGACTTATCCTTTTTATGCTCTGTCTCTCCCATTTCGTTTCAGCTGTCAGGAGAAGTGAAAAGAAGGCGCCACAGGCAGGCAGCGTTTCGACAACGGGATACTGGCTCTCTAACACTGGCAAATCTAATTTAGATTTATGTAAGTCAAGACAAGAAAAGAGTTGTCATACTCATTACCCAACATCAACATAATCATCAACCTCATCATCATCATCGTCATCACAATCATTCTTATTTTTGGGTAAAAAGAATTGTAAATGTAAATATTTTCATTTGGTTAAAAATTCTTGGCTAATTTATTCATTCTAATGGACTGAGTCTGATTGTGATGTGAATAATGATGAAGTCTCCAAGTGAAGGGGTGTTGAGATGTTGTCATTTCAAGTATCCCATCGAAAAAGGCTGTTCTTCTTGAATTTATAATTTCCTTCAATTGATGTGGCTCAGCAGAAGAGGGGTGTGGGGGGAAAAGTTCAGAGAATGTGTGCAAATGTAAATTTCACCAACTTACATTGGTTTGTTATTTCAGACAATTAATGGAATTTATTTGCGCTAGAAATTCACCCATGACAATTTTGAATAATTTGTTTTGTGTATTTTATGTTCATTCCATTAATGCCAGATTGAATGGGCAATATGATGATGTTAGTTTGAGCAGCCCTTGTTATAGGCATTCTATTCGTTAGCATTACAGCATCAACATTTTATTTAAAGCAAATTTAAAGTCTCTTCTTCCCTCGACGTCCTACCTTCAGTCTGTCCACATGTTTTTCGATCAGACAGAGCTCTGTGTCCCGGAACCCAGAATAGGTGCATTTTGTACTGTTCAGCCATCTTGTTGAGAGATCTGCGACAGTCGAGCGTGGTTCTTGAATTCAGAAAAATGTCCCCCAGAGATTTAATGGCTGCCGGGCTGTCTGAGAAGATATTTATGCCAATCGTTGTTTTGACATAACATCCAAGCCATTTCACCACCTCTTAAAATGCAATGGTATTAGCTTGAGACACAACTCCGGTGGTCGGGTAATCTTCTCGATATGACCAGTTCCAGTTTTTCAGAGTCCACGGCAAGGCCCACCCGGTTGTCAAGTTTGGAACCACCCATATAGAAGTCAATACAACTTCTATTATCAGGGATATCGTAGTTCCAGTCGGTTCTATCGGGAGTAGTGGTACAATACTTTTTATCAAATAAAGTCCTAAGAAATATGCAATCTGCCTGGACCATCGAGCATTGTATGAAGAGAGACATCAAATGTATGTAAAATTCAGTACATCAGATTGTGTTGTCCTCAGTGCGGCTGTGATGCACAAACAAACCATCCTTTGGATCCGGCAGAGTATACAACAGTAGTTGGACTTTTGAAGCGTCGTCCACCAGACCACAACACCACATAACATTACATGTCTGATAACTGCAGTATAGATATATATAGCCAGTGCTTGACACACGCGGATTAAACCCCCAACTTTTTCCAATGGCTTTCTTGCAGGTGAATAGAGCAAGAGTTGCCCTATGTTGGATTTAAAGTTCAATTTCCTGTCCAGCAAAATACCCAGGGATTTTGCGCTTTCTGTAAATAGAACATTCTCTCCTCCCAAGAAGATAGGTGCCATTGGGAATAACTTATATCTCCTCCTCCTGCTCTATCCTGTGGTGTGTATACCTCTTAAAGAGCTGGGAAACTTTCCCTTAACCGCAATAGCCACTTCATCTGCTTGCGCGACCATTTTTATACCCACCACCATAGGATGGGTATACTAATCTAGTCTTTCCGTTTGTAACACCACGAAATATTCGTATTCTGTGGGGTCTTACAGAGTATATATATTCTTGATCGTCTCGACGTCCTGAGTCGATCTAGCCATGTCCGTCCGTCTGTCAAAATCACGATAGCGGACGATCGTGTAAAACTAGATTTTGCATAGATATTTAATATTGATGAAGGTCGTTCTGCATTGCAAATGGGCCATATCAGTTCAGATACAAATATAGCTCCCATATAAACCGATCTCCCGAATTGACTTTTCAAGCCCCTGGAAGCCGCAAATTTGTCCTATTTGGCTGACATTTTGCACGTGGTGTTCTGTTATGACTTTCAACAACTGTGTCAAGTACGGTTCGAATCGGTCCATAACCTGATATAGCTCCCATATAAACCAATCTCCCGATTGACTTCCTGAGTAGTGTTCTGTTATGACTTCAAACAACTGTGCCTAGTACAGCCCAAATTGGTCTATAACCTGATATAGCTCCCATATGAACTGATCTCCCGATTTGACTTCTTGAGCCCTTAAAAGCCGTAAGTTTTGTGCGATTTGGCTGAAATTGAGCAGGTAGTGTTTTTTTATGACTTTCAACTACTGTACCTACAACGGTCGAAATCGGTCTATAACCTGATATGGCACCCATATAAACCGATCTCCCGATTTGACTTTTTGAGCCCATGGAAGCCACAATTTTTCTTCGATTTGGCTTAAATTTTGCAGATAGTGTTTTGTTATGACTTCCAACCACTGTATCAAGTACGGTCCAGGTACGGTCCAAATCGGTCTATAATCTTATAAACCGATCTCCCAATTTGACTTCTTGAGCCCTTACAAGCCGCAATTTTTGTCCGATTTGCCAGAAATTTTGCATGTAATGTTCTATTATGACTTACAACAACTGTACTAAGCAAAGTCCTAATCGGTCTATAACCTGATATAGCTCCCATATAAACCGATCTGCAGTCTATAACGCGATATAGCTCCCATGTAAACCAGTCTCTTGATCATCGTTGTTCGGTTCCGAGAAGCTTTAATTTTTGTTGGTTTGAGAGAAGTTTCGTATGTAGAAAAAAATTTTGCTCTTCAACAAAATTTATTTTGTATAAATTTTTAACAGAATCCATGGTGGTGGGTTCCCAAAATTCGGCCCGGCCGAACTTAGTCATAGCCGAGTAGCCGGTAGCCGAGTTAGTAGCGTGCTTGGATTACCAGTGGGGGGTCGTCGGTTTGATTGCCACCAGAGGCCTGGTCTGTCGCTGCTGTGGTATCACAATGGACTAAAGTAGCCAAAGCGAGTTAGTTTATATACCATGCATAGAAGCCATGGTAAAACTTCTACCCAAAGATATGTTGCACAGCAACAAGCCGCTCAGACTCGCCTAAAAATAGGAGGTCAAACTTGAATAGGACAGCACTCAATGGTATGTAAGAAGTTTGCCCCTGTTCTTAAATGGAATGTTCATGGGCAAATTTGCATTTTAATGGCTTTATTCCAAAGTAAAGTAGACAGTACACTTCCTTGAGGTGTTCGTCTGCTTACCCATCTTTGAAGAGCATAATTTTGGGTTGCCCAAAAAGTAATTGCGGATTTTTCATATAGTTGGCGTTGACAAATTTTTTCACAGCTTGTGACTCTGTAATTGCATTCTTTCTTCTGTCAGTTATCAGCTGTTACTTTCAGCTTGCTTTAGAAAAAAAGTGTAAAAAAAGTATATTTGATTAAAGTTCATTCTAAGTTTTATTAAAAATGCATTTACTTTCTTTTAAAAAATCCGCAATTACTTTTTGGGCAACCCAATAATTCAATTACTCATATTTGTTTTTCCAGTCTGCAATTCAACTGCCATGAATTGTGTTTGTTTAATCTACTCACAAACAAACTCACAAATCTTCTCTTTTAAGTCAAATTTCAAAATTCTACCTCTATCTATCCGACCTGTACAAAGTTCACTTATTTCGTACCTTTTTAGTACCTAAATGTACAAATTTCCAAAAACTCTTATAGTCACCCAATTAAGGTTGCCAAAGTGTACCTAAATTCCAAAATTCAGAATTATAGAGTAATTTACAAAGAAAGTATCAACTAATACCAGTTGGGGTACTAAACGTACTATTTCTTCCACTTTCCGTACAATTTTCAAAAATTGTTTCACCATACCTTATTTTTTCGAGACTCTCTTTAATTTGAGCCCAAGAACATAATTGTACCCCCTTCCGTTCGTGCTGGGCAAATATGTACCATTTCGTACTTTTTGGTACTTTTTAGTACCTTTTTAGTACCCAAACGTACGATTATAACCAAATCCAGCCTTATCCCGTGCCTATGACCCTAGAAACGAACATTCGTGCAAAATTTCTAGCTTAAATCGGTTAGGCTGGGCGATGATCAGTCAGTCAGTCAAGCATTTCTTTTATATATGTAGTCGCTTGTTCGCTCTAGACCAATTTTGCGAAAATGAAGTAATTTTATATCCGGTACTAACGAAATATGCCATTGAGGATCATCTAGTGACTATTACTGGTGTATTTCATAGAAATAGGTTCAGATTTAGATATAGCTCCCACAAACCAATATGTATCGTCCGATATTCACTGCTCTCTCTGGACATTTTTAGTGATTTTTATCAAAGTCTATTCAGACTTATATATAGCTGCGATATATCTCTCTTGCATTTTGGGCAAAAAAAAGTTGGATATCATCTCACGATAGCGCTCACCATTCACAGTTACGTTACGATTCGCATCATCCTTAAAGAAGTACGTTCCAATGATGCCGCCAGCCTATAAACCGCAACAAACTGTGACTTTTTCTAGATGTGTTGGTAGCTCTTGGAGGCCACCGTAGCGCAGAGGTAAGCATGTCCGCCTATGACGCTCAACGCTTGGGTTCGAATCCTGGCGAGACCATTAGAAAAAAATTTCAGCGGTGGTTTTCTCCTCCACGGTACTATGCCGTGTAAAACTTCTCTCCAAAGAGGTGTCGCACTGTGGCACGCCGTTCGGACTCGGCCATAAAAAGGAGGCCCCTTATCATTGAGCTTAAAACATGAATCGGCCTGCACTCGTTGATATGTGAGAAGTTTCCCCTGTTCCTTAGTGGAATGTTCATGGGCAAAATTTGCAAATTTGCATTGGTAGCTCTTGCAATGCTTCTGGCTGATCTTCACTCCAAAATCTACAATTCTGCTTATTTACGTACCCACTGAGCCAAAAATGGGCTTCGTCGCTCAATGGAAGAAGCGCGCGATTAACTTTCTTAACAGAGCACGCATTTTGATAATAAAGTTCCATTGCCTGCAAGCGTTGTTCTTTTGTTAGACGATTCATGGTAAAATTATAGACCAAACTGAAGATGTTTGACAGTGAAACAAAACACGAAACGTCCATGAGCTATTCAAATCAGTGTTGCCAAAAAGATAATAGCTAAAAAATCACCCTTTACTTATAGATTCGTAATTGTTATAATTTTGAAATAATTTGGTCGAAATTTGATGGGAATTATTTTATGATTCCTCTGAAAACTTTCGCATCAAGATCGATTCAGAAATATACATAGTGCCAAATTTTCACTTATAGTGTAGGTGTAGGCTGTTATATGGTCGGCACCGCTCGACTTTTGCGCCTTTTCTTACTTGTTTTTTTTCCAATTTTAGTGATCCATAAAGTATTGGATTTTGTTTACAAGAATTTGACAACTTTTTATTGTTCCTTAATGGCATAGGGTCCGGACGGGATATACATAACCATTTTGAAAAGTACCAGAAATTAATTCTATTTTCCTTACATGTTTTTGTTTTTGCTTTTTTTGTTGCTCTTCTTCTTGTTTTTGCTCCCTGCTCAAAGACAACAAAATTTTCAATTTATTTTTATGACCGCAGGATAATTTCATGTAACATGTGTGCTTGAACACATACACATAACCAGGCACGCACGCACACACGCACACACACTGGCACACTCATCCATAAACTGATGCATAGTCGTCAAAGGTCTTTACATACATTGGAATGAATCAACATTCAATTACCTAAGCAAATGCATGCATTCCCATAAACTAGTACAATATGTATGTATGTATGTATGTATGTATGTATGTATGTATGTAGGTATTCTACGCAACAAACATGCTCAAAAATGTTAGAAAAAAGTTGATTGGATATAACATTTTGTGAAAGAAGTATCGACGAAAAACGAAATGACGAGCCGTCAACTTTTGAAACAAAATAGATGTGGGGAAATTTTGAAAATTGCTTTTTTATTAGACAAAATTTATAGAAAAATTGTTAACAACCTGTCTGCCATGTTTACTGTAAATTTAGATTTTCCTATATTTTTATACCCTACCACCGAAGGAGGGGGGTATATTAATTGTGGTCATTCGGTTTGCAACGCATCGAAATATCAATTTCCGACCCTATCTTTTATATAAAATTCAATTTGTGTTTGTCGGTTTGTTTGTTTGTTCCATATAGACTCAAAAACGGCTGACCGGATTTCCTTGACATGTTCACAGATTGTGTAGGTTGGTCTGGAAAGAAACATAGGCTATTTGATTTTTTGATATCGGGAGGGGGCGGACCCTCCCCCTTACCCTAAAAGTACTACCAAAAATAAAAGTGGACCGATCGGGATAATATGGGATTCAAATGAAAGGTATTCTAGAGTAGAGTAAGAATTTCATAATAGAAGTTGGGTCCAAGTACCTGGGGGGCCGCCCCAACCCCAAAACCCCTTAAAATATGTTTATTTGACGATCATGACAATATGAGACTCAAATGAAAGGTATTCGGGAGTAGATTACGAATATGGTCAGGAAGTAGAAATAGGCTTTATAATTTATTGATAACGGAAGGGGGCGGACCCAACACCGTTACCCCAAAAACACCACCAAAATCAAATGTGGGCCGATAAGGACAATATGGGTATCAAATGAAAAGTATGTGGGAGTAGATAACGAATCTGGCAAAGTAAAGGGGGTCACCCCACCCACCCCACAAAAACGCCCAAAATGGGCACATAAGCTAATAGCGAATATATGGGACTCGGTTTGTTTGTTCCGTATAGACTGAAAAACGGCAGAACCGACTTTCTCGAAATTATCGCATGCTGTGTAGGTTGGTCTGGAAGGAAACATAGGCTATATAATTTTTCGGTATCGGAAGGGGGACGGACCCTCCCCCTTATGCCAAAAACACAACCCAAAATCAAAAGTGAACCGATCAGGACAATATAGATATCAAATAAAAGGTATTGGAGAGTAGAAAATTAATATTGTATTAAAACTTGGGTCCAAGTACCAAGTACGAATATGGTATTAAAATTTGAGTCTAAGTACCCATCGGGCCGCTCCAACCCCAAAACTCCCCAAACAGACATATTGGATGTTAATTTCAATATGGGGCTCAAATGAAAGGTATTCGGGAGTAGGTTTCGAATCTGGCATACAAAATCAGATCGAAGTATAGGGGGTCACGCCACCTCTCAAAAACGCCTTTAGACCCCTTATGACTATATGATTCTTGGCTGAGCCGACTTTCTAAAAATTTTCATAGATTGTGTATGTTTTTGTGGAAAGAAACATAGGCTATATAATTTTTTGATATCGGGTGGAGGCGGATCCTTCTCCTTACCCCAAAAACCAATATCCTAAAGTGGTCCGATGGCTACAATAAGGGTATCAAATGAAAGGTATTAGAGACCAGAAAATGAATATCGTATTAAAATTTGGGTCCAAGAACCCAACGGGCCTCCCCCCCAACCCCAAAACTCATCTAAGCAGATATATTCGAAGTTCATGTCAATATGGGACTCAAACGAAAAGTGCTAGGCATTAGATTACAAATATGGCATAAAGTAATGGGCATATTAGCCGATCATGGCTATATGAGACTCAAATGAAAGGTATTAGGGAGTAGATCTCAAGTATGACATTAAAATTTGCGTTCAAGTCTAGGTGGCGATTTTCCTCCTAAAGATACGTCAAATGGGTTATTTGACCCATTATGATAATATGTCACTCAAATGAAAGGTATTTGAGAGTAGATACGAATTTGATATCCAACTTTGGAGCCAAGTGTTTTGGGGTACGACCGAAAGCACGCCCCAAAACTGAACTTCACTTCCGCTGGGAATAAAAAACGAATTTGATATCTATTTTCAGTGTAAAGTGCCGGTGGCCTCTGCAGCCCCAAAAATATTCTCCCAACGGTTCATATTTACCAGCCATGGCAATATGGGTCTCAAATTAAAGGGAATTGGAAGTGCAGCACGCATTTTATATCCATATTTGATTCGAAATGTCTGAGGTGCCATCCCTCCCCTAATGAGAACATTACCCTAAGAAAGAAAATTCCCATTGGAACCGAGAAGAAGCAAATTCTCACACATCAATGAGTGCTTTCCGATTCAAGTTTAAACTCAATGATAAGGCACCCCTTTTTTTATAGCCGAATCCGAATGGCATCCAACAGTGCGACACCTCTTTGGAAAAAATATTTCAAATGACAATGCATGGCATTGTACCTTGAAAATGTCGCCAACATTAAGAGGGAATAAACACCGCTTTGTCCGATGTTCTCGCCGTGATTCGAACGCGCTCAGCGCCATAGGCTACAATGTCACGAATACGATATCCGCATTCAAGGCAAAGTGTCCCCACCCTAAAAAGATATTAGAGAGTTGAAGAAGGCGCAGCGGAGCGGGCCCGGTTCGGCTAGTAAAGAATATATATTATTGATAAGCGTAAAAATTTAAGACGACCTCGCCATGTCCGTCCGTCTGTCTTTTGATATCACGCTACAGTCTTTAAAAATAAAATAGAGATATTGAGCTGAAACTTTGCACAGATTCTTCTTTTGTCCATAAGCAGGTTAAGTTCGAAAATGGGCTATATCGGACTATATCTTCATATAGCGCCCATATAAATCGATCCGCCATTAAGGGTCGATTTTGCTAAAATTGTGGATAGTGAGTTATGTTAAGCTAGTCGAAATCCTCCTTCAATTTGGCCAGATTTGGATGTAGCTGCCATATAGACCGATCCGCCGATTTAAGGTCTTGGGCAAATAAAAAGCGCATTTATTGTCCGATTTTCCCAAAATTTGGGACAATGAGTTGCGTAAGGCTCTTCGACAACTTTCTGCAATTTGGCCCAGATTGCTCCAGGTTTGAATATAGCTGCCATATAGACCGATTTCTCGATTCAAGGTTTTGGGCCCATAAAACGCCCATTTATTATACGATGTCGCCGAAATGTGAAACCGTGGGTTATGTTAGGCCCTTCGACATCCCTCTTAAATTTGGCCCAGATCGTTTTAGATTTGGATATAGCTGCCATCTCTCTCGATTTAAGGTTTGGAACCCATAAAAGGTGCATTTATTATCCGATAACGCCGAAATTTGGGACAGTGTGTTGCCTTACGAATTTTTCTTCAAACGAAAACTAGCTGGACAAGGACCTCTTATTCTTTTGCAATATAAGGAACAAGGTTTTTCTTCGAAAATTTATATTCGACGTTTTAAGAGTTTTTAGCGAAATACGAGGGTTGCCTTTTATATTTCGGGATTAGAGAACACAAAAAAAAATATTAATCATCAAAAATCGCTATATTGTTTTTCAAAATATTCCTCAATAAGATCTATACACCTTTTTATGCGTTTGAACCAATTGTCTAAGCACTTTTGCCACTCTGATTGAGGTATCTCCAAAACATGCATTCTGAATGCATAAACCGATTCTTCAGATGTCGAAAAACGTTGACCTCTTATTTTATTTTTTACTTAAGGGAATTAAAAGAAGTTATTCAGTGCCAAGTCAGGACTATACGGCGGATAACTCAACAAATCGATGTTTTGAGTGCTCAGAAATGCAGTTGTTTTGTATTTTTGGAGCATTTCTTTCGACCAATCGGAACGAGTCTTTTTAAAACGATTGGAAAATTGTGTGGGATCCAACGCGAACAAATTTTTTTTTATAGTCAAATGTTCATGCAATATTGAATGTATGCTGGTCCCACCAATGACTAAGGTTGTCTCAATCCCACAATAGGTCACATGACGATCCTTGATGGAGCTTCATCGCCACAAATTTAATTAAGTTAATCGATGCACTATTGTCGAGTTAATCCACGTCGAAAGTTGTAAAAAATAATCGCACGAAAACGTTTACGATTTAATTCCATTTTTTGGGCGAGATGACCCTTTTAAGTTACTGTAAACAACACAAATAGCGCTCATATGTTAAAACAGTCTGGGTGCGTATAACCTTAAAAATGTCAGGCTTTGCTATAGAGCTGTTAGTTGGCAGATTGCAACACAAGGGTTGTCCAATCCCGAAATATAAAAGGCAACCCTCGTAGCAGGTGGATATGGGGTACAATTGGTAAAGAAGTATCACTTGGTAAAGAAGCTTTAGCATTACAGGAAACCTCACAAATGTAGTCAGCATTAGTTACGGGATAATCACCGGCGTCATAGGCGACATTCTAACCCCTGCGATACGGTGGCCGAATACAAAACCCGAGTAAGGAGATTAATATTCTATGGTGGTGTGGAATGGCATAGAAATCGATATTTTCATAAATCTATTTCTAGGCGAAGCGGTGACCCGAGCCAGTTGGGAGATTTTCCAAAAAATCCTTTACAAGTTTCCCCAACACATGTTAAAAAAAAATCATTTACAATTTTTTTTTTTCATAAAAAAACAATGTCATCGATATCAAAATTTTTAGGTAAATTTTGCAAATGGACACTTTGGTTTGCACGATATGTACGACTTTTTTGTTATTTATTTAAGGTAGTGTTTGGTAAATGTTAGCCCAAACTACATACTTTGAATTTTTTCTTTTTCCTTTCCGTTCCTATCATTGATATTCTGAAGTTTCACATTGATGGGAAAACAGTTCATAAGCTTAGTTTCCCCCAAGGGCCAAAACTCATAATTTTTCTTTTTTTTGGCAAGAACACACGTTTCATGTAATTAGTCACATATCATATATCGCATCATATTCTCTCCCGACGACGACAAGTGTTTTTATTTTTGTTACATCAATTTGTGCTGGAAGATATTTCGAGGACATCGATGTAAATTCTCTCAAGGATTTTATCTGGCAGCTGTGGTGCAAAAGTCAAATTCATCAGTTACATCATATGAATATTGTCTCAAGAGTTTGTGCATAATCCTTGGGTTTGCAGGAAGGATATGAAAGAGATCCATTTGTATATCGCACGTGTTCACATACGCACATTATGCCAGGCGTGTGGTTAAGGAAGGCTACTTAATGTGAAAAATGGAAAAGTTTTATCAGGGCCCTATTGCTGTAAGGGCCTGTAAGAGGAATTATTTTGGAAAGGAGAAAGGAATTCATTTGACATATTTTATTGTGTCATTAACTTAAACTAAATGTGTATTTTGTAGTACTTTTTGCTAGAAAAACATCATAACATGAATCGATATAAAATTTTATGTATATATTCAGTGCGACATTGAAACTAAGTGAATGTGTATGTGTGGGGGAGACCACCGTGGCACAGAGCTTTGCATGTCCACCTATGACATCGAACGCCTAAAATCAGTGAATATCTAGTCTATGGTAGATTTGGCAGGTCTAAAGCCTCATTAATACGGCCCATATATCTCATTGACTTTAGGTTTTAATCTTTCACACAGTACGCCCGAGAGTTTCTTGTATGCGATGGGGAGGACACTTTGTCCTCAGTAGTTGGCACATTCCGTCTTGTCTCGTTTCTTGTGTACGGGACATAGTATGCAGAGGTTCCAATCATCGTGTATGCGCTCCAGATCTCGAAGACAAGCTGATGCATACGCCTTATCAGCGTGTCACCTCCAGTCTTAAATAGTTCAGCGGGCAACCCGTCGGCTGCTGCTGCCTTGTTGTTCTTCAGTCGGGTCACCGCTGCTTGGACCTCATTCTGACTAGAAGGTAAACATTCCATACCATCATCAGGGATTGGTTCTGAGGCATCCCCTTCGCCGCCATCGTCAGCGCAATATCTGTGTCAGTTACCAGATTTCCTTCATTGTCTCTGCAAAAGAATGTGCCTGCACCAAAGCCATTGGTATGATGTTTAATTCTTTGGTATAATTTCCGAACTTCATTCTGACTCCTGTTCATTTCAATGCGCTCACACTGACGCCTTTTCTTTTTCTTCTTACATTCTGCAGAAAAGACGTTTCTCCTCTCTCCTTTTCTCCCGATACCTCTACTTGATCTGGCATTGTATGTCGTATTCTTGGATTCAGCGGAATTTCGATACGTACCATGGGGTTTATGGGGGAGACGTGGACAATGTAAAGACTTGCCGCCGTTACATTATTGGGACAAGAAGTACTTTCATCAAGCAGATGGGTCAGTCGAGTATAGCATGCCATTGCCATTTGTTGTGTGTGCAGCTTTTTAATGTCCTGCAGTTGTTGTTGTAGCCACATTTGCATGTGGCGTTGGCAAGATCCTGTAGTTGAGCATACTCCAATGGACATTGTGACCATTGGTTATATAAAGGCGCCAATCACTTGCCGTGTCATATCGAGCATCATAGGCACTCAGTATTTATGCAAGAGCCGGTGCCGCCCCGCCACTCACTGAGACTCTCCGCTCCATACTGCTGATTATCTACGACTGCCTTTGCAGCTACTCCGAATGGAGTGGACGTGCCCGGTAGCTCTCACCTAAGCTTCTCGTAATAGCGATAGACATCACACAGATCGGGCCTCAAAGTGCCAGCCTGTGTGGTGCTCATAGATATGACGTACCGGGTTCCGTGCAGTGTCAGATCGCACTTTTCTCGCCATACTCAAACGGATGCGAAACTTTGCTGCAACAAAGTATTGATCCGAATCTGTTTTCGCTCCACGAATCAATCGTACATCTAAAACACTCAGTCATCCGCCTTCCATCTATCACAACGTGATCAATTTGATTCCTTACTTCTTGATCTGGAGCCAACCATGTGACATGGTGAAAAAGTCTATAAGTCTCAACCCATTATCGGACCTTATCTGATGAAGGCTAAATTTTCCAACTGTTGGACCAAAGATATGTTCCGTCCCAATCTTTGCATTGAAATCTCCCAGAAAAATTTTAATATCATGGGCGGGGCAACGGTCAAATTTTCCCTCTAGGCGCTCTTAGAAAATATCCTTGGTCTGCCCGTCCCTGTCTTACGTCGGGGCATGGGCACAAATAAGGCTGATGTTGAAGAATTTGGCTTTTATGCGGATTGTGGCTAGCCTCTCATTCACCGTAGTAAAGCTGGAGACAAGGTGTTTAAGTCTCAGGTTAGTCAGACAATAATATGACCGCTGCCCCGCCCATGATATTAAAATCTTTCTGGCAGATTTCAATGCGAAGATTGGGATGGAACATATCTTTGGTCCTACAGTTGGAAAATATAGCCTTCATCATCACAAATTCACAGCCAAATTCATGGCTCGTGTCACGGCAGCTATAGTATAGTTGGTCAATGTTTGATGTTGTTGTGACGCCATTCCCAGTCCATCGCACTTCCTGTACGGAGGTAATATCAGCCTTGTGCAGCGCGTAAACTGCACCTTCTCTAAAACGAGTCCGAGCATTCCAGGTTCAGATCCGCAAATCATGGTACTTTTCCGTTTGCGTGGGTCATCAATGTTTTGGGGGAGTCCGTTCTTACCCTTCTTTTGTTTCTCAGAGTAATCCTTATAGTTTGCCGGGTGCGGGTTACTGCCCCCAGCGGCTCAACTGCAATGGGTTGCGTGGGATCGCACATGAACTCCTTGAATTCACTTGCTGCAAGATCCGACGCTCGCCTCCAGCCGCCCCATACCAGGGAACCGACGCTAATGTTGGCCATTGGTTATTTGAAGGCGCCAATTACTCGCCTTATCATTTCGAGTAGCATTGCGCTCAGTATTTGAGTAAGAGTCATTGCCACCAAACCCCTCACTGAGACTCTACTCTCGAAATCGTTCACTGCCGGCGACCGCATTTGCAGCTACTCCACAAAGCTGCGAAGCTTCCCATTATCCGCAACCTGTGGACGCGCCCGTTAGTTTTCAGCTAAGCTTCCCGTGATAACGATGAACAACACACAAGTTGGGGCTCAAGGTTTCAGGAAGTGCACAGTGGTCTCGCTTGTATGGGAAGGTGCAGCAAAAATTTTTCCTAATAAAGCTTTCGATCTGAAATTTGAATTATAGGTTTCTAGTGGGTAAAAGACGCTACTACAAAAAAATCATGAACATTGGTCCATGTTTAGGTATAGCCCGGTTTCACCTGTTCTAAAGGGGTTTGACAATATTTTTCAACAAATGTTGCTATAATTTGGTATTTTGACTTCTCAGAGAGCAAAACATATACAAACGAAAAAAATAAAAATAAAAAAAAACCAAGACTGGTCCATGTTTTGACATTTTGACCTATATAGCAGTACCGCCCGATTTCACCTATTTTGATGAGTTTGATGGTATTTTTCAACAAATGTTGCTGTAATTTGGCATTTTGGCTTCTCAGAGTGCAACAAATACGCAAACCAAAATTGATCAAGATAGGTCCATCTTTTGACATAGCCTCTACATAGCGGTACCGCTCGAATTCCAGTTCCAGTTCTTCCAAATTTCCAAAATTTACAAATGTGAAAAAACACATTCATAGTTTACACTAAAAAAAAAATCATTCAGGAACGGACAATTAAAAAGCCATTAAGTTCAGCAGGGCCGAACTTTGGACACCCATAACTTCGGGTATATATTGGTTTGCCCAAAAAGTAATTGCGTTTTTTTTTTAAAGAAAGTAAATGCATTTTTAATAAAACTTAGAATGAACTTTAATCAAATATACTTTTTTTACACTTTTTTTCTAAAGCAAGCTAAGAGTAACAGCTGATAACTGATAGAAGAAAGAATGCAATTACAGAGTCACAAGCTGTGAAAAAATTTGTCAACGCCGACTATATGAAAAATCCGCAATTACTTTTTGGGCAACCCAATATATTAATCACATTTTGTCGACATTCAGTGAAAAATGTAATGTACGAGCAATAAAAAGGATTCAAGACCGTTAGGGTGTAGTGGTTGAACATAGCTCACTGTACTAAGTTTCAGAAAAATCGGATAATAAATACGCCATTTTTTGGGTTAAGGACCTTCAATCAGGAGTTCGGTCGATATGGGGGCTAAAAAAATTAGATGTGTTTTGAGAAGATTTGTTGATTTAACAGTGTAATTTGTCAGAATCTATATTACAAATTTTGTCGCGACTGAGGCCCACGGTTATTCTGTGTCGGACGGTAAAAATATCAGCGGCTTCAAGCGGTATAAGAAGTCAAATCCGGTTTATATAGGGGGGCATATATATTTATGAACCTATCTGGTTGAGAATTGGCATAGGTGTTGAAAGGCATAAATGTACTTCATGTACCAAGTTCCAGCTAAATCGGCTGAGAACTAAGGCTTCTAGGGTCTCAAGAAGTCAAATATGGCACCTATATCAGTTTATAGACCGATTCGGATCATACTTCGAACTGATATTGGAACAGAACTTAACAGAAGTCTCCATGGAAAGACTTCCAACATATATGCCAAGTGTCATGGGAATCGGTCCATAAACTCATATAGTCCCCTTATACACCGATATATACCGGATATGACTTCTTGAGCCTCTAGGAGCCTTAATTTCATCCAATACTAAGGCTTTATTTTGAAGCGGCTTGCACAAATAACAATCCAAATTTAGGTCTATCGCACTTTCGAGGACAAATTCTATGGCGTGCCGCATAATAACAGCTCATGTAGAGAAAATTTCTATGAAGGATGACATATCCAATAATGTGACCAACACTAAGGAGGTTTAATTACGTCTAGCAACTGTTTCTCATGTTCTCACCACAATGCAATGCCTCACATAGTCCCAAGGCCTTTCTTTCACATCTTGCCACTTCGCTTTCGTTTTCCATCTCTGGCTAGCTAATTATTTGCAGTGGAATATGTCGTGCAATCGTAGCCTCATTTGCGATAAACAGAAAACATGTGACATATGAATGCCGTAATTAAGTTTATGATATACCTAAACTCTTAATTGGGCTAATCTAGCACTTGGCAAATTGGTGAAGAAGCACTCAAAAGAATAAGATGACTTTTAGCTGTAGGCAAATACATACCAACATGCAGGCTGCGATCTATGACAAGTGGACGTGTTTGCCGGCGGATGAATGAACACAAATTCATAAATGTGGCTAATTGTTGAGAGGGGGTGGGTAAAAGGCCACCGAACATCCTTACGGATGTGATAGCGAAATGTTGTGAAGGAGATATATGTAAAGATAAATACAAATGTGCGCATATACATTTCACTGCAATTAAAGGGCGTTTTATATTGTAAAGCTATTAGACATATTTCTGGGAATATTTTTGTTTTAACCTTTTTTTTTAGAACCTTTTACGTTGACAACACTGAAATATCCTCAAAATAAGAAACATTTTAAGACAAATTTTCAAGGCTGCCTTAACCATAAATTCGGTAATGATGTCTTCGATCAACCTCACATTTCGAAGAGAATGGTATCTCTGTGAGTATTGTCAAGGGTTCTTGAGAAAATCTTTTTCATCTTGGCGGCGTCATAAATGCCACCGACATGCTAACAAAAAAAGCTTTATGTTATGATATCCAACAACTATGCCAAGTATGGTCCAAGTCGGTCCATAACCTGATATAGCTGCCATATAAACCGATCTTGGGTCTTGACTTCTTGATCCTCTGGAGGGCGCAATTCTTATCCGATTGGAATGAAATTTTGCACAACGTGTTCTGTTAAGATATCCAACAACGGTGCCAAGTATGGTTCAAATCGGTCCATAACCTGATATAGCTGTCAAATAAACCGATCTGGGGACTTGACTTCTTGAGCTCCTAGAGGGCGCAATTCCTATCCGATTTGGCTGAAATTTCGCATGACGTATTTTTTATGACTTTCAATAATTGTGCCAAAAAAGGTTCAAATCGGTCTAAAATCTGATATAGCTGCCACATAAACCGATCTGGGATCATGACTTCTTGAGCCTCTAGAGGTCGCAATTATTATCCGATTTGTCTGAAATTTTGCATGACGTATTTTATTACGTCATGCAAAATAGGACGTAATAAAATACCGATTTCAGCCTATGAAAAATAAGGTTCAAATCGGTCCATAACCTGATATAGCTGTCATATAAACCGATATGGGAGCTTGACTTCTTGAGCCACTAGAGGTCGCAATTATTATCAGATTTGCCTGAAATTTTGTACGACGGATGCTCTCATGACCATCAACATACGTGTTTATTGTGGTCTGACGCGGTCTATAGCCCGATACAGCTCCCATATAACTCGATCTCTCTATTTTTTTTCTTGAGCCCCCAAATTGCGCAATTCTTATTCGAATTGGCTGACATTTTACACAGGTCTCCAACATATAATGCGATCCATGGTGGACAAATAGGATCCATGGTGGAGGGTATATAAGATTCGTCGCGGCCGAACTTAGCACGCTTTTACTTGTTATCGTTCAATAGATGAACTCGTGGCACATTTGAGCTCACTACCTCTAAAGAATGTTAAAGGGAGCTACCCAGGTCCACATTTGAGATGAAGGAAGATCAAGATAAGCCTTTGGAATCCCCGGACGCTGACATGGGTTCCTGGGCATGAGGGGATTCCAGGAAATGAGACGGCGGGCGACAGCGCCAGGAGGGGTTCGTCTGCGCCGGGCGAACCAGTCATCGGTCTTGCTTACGTGCCATTTGTCGAGCTACTGAACACAGTAACACAGTAGATGGGATGGCCAGGGCGGCGTCGGTGGCGAGGTGGGACTCGGTAGATGGTTGTCGGACTGCGAAGGCACTATGGCCGGTCATCGACCGGAGGAGGACGAGGGCGTTGCTGGCGTTCGATAAGTAATTTGACACGGGTCATAACCACACACTGTGCCATAGGCCGCATGGCGGCGGTTTCTCTGGTTGAACTTGCAAACGTAACAGGATGGTTCCGACGGGGGAGGTGCAGCAAGATCCGGCATAGGTAGATCCGTACTTGCGTAGGGACGGGCGGTTCTTCACCCCCCACTCGGGTTTCTCCACTACTCCCTATTTTTCTTTTATTCGTGTATAACCTCTTATAGGAGGTCTTACATTTTCTTTTTCTTCCCTTTCTCTCTTTAGGCTACCACAATGGGCCAAACTGGCCTCCGAGTGAACTCACCTTTGGTGGGCGACCCATTTAACCTAACCTAAGATAAGCCTGGATTTTGCCAAGTTACAATCAATAAGATCCTTTGCTTGGTTTCTGACACGATCAAGTAATTCAGCATCTTTAATTTTCGGCCAACTGTCCTTTCTGTGTTTGCCCCTGTTCCTTAGTGGAATGTTCATGGGCAAAATTTGCAAATTTATTTTTTTTATCCCTTCTGTGTAGACCCTGACATGTCCATTTGCAAAATGGTGAAGATCGGACTATATTTAGATATAGCTGCCATATGGACCAATATTTTCTTTTGCCATCTTGAAAAGTGAATTTGTATTAGAGCCCTCGACGACCTGTAGGTTGATAAATGATGCATTTTTTCATCGAATTATAACGAAAGGTTGTTGATATGTATCCGAGGTGCTCGCCCGGACCGAACTTTGGATTGTATCACATAAATGGCATAGTAGGTAACAAATGTTGCCAGCATTAGGAGGGTATAACCACTGCCGAAAATTTTTATTAATGTTCTTGCCAGGATTCGAACCGGGGCGTTCAGCGTCTTGGCGGAAATGCTAACATCTACACTACGGTGTCCTCCAATTTAAAAACACCTACCTTAAGATAATCAGTGTTATACGTGTGAAGCCATTTCAAAGCGAACAAAACTAACATTAACATCAGCGCCATCTATTGGGTAATATATACAAAAGGTGCTGGTGATAAATATATGGTAGAAAGTGAGAAAATATTTGTCGCATTTTGCGCCCTACTTTATGGTACAACACAAGCCTTCGACCATTTATGGTCTATGCTTGACTTTCCCAGAAAACAAATTCTTTTTTCCGGCAAAGTCCAATGTATACGCTGGTGATGCCATACGGAAGCTCCCACTGCTCGTAGCCATGACCATTTTTAATTTGTTTTGTTTTTCCTTGGAATAATAATCAACACTCCCTGTACTCCCACCCAAAAATTAAGTAAATAAACCCAAGGAAAACCTTTAAATTACCTTAATAAAGAGATTTTCATGTGCTTCGCAAAGAAAAAGTTTGTGACAATGCCTTTTTTTCTTCAACGTCCAAGATGGTAACCAACCGAAAAGTTTTTGCCTGCCACTGTATAGTGGCCTCGGCTACATTTACTGGCCTTGTTGGCATTGCTTTACAGCTCTGTGAATGTTGGCTTGTTTCTCCATTCACTTCATGCATTCCCTCGAAGTTTTGTATTCCTCATTTCGTCCATTTTTGTTTGACAACAGAGGCAAAAGGAACAAATCCTGCTTCTTGGGAACCTCTAAAGTTCACCTACAACAAAACACATCATTGCCACACAAGTCAAGTCGAGTCGAGGCGAGTCGAGTCAATTCGTCGTTCGATGTCACATTCCATTGGGAATGGCAAAATATGTACGTTTTGCTTCCCTAATGATTTACTACAATACGATGGTGTATTACAACACCGGTCGCTATAAAATGTAGCGAATGCGACGCCAAGGGCACTTTCAAATGTTTTGATTTCATCTGCCTCCAGTTGGATGCACTGGCATGGACATTAATTGTGTAGCAACTCCCCGGGGAAGTTTACGAGGACACTGTGTACCACGGGCAAAGTTTATATTGTACTGCGTAATATGTGCTGAACATATGCTGAACATTTTTCAATTTTATATTAAAAACTAAGAATTTTGTAGAAGAACAAATATATGAACTAAAAAAAAAGAAAAATTTATTTAAACTTACCTGATTGCCTCATAAGGTTTTAACTGAAATAGAAAGAATAAAAAAGTAAATTTAATTATTTTTTTTTTTTTCAGAGGAACTTATCAGATCCGAAACACGTAAGGATGGGCCAAAGTCGGACAAAGCCGAACTTTTGATAACCTAAGCCAGTGCGGCAAGAGATAGCAATAAGGGCATGTGGGGAAAATGATGAGACGTTGCACAGCGGAAAAGAATCGAAAAAAAAAAACAAAAAATATGCCATTTGAGTGATATTCGCACGTTAAGGTACTAAAAAGTACCAAAAAGTACGAAATGGTAAATATTTGCACAGCGTGAACGAAAAGGCCAAGAACTTTGTTTTTGGGCTCAAATTAAAGAGGGTCTCGAAAAAATTAGGTATGGGGAAAAAATTTACAAAATCGTACCGTAATTGGGAGAAATAGTACGTTTAGTACCTAAATTGGTACCATTTGGTACTTTCTTTGTAAATTAAACTAGAGTTTTGAATTGTAGAACTTAGGTACACTTTGCAAATGCAAATTTTGCCCACTAAGGAACAGAGGCAAACTTCTCACATATCAATCAAGTGCAGTCTGATTCAAGTTTTAAGCTCAAAGATAAGGGGCCTCCTTTTTATAGCCGAGTCCGAACGGCATGCGACACCTCTTTGGAGAGAAGTTTTACATGGCATAGTACCTCACAAATGTTGCCAGCATTAGAAGGGGAAAACCACCGCTGAAAATTTTTCTGATGGTCTCGCCAGGATTCGAACCCAGGCGTTCAGGGTCATAGGCGGACATGCTAACCTGTGCGCTACGGTGGCCTCCGTACACATTGGCAAACTTAATTGGGCGACTATAAGAGTTTTTGGTAATTTGTACATTTAGGTACTAAAAAAAAGTACCAAAAAGGTACGAAATGGGTGAACTTTGTACAGGGCGAATGGATAGAGGTAGAATTTTGAAATTTGACTTATAAGATATCTGGTGCAAAATTATGAGAGTTAAAAGAAAGAATGGAAAAATAGTGCTGGTAAAGGGAGAAAACGTACGTTTAGTACCGCAAATGGTACCATTTAGTACTTTTCTTTACGGATGGAGCTAGAGGTCTGAAATTTGGCATGCAGGTACAAATAGGAAATAATAGGGGACTAAATGATCTATTCATAATTTTGAATTTTTGTACCATTTGGTACTTTCCTTACAGATGGAGCTAGAGGTTTGAAATTTGACATGCAGGTACGACTAGGAATATGATGGGTGACTATGAGCTTTTTACAATTCGCACATGCTGGTACCAAAATAAGTACTAAGGTGCTAAGGTTTGTTTGTTCCGTATAGACTGAAAAACGGCAGAACCGATTTTCTCGAAATTTTCGCATATTATGTTGGTTGGTCTGGAAGGAACATAGGCTAATAATTTTTCGGTATCGAAAGGGGGACGGACTCTCCCCCTTATGCCAAAACACAACCTAAAATCAGAAGTGGACCGATCGGCACAAAATATTGGGTTGCCCAAAAAGTAATTGCGGATTTTTCATATAGTTGGCGTTGACAAATTTTTTCACAGCTTGTGACCCTGTAATTGCATTCTTTCTTCTGTTAGTTATCAGCTGCTGCTTTTAGCTTGCTTTAGAAAAAAAGTGTAAAAAAAGTATATTTGATTAAAGTTCATTCTAAGTTTTATTAAGAATGCATTTACTTTCTTTTTAAAAATCCGCAATTACTTTTTGGGCAACCCAATAGTTATCAAATGAAAGGTATTGAAATATGGTATTCAAATTTGAGTGTAAGTACCCTTCGGGTCGCCCCAACCCCAAAACTCCCCCAAACAGACATATTGGACGTTAATTTCAATATGGGTCTCAAATGAAAGGTATTCGGGAGTAGATTTCGAATCTGGCATACAAAATAAGATCGAAGTATAGGGGGCCACGCCACCCCTTAAAACTCCATTAGACCCGTTAGCCTGCTTATACAATTTGGTGTAGGGTATCAGAAGGTAGGCTTTGCTCGACTGTAGCCCGTCCTTACTTGTTTCTTTTGTCGTTGTTTTATACTTTTTAATGCAGTATTCTTAAACTAAATTCAAATTTGAATATTTTCATTTTATTTCATTTATTTTTTAAATTAATTACTATAAAACGCCACCTGAGACTGAGTATTTGTATGTAATTGACAATTTATTTTTAATTACAAAATGCAAAAAAAAAAAAGCTATAATAAAAAAATATTTATTTTTTGCGGCATTAATCGCAGAAAACGGTGTTTTCATTTCATCTATGTATGCTAATGTCACGATGGTTTTAACCTACACTATTGTATTTTCTGCTATTCATTGAATCCTATACCCCTATCCGATTCAGATTTATTTCTAAAACACCTGTCAAAACCAAAGTCATTATTACAACAATAACCCAAAGGCAAGAATACATTTTCCATGATATATTTTTGTAATAATTTCATTGTGAATAGTCGCAAGGATAATTAATTTGATAACATTACTTAGGTGTAACGAAGCGATAATTGGTTTATATTATTATTCATCAAAACCACTTTGATGGCCTCAACATGTTTCTTTTTTTTTTAATATATGACTCTAGGGCATTACTACCTGGCAAGAGACACCTTACGTAAATGACATCTTTCAACGTAATTTATTTTTTATATCCTCTACTATAGGATGGGTAGTATACTAATTTTGTCATTCCGTTTGTATTGGGTTGCCCAAAAAAAAAAATCCGCAATTACTTTTTGGGCAACCCAATAACACATCAAAATATTCATCTGCCACCCAACAAAGTATAGACATTCTTGATCGTCTTGATATTAGCCATGCCCGGCCGTCCGTTTGTTCGTCCATCCGTCGAAATAAATGGGTCATATTGGTCCATGTTTTGATATAGCTGCAATATAAACAGATTTTGTATCTTGACTACTTGAGCCTCTAGAAGGCGCATCCGATTTGGCTGAAATTTTGTAAGAGGGAGTTTGTTTGGTCCAAATCGGTTCATAACGTGGTATCTTATATATAAAATTTAATTTGTGTTTGTTTGTTCCGTATAGCCTCAAAAACGGCTGAATCGATTACCTTGAAATTTTCACAGTTTGTGTAGATTGGTCTGGAAGGAAACATAGGTGCGGACCCTCCCCCTTACCCCAAAAGCCCTACCCAAAAATAAAAGTGGACCGATTGGTACAATTTGGGATTCAAATAAAAGGTATTCAAGAGTAGAGTACGAATTCCATAATAAAGGTTGGGTCCAAGTACCTGGGGTGCCGCCCCAGCCCCAAAACCCCTTAAAATAGGTTTACTTGACGATCATAACAATATGGGACACAAATGAAAGGTATTCGGGAGTAGACTACGAATATGGTCAGGAAGAAGAAATGTAGTTTATAATTTGTTGATATCGGAAGGGGGCGGACCCTCCCCCGTTACCCCAAAAACATTACCCAAAATCAAAAATGGACCGACAAAGCCAATATGGGTATCAAATGAAAGGTATTAAAGAGTAGAATACGAATATGGTATTAAAAATTGTGTGTCCAAGTAACCAGAAGTCGCCCTAACCCCAAAATATCTAAAAACAGAAAAATTGGTCGTCCATATCAATATGGGGCTTAAATGAAAGGTATTCGGGAGTAGATTACGAATCTGGCATACAAAATCAAATCGAAGCGTAGGAAGTCACCCCACCCCCTTAAAACTCCTCAAATGGGCATATGACCCATCATGACTAAATGAGACTCGGTTTGTTTGTTTGTTCCGTAGAATCAAAAAAGAAAACATAGGTTATATAATTTTTAGATATCGGATCGTGGGTGTCCCTCCCTCTTACACCAAATGGGGGTTGATGAACACAATATGGGTATCAAATGAAAGGTATTGGAGACCAGAAAATGAATATCATTATATTAAATTTTGGGTCCAAGAACCCAGCGAGCCGCCCAACCCAAAAACTCCTCTAAACAGAAATATCCGACGTTCCTATCAATATGGGACTCAAATGAAAAGTATCCGGCGAGTATGGCCTAAAAAATTAGGTCCAAGTAATGGGAGGTCGCCTCACCACCAAATACCCCCAAATGGGCATATCAGCCGGCAATGGCTATATAGGATTCAAATGAAAGATATTTGGGAGTAGATTAAAAATATGACATTAACATTTTCGTTCAAGTCAAGGTGGCTCTTTTCCTCCTAAAAATACGTCGAATAGATTATTTGACCCATTATGGCAATATGGGACTCCAATGAAAGGTATTTGAGAGTAGAGGGCGTACCAATTTTGGGGGTACGCCCTATATCACCCCTTAAACTGAACTTTATTTACGACTATAGCAATATGGAGCTCAAATCAACGGTTTTTGGGAGTAAAGAACGAATTTGTTATCTATTTTCAGGGCAAAGTGCCGTTGGCCTCCCCAGCCCCAAAACACCCTCCAAACGGTTCATACTTACCGACCATGACAAAATGGGGTTTAAAGTAAAGGGATTTGGGAGTGGACATGAACTTGATATCCATATTTGAGTCGAAATAGCTCATTACTTCAATTTCAAAAATATCATTCCTAGGAGATTGGTAATGCGATTAGTTCGATATTTTTTGCACTCAAACAATATCCAAAAAAAAAAAACATGGTTTCTATTCATGGGGACGGGTGTCGCGGGGACAGCCCAAAACTCGCCAACTAGATATATAGACCAATCACGACTGTACAATTTGGGTAGCAAGTAGCTGTAAGTGGACTGTATGTTTTATTGAAGCTCCCAAATTGTAAGAAATGAAAAAGAGAACAGTTGAAATAAAAGGCAACAGATTAAATTTCACCGTTACAGTTTATTACATTTCAGTAAGCCCTTACCGCCTTCTTGAGATGATGCTGCACAAGTGATTTAATGGCGGTGTAGAGTAGAGTAAAAATTTGCCCAGGAACCGAGCAGGGGCATACTTTTCATACATCAATGAACGCTTTCCGATTCAAGTTGAGTTTATCAACGATAAGGGGCCTTTTTTTCTTCGGTGTGCCGCAGTGCGACACCTCTTTGGGAGAATTTTTTACATGACCATGCATTGTATGGTACCTCACAAATGTCGCCAGCATTAAGAGGGGATAACCACCGCTTAAAATTTTGTCCAAAGTTCTGCCAGAATTCGAAAGCAGGCGTTCATCGTCATAGGCGGACATAGGTTACAGTAGCACGATATCCACATTCAGGGCGAAGTGTCCCCGCCCTAAATATATATTAGAGAGTTAAATAAGGCGCAGCGGAGCAGGCCCTGTCCAGTTAGAAGCTGCCATATAAACTGATCTCCGATTTGGCTGAAATTTTGCACGAAGTCTTCCATTTTGACAGCCAACAACTACGTCAAGTGTGGTCTAAATCGGTTCATAACCTGATATAGCTCCCATATAAACCGAACTTCCGATTATATTTCTTTAGACCCTATAGGGCGCAATTCTTATGCGATTTGGCTGAAATTTTGTACAAAAACTTCTCCAATCACCTTTAACATCTGTAACAAGTATAATCTGAATCGGTCTATGACCTGATATAGCTCCCATATAAACCGATCGCCCGATATTACTTCTTGAGCCTCTGTACTGACCAATTCTGATCCGATTTCGCTGAAATTTTGCGTAAAGTCTTTTGTTTTGACTTCCAATAACTATGTCAAGTATGGTCAAAATCGGTTCATACCCTGACATAGCTCCCATATAAACCGAACTCCCGATTATACTTCTTGAACCCCTATGGGGCGCATTTCTTATGCGATTTGGCTGAAATTTTGTACAACAACTTATCCTATGACCTTCAACATTTGTGCTAAATATAATCTGAATCGGTCTATGACCTGATATGGCTCCCATATAAACCGATCGTACGATATGACTTCTTGAGCAATTCTTATCCGATTTGGGTGAAATTTTGCACAGCGACTTCTACTATGATCACCAGCATCCAAAACAAGGATAGTCTGAAACAGTCCATAACGTGACATGACTCCAATACCAAGCATGGCAATTTTTGTCCATTATCCTTTGTTTGCCTATTAAGAGATACCATGTAAAGAACTGGACAAATGTAATCCGAGGGTATATAAAATTCTGCCCGACCGACCTTAGCACACTTTTACTTATTCTACACTTGCTGTATGTGCTCCAATGCTCAATATTTGTTTTTTGGAGGCAGTCACCTGGACTTGTGCTTTAATGTAATCATTTTCTTTTAGTCACTTAGGATCTCATTACTCGCTGTATATCTCATTTCATATCTTTGACAACATTTGGCTACCATAGCAACCAAGTGCCTATGGGGAAAAGGACACAAAAAAAAACTTCTTAAAGAAACAGAGCTGCAAGGCATTTAGGGAAAAAACATATACAGTTCTAATCGAAAATTGTGCTACAGTGGGGGAAGAGATAAAGGAAGAAAGAAAGAATCAATAAAAAAAATAAAACAAACTAAACAAAACGATGAACGATTGTATGGTTTGTGTTAACTCTCCCACCGTTTGCCTCAGCCTCCTTACCTTTAATTGCCGGGGCTGGGGCTTCGCCTTTGCCAAATTCTTTGAAAGGACACGTTCAGGCTAAAGCACAACGTGCCGCTATACACCATCTACCCCATCACTTCTGAATCGTCTATAGCACCTTAAGAGAAATTCCTTTTTTTTTTTTCTTATTTGCAATCTAAGTGAAAGTTCAAAATATATTTCCTTCCGTTTTCGTTAACGGTGTTTTTGTTTTCTTCTTACTTGACTTTCTTAAGGTGGAGAGCACAGTGGTTCAATCTATAGAAAATATTAATGCAAAGCAATCTCAAGGCAGCCGGTGTGTGTAGTGGATTGATCCGATGAAGTCCTTCCTCGGCAAAGGCTGCCACTTCTGAGTACAATACACTGTTACAATAACAACAACAACAAGGTCAAATGTAGAAACAAGGCCCTCAAGTCACTTGCCGGCAGCACTTGGGGTGCTGACAAAGAATTCTTGTTGACAATGTAAAAAACAGTTGGCCGATCTGTGGTAAGTTATGCAGCGCCAGGTTGGTCCCGTCAGCTTTGTGACAAGTAGTGGAATAATATACAGACCTGTCAGAATGCCGACCTTCGAACTGTGACGGGCTGTCTCCTCAGTTCTCACGAGGACCATTTCCATCTGGAGACAAAGATTTCAGCCGTGCGAAGACATAACTATACCTTCTGCGTTGTTATCGCAGAGACCATTCGTATCATCATCTTGTAGATAGGTGCTCACCGCCCAGAAGCTTTAAGGTAGATCTACATGATCTAAAGAGTGAGGTCCTGCGCTACAAGATCTCTAGACCCAGACCTCTAGATCAGGCGGTCCTAGACAACATTCATGCAGACCCGGTAGCAGATGCGGTGATTGCAGTCCTTGGAGAACGACCGCCTCCCATTACACCTGAAGAAATTAACCTCCCCCGGCAAACCAGAGTAGTTCCGGGTCAATTACGATCCGGCAGCAGCCTCAATTCCTACAGAGCAAGGATTGATGCCAACGTGCAGGATGAATGTCCCGATTGTGACCAGGGACCACACGACACACGTCACCTGTTTAACTGCCCACCCAGACCCACTCGTCAAAACCAGATCTCTCTGTACGCACCCCATTTTAGTCGCCGAATTCCTCGATCTGGACACTCAACAGAATCAAGCAGACGAAACATAGAACACAACACACTGCTACAACAACAACAACATTGATGCAGTGGGTAGGAAGGGAGTAGCTAAAGTCCCCACACAAACCTATTCACATAGTTTTGATAATTCCAAGGCTTCGAGGGATTAGCTTGAAACTTTGAATATGATTAGAATTTTGAAGGCCCCAAACTGAGTAAGGGCGGACCCTCCCCCTAATGCCAAAAATACTAACTAAAATCAAAAATGGACCGATTGGGCCAATATGGGTGTCAAATGAATGATATTGGAGAGTAGAATACGAATATATTTTAAAAGCGTTCTAAGTTCAGCCGCGCCGAATCTTTGGAACCCACAAAGTTTATATGGGAGCTATACCAGGTTATAGACCAATTTTAGTACAGTTGTGAAAGTCATAACAGAACACTATGTGGAAAATTTCAACCAAATCAAACTAAAATTGTGGCTTCCAGAGGTTCAAGAAGTAAAATCGGGAGATCGGTTTATATGGGAGCTTTATCTGGTTATAGACCGATTGAGACCGCACTTGGTAGTCATAACAGAACACTATATGCAAAATTTCAGCCAAATCGGACAAAAATAGCGGCTTCCAGGGATATCGGTTTATATGGGAGCTATATCCAAATCTCAAGCAATATGGCTCATTTGCAATCCCCATCAATAGTTAGTATCTGTGCAAAATTTCAAGCGGCTAGCTTTAAGCGTCGACCACTATCGTGATTTCGACAAACGGACGAACATGGCAAAATCCACTTTGAATTTCAAGACGATCGAGAATATATATACTATATTGGGTCTCAGGTCAATATTTCTATGTGGTACAAACGGAATGACTAGATAAGTATGCCCCCATTCTATGGCGGTGGGTATAAAAATTGGGTCCAGATACCCAGGGGCCGCCATCACACCGAAAAATTCCCCAAAAAGACATATTGCAAGTTCATATCAATATGGGATTTAAAGGAAAGGTATTCGCCAGAAGATTACGAATATAATACAAAATGAGGTCAAAGCAATGGGGTATTGCCCCAACCCCAACAACCCCCAAATGGGCACATAAGCCAATCATGGCTATATGGGGCTCAAAAGAAAGGTATTTGGGAGTAGATTACGAATATGACATTAAAATTTGTGTCCATATAAGCACACCTCAACTAGATAAATTGACCCATCATGCGCCACAAATTAAAGGTATATGACGATAGAAAACGAATCCGATATCCAATTTTGGAGCCATGTGTTTGAGGGTACACCCCTAACAGCACTTATTCTCCGCCCATAAAAATATGGGCTTCAAATAAAAGGTATTTATGAGTATAATGCAATTTTGATCTATATTTGAAGCGAAATGCCCGAGGGGCCATCCCACCCCCCAAAAAGCGCTCCCCATTGCATTCATTTCAAAAAAATCATATCCTGAAGAATGATGGTGTGATTCAAACGAATTTTTTTTTCACATTCTTATCAGTAGCCAACAAAACAAAAATTTTATATCGATTGTTCGGCTGGAGTGTCTAGAGGGAGGTCCTTCCTCCAAAAGGATATATAGATCTATCACGACAATATGGCACGGTATAGCTGTGAGCACCACAAAGGCTGGAACATTGAGGTTCGATCCGAGTGGTGTTCATTAATGTCAAGAGAAGCTTAGCTGCGAACTCCCGGCCGCGTCCACAGGTTGCGGATAGTGGAATGCTCTATCCGGAGAAGCTGTAACTGCAATCGCGGACAATCAGCGGTATCGAATGGAGGGTCTCAGTGAGAGGTCGGGTGGCACCGGCTTTTGCACAAATACTGAGTACCTACGATGCTCGATATGACAAGGCGAGTAATTGACGCCTTTAAATAGCCAATGGCCACACTGTTCCTACGGCGATTGGCCCTTTGAACTGGAACTAGCTTGCCCACCTACAGGAACTTGACGAGGATCGCCACCTCCACATGAAAATGTGGTTACAACAACAACAACCATAATTGTGATTTCTACAGACGGACAGACATGGCAAGACTGACTCAGAATGTCAGGACAATCAACAAAATGTATACCTTATAGGGTTGAGGTGTTACCAACGGAATGACTGAGATAAGTATACCCCCATCCTATGGAGGAGAGTTTGACCGAATTTGACAAATGAATCATGTAATTTTCTCTTAAGCCAAAATTTCCAGAAAATTTTTTCCAGAGACAAAATTTTCATGAAATTTCCACATAAACAAATTTTTCATAAAATTATCTCTACAGATAAAATTTTTAGAAAATTTTATAGAAATCAAATTTATAGGAAATTTCCTCTAAAGAAATTTACTTTAAGGCAAAATTTTCTGGAATTTTTCCAAATGATAAAATTTCCATGATTTTTTTTTTTTAATTTGCCATACATTTCTTCTAAAGGAAAAATTTCCAGGAATTTTTCTCTAAAAACAAAATTTGAGCAAATTTTCTCTAAAGATCACATTTTTAGGAAATTTTCTCTATGGACAAAATTTTTAGAAAATTTTCTCTAAAGACCAAATTTTCAGAAAATTTCCTCTAAACACAAAATTTCCAGGAAATTTTCTCTCTAAGGACAAAATTTTCAGAATATTTGCTCCAAAGAGAAATTTCTGGAAATTCTTCCTTAGGACACATTTCAATTTCCATGATATTTTCTCAAAATTTTCTCTGAAGGTAAGAATTTCATGAAATTTTCTTTTAAGACTAAATTTCCAGAAAATTTTCTCTAAAAACCAAATTTGCAGAAAATATTATCCTTGGAAAAAATTTCCAGAAAATTTTTTCAAAAGAGAAATTTCAGAAAATTCTTTCCAAAGACAAATTTAAAGGAAATTTTTGCCTAAAGACTAAATTTCTATAAAATTTTCTTTTAAGAAAAATTTTTCGTGGAATTTTCTCTAACGGCAGTTTTTTTAAGAAAATTACTCTAAAGACCAATTTCTAGGAAATGTCCTTAAAAAAGATATTTTAATGAAATTATCCCTAAAGACAAAATACCATGAAATTTTTTCTAAAGAAAAAATCCCCATGAAATTTTCTCCAAAGACCAAATCCCCATAAAATTTCCTCTTAAGACAAAATTTTCAGGAAATTTTCTCTAAAGACGAAATTTTTATGAAATTTTCCAGGATATTTTCTTTAAAGACAATATTTCCAGGAAATATTCCCTAAAAACAAAATTTTCAAGAAAATTTCCTACAAGATTAAATTTTCTGTTAAGACAAAATTTCCATGAAATGTTCTCTTAAGACAAAGTTTCCGTGAAATTTTCTGTTAACATAAAATTTTCCAGGAAATTTTATCCAGAGATAAAATTTTCATGAAATTTTCCCATCAAAAAAAATTTATAAAATTATCTCTACCGACAAAATTTCCTGGAAATTATACAAAGACAAAATTTACAGGAAATTTTCTTTAAAATAATGTTTTTAATACAAAATTTCCTTCAATTTTTCCAAAAGACAAAATTTCCATAAAATCTATTCCAAATTTTCTCATGAATTTTCACTAGAGGTAAAATTTTTCCATGAAATTTTCTCTAAAGAAAAAATTTCCAGGATATTTTCTCCAAAGAAAAAATTTGAGGAAATTTTTCCGAAAGACAAATTTTTAGAAAATTTTTTCTAAAGACAAAATTTTGGGAACTTTTCTATAAACAAAATTTTCAGGAAAGGACAAAACTTTCAAAAAATTTTCTCCAAAGAGAAATTTCAGAAAATTCTATCTAAGGACAAATTCAATGAAATTTTCCTTATAGACCAAATTTCCATGAAATGTTCTCCGAATTTTCTCAAGAATTTTTCCCTAAAGACAAAATTTCCAGGAAATTTTCTCTTAAAAGCAATCTTGCGGGAAATTTTCCCCAAAGACAAAATTCTTTCCAAGAACAAATTTTAATGAAATTTTCCCTAAAGACAAAATTCTTTCAAGAACAAATTTTAATAAAATTTTCCCTAAAGACAAAATTTTTATTAAATTTTCTCTAAAGGAAAAATTTCCATGAAATTTTCTCTAACGACAAAATTTTAGAGTAACGAAATACCAACTTTCCAGGAAATTTTCTCAAAGAAGAAATTTCAGGAAATTTTTTCCAAGGACAAATTTCAATGAAATTTTCCCTAAATCTAAAGAAAAAATTTTCATGAAATTTTCTCCAACAACAAAAATTTTCAAGATTTTCAAGATATTCTCTGACGACAAAATTTCCAATAAATTTTTTCTAAAGATAAAATTTTCAAGCAAAATTTTTATGAAATTTTCTCTAAAGACAAAATTTCTAGAAAATGTTCTCTAAAGGTAAAATTTTCATGAAATTTTCCCTAAGGACAAAATTTTAGAGTAACGACCAACTTTCCAGGAAATTTTCTCAAAGAAGAAATTTTAGGAAAGTTTTTCCAAGGACAAATTTTAGTGAAATTTTCCCTAAAACTAAAGAAAAGATTTCCATGAAATTTTCCCTAACGACAAAATTTTAGAGTAACTAAATACCAACTTTCCAGGAAATTTTCTCAAAGAAGAAATTTCAGGAAATTTTTTCCAAGGACAAATTTCAATGAAATTTTCCCTGAATCTAAAGAAAAAATTTTCATGAAATTTTCTCCAACAACAAAAATTTTGAAGATATTCTCTGACGACAAAATTTGCAAGAAATTTTTTCTAAAAATAAAATTTTCAAGCAAAATTTTTATGAAATTTTCTCTGACGACAAAATTTTCATGAAATTTTCTCTAAAGGCAAAATTTCTAGAAAATTTTTTCTAAAGGTAAAATTTTCATGAAATTTTCCCTGAGGACAAAATTTTGAGTAACGAAATACCAACTTTCCAGGAAATTTTCTCAAAGAAGAAATTTCAGGAAATTTTTTCCAAGGACAAATTTCAATGAAATTTTCCCTAAATCTAAAGAAAAAATTTTCATGAAATTTTCTCCAACAACAAAAATTTTCAAGATATTCTCTGACGACAAAATTTCCAAGAAATTTTCTCTAAAGATAAAATTTTCAGGCAAAATTTTTATGAAATTTCTTTGACGACAAAATTTTCATAAAATTTTCTCTAAAGACAAAATTTTGATGAAATTTTCTCTAAAGGTAAAATTTTCATGAAATTTTCCCTGAGGACAAAATTCCTAAGAAATATCTACCAAAAGTAAATTTTACCGTAAATTTTTCTCCAGAGACAAAATTTTCATAAAATTTCCCCATAAAAAATTTTTTCAAAAAATTATCTCTACAGACAAAATTTTTCGAAAATTTTATAGAAATAAAATTTATAGGAAATTTCCCCTAAAGAAATTTACTTTAAGGCAACATTTTCTGGAATTTAGCCAAATAAAAAAATTTCCATGAATTTTTTTAAAATTTCCCATAAATTTCCTCTAAAGGAAAAATTTCCAAGAAATTTTTCTCTAAAAACAAAATTTGAGCAAATTTTCTCTAAAGATAACATTTTTAGGAATTTTCTCTAAAGAAATTTTTTATAACAAAATTTTAAGTGAATTTTCCCTAAAGACAAAATTTCCATAAGACATTTATCAAAGACAAATTTCCTGCTATCATCAGAATGATGTTTTAGTGCCGCCGAAACGTCTTTCCAATGGTGGAGATTTATCTGCAGAAACCAGATCTGGTTCAGACTTTTCACCACTGTCGCCTGAGCCTCGTCCTGTGAATCCGCCAGGAGTTATTCATATACGTGTGATCTTGTCATGATCCTCATCGCAGGGTCTTTTGAAAAAGCAGAGGAACCACTCTTCCTCAGGCGCTGGACACTTGCGGTGTGGACGATTCCTTCTTAGATGATATACCAGTTGTTGCTGTCGAAGTACCTCTTGAGATCCCTTCTTCCCCGCAGGTGCTCAGCTTGAACCTAATCAAAACGGAGGAGCCAACCACACAGGGCATGTCGGATTCAGCCTCTGACCCTGTAAATCCTTTATCGATCGTGGTGGGGGAATTCTCGGTCTCCTGCAATCCGCCAGACTTTAATATTTGAATGATAATCCCGCAGACTACAGCAACCACTGCTTAATAGCCAACTCTATGAAAATACGAAATTTTCATTTCTACCATTTCGCTAAAACAAAAATTCCTTTCCCTAGAGACAAAATTTTTCTGTGTGATATAGAACGACGCAGAAAACATTTGATTATTTTTTAATACTTTAAAAATTTTAGCCAAAATAATGCCTATACTGGAGCATAGCAGCTGAAGCTGAGGGCATAATATAGGCTTTACCAAATTTATTCATTGTAATACCTGTTATCCTAATTTGAAATTTAATTTTCTTTTAATTGTTCCACATAATCGGGACACACAGTGCATTCGCTTGATGTTGTAAAAGCACCACCCCCCCCCCCACCCAATCATTATTGTTGGTGGTTGGTGAAATTATTTGGGCTCTTCAAAACAAATGAAGGCTATGACCCATAGAAAGCAATATTAGACATCTGTTTACCCAAATACCCATCATGAACTTGAATTTCGTCGTCTAAGCACTGGTACACAACAATGCAAAGGATAAAAGCCCCTTCTGTTATGTTGTCCTTAATTGTGCCAGGCGCTCTCAAGCTTGCTTCCCCAATGTTTCCCAATAGGAAGGTGTGTGTCTGGGGGGAGTGCTGTTTTCATGGCGAAAGGTATTTCTTGGCAGCTGAGTGGAAAATAATGACACAGAAAGTGTGTATTTATCATTTATTGATATAGCCATGGCTGAAACTGCTTGGGATTGGCCAATGGTTGTGAGTCTGGTGTTGCTGGTGTTGCCATCATCTGCTATGCTATCGTTGAGTTGGTCTATTGCTGGTAGTGACTGCTATTTGCACCATCAGCAACATCATTGTTATTTGATGAGGTCAGTAAAACGTCAATATTTCAATTGTACTTTATTATCATCGCTGCTGAGATTATCCTCATTCGCCACTCCCCCTCACCCCCTCCCCCCCACCACCAACCATCACAATCAAATTATATTTAAGATATATTGCCCCATCAAAGCAGAGCATTTTCTAGAATCAGAGCGAACAAACATCGATTGAAGTACAATATTTGAAAATTCAGGATATTCGTTTTTCAAAACTCATTGTCTGCAGGATTTTACGAGACATTAACTTTGTTTTCATATTCCTTTTCATTGGGGGGTGGGGAATTTCTTTGCGCATATTTATGATAATTTTAAATTATTTTTAATGAGTTTTCAAGGGGCAAAGGAATTGTTTGCAACTTTGGTATAAACGGCATTTTTTTCACAAAGTCATAACACAAAATTGCTTTATCACGGACTTATAACTTTCCGCTTATAAAAAAAAACAAACATTAAGCCATGCACAGATTAGGGAATAAAATTCAAATTTACTTATAATACCACACATGGTTTGGATATTCAAGCTGATTTTGTGTCGGTACAAGTCGGCAGGCCCTTCCTTACATCAGGAATAAGAAGACGAATATCAAACAAAAAGACATCATGAAAGTACCGATAGAACAGCGCCAAACAACTCACATTGCGACGATATTCAAGGGAGGCAACACTGTCTTCAATCAACGCCATGGGATGATTTTAAAGCTCCAGCCCATACATGTGAGTTTTACTCCATTTTCGGCCTTATCAAAGTGGTGTGGATGTTAAGAAGATCAGACGGAGTGAAGTATTTCTTACACCGTTTAAGGAAGCCTAAACACTTGAAAGCTTCTTTCGACACTTCAAATACGTGTTTAACCCAATGTGCATCACTTTGTATTTTCATGCCCAGAACAACAAGAGCTTCTGATTGCTCAACATCCATACCGTTGATAGACAAAGATGATCGTAATGGGTCAGCGAATCGTTTGTGTGACAACAAGCAGCACTGAGTCTTCCGTGCATTAAAATCTACTCGATTCATTCGATCCCACTCAGAAATGGTCAGCAAATCCTGGCAGAGTATGTCGTCCATAATCCGCCTCACGAAGACTCGGCCTATGGTCGAATGAGTACGAATGACTGAGTTTACTGTCACGTAGGCCACCGTAGCGCAGAGGTTAGCATGTCCGCCTATGACGCTGAACGCCTGGGTTCCAGTCCTAGCGAAACCATCAGAAAAAATGTTCAGTGTTGGTTTTTCCCTCCCAATGCTGCCAACATTTGTGAGGTACTATGCCATGTAAAACTCCTCTCCAAAGCGGTGTTGCACTGCGGCACGCCGTACGGACTCGGCCATAAAAAGGAGGCCCCTTATCATTGAGCTTAAACTTGAATCGGACTGTACTCTTTGATATGTGAGAAGTTTGCCCCTGTTCCTTAGTGGACTATTCATGGGCAAAATTTGCATTACTGTCATCCGTAAATGAGTAGATCAGATTCGATGTCTGACTCAACAGATCGTTGATGAAAATAAGAAAAAGAGAAGGAGAAAGAAAAAAACCATGGGATACACCTGCGGTCAATTTTGCCCATTGCATGAAAAACCATCTACAACGACTTGTAAAGCTCGATCTCTGAGAAAGTGCGAAATAAATGGAACGAAGGTATTACCTACACCAAATGCAACAATTCTCGATAGTAGTGGACCGTGCCAGACCCTATCAAATGTCTTGGAGATATCCAGAGCCACAACCTTACTCTCACCATACTGGTGGATTGAGCGACTCCAATGTTCCCACCGAAGCGTCATGAGGTCGCCCATAGAGCGATTTCTCCGGAACCCATACTGTTGGTCACTAAGAAGGCCATTAGACTCCAAATACCTCACAAGTTGGTGGTTAACCATGCTCTCCATAACCTTGGAGAGAGAGCGGAGTGTATCGCAATTGGCCGATAATTCGCAGGGTTGTTTGCCTCATCTTTCTTGGGTATTGGCTGAACGTTCGCAACCTTCCAAAGGTTGAAAAGGTTGCGTAATGAGCGAGCAAGCATCGAAGAACACCCGCGCAAGACAAGTGTTGATATGCCATTAGCGTAATACCATGCTACGAAAATGGTATATGAATTTCGATTGACGATAGAAAAGCCATTTTTTGAATCCCATATGATCTTTACTGGTCTAATAATTCGCTGGGAGGGTTAAGAGTCATTTAAGTTTGCATGTCAGATGTACTCCATTCTTAAAAGCTTTTATTTGAGCCCGATATTCTCATGGGGATTTTGGGAGCGGAAAGGCCGCCAGGGTGGTAGTTGGTGGTTTTAGGAGGTGGTTTGAATCCCCAAAAACGTGGTGCCGAAAGTGGATATCAGTTCGTGCTCTACTCACCAATACCTTTCATTTGCCATAGTCGGTAAATATGTCCAATTTAGTGTTGTTTTGGAGGGTGGGGTGATCCTCCAGACACTTGCAAATTGCAAATTTTATCCATACAAATTCCACTAAGGAAACAAGGGCAAACTTCTCACATATCAATGAGTGCAATCCGATTCAAGTTTAAGCTCAATGATAACGGGCCTCTTTTTATAGCCAAGTCCGTACGACGTGCCGCAGTGCGACATCTCTTTGGAGAGAAGTTTTACATGGCATAATACCTCACAAATGTAGCCAGAATTAGTAGGGAAAAATGTCCGATGAAAATTTTTTCTGATGGTCTCGCCAGGATTCGAAGCTCAAAGATAAGGGGCCTCTTTTTTATAGCCGAGTCCGAACGGCATGCCGCAGTGCGACATCTCTTTGGAGAGAAGTTTTACATGGCATAGTACCTCACAAATGTAGCCAGAATTAGTAGGGAAAAATGTCATGCTAACCTCTGCGCTAGACACTTAGCCCTAAAAAAATATCAGCACCGTGCTCTACTCTCAAATGCCATATATTTAAACCCCATATTGCCATTGGTTTAAGGGGGAGTTTATGGGAAGAGACGTGCCCCAAACACTTGGCCCCAAAATATAAAATTCGATATAAAAAACACGTTTTCTAATCTCAAATACCTTTCATTTGAGACCCATTTTGGC
The DNA here is from genome assembly GCF_963082655.1 of Stomoxys calcitrans. Taxonomy (NCBI): domain Eukaryota; kingdom Metazoa; phylum Arthropoda; class Insecta; order Diptera; family Muscidae; genus Stomoxys; species Stomoxys calcitrans. The sequence goes on from NC_081555.1 coordinate 137,314,626, forward strand.
ATGGTCCTCAAATTTGTCCTCTTAAGGGGATGTTTTGGGAGAGGGGTGGTGACTCACTACGTCGTCCCACATTTGGATATCAGATTCATATTCTACTCTCAAATACCTAATATTTGAGTCCCATATTACCATGACCAGTAAATAAGTCCTGTTTGGAGGGTGTTGTGGGGAAGGGGCGGACTCCCAGAAACGTGGTACCGAAAGAGGTTTACAATTTTCTTGGTCTATTCTCCAATACCTTTCATTTGATCCCCTTATTGTCAAGGTCGGTTTGTGGTCTCCCAAACCATCAACTCTGAAAAAATTTCAGCACCGTGCATTATTCTCAAATATTTTTTGAGAATAGAGCCTAATATAGCCATTGGCTTAAGGGGAGTTTATGAGATGAGGCGTCCCCCTTATACATGGACCAAAAATTGGTTATCAAATTAGTTTCCTAGTTTCAAATATCTTTAATTTGAGCTCCTTATTGCAATAGTTAGCAAATATCTCCGGTTTATGGGTGGGCCCTAAAACTACCAACATAGTGCTTCTCTCTCTTTGAGCCCCAAATTTTCATGATGAGCAAATACGTCTTATTTGGTTTTTTTTATAGGGCTGGGACGTCCCAAAGAAACTTGGTCCCAAATGTTGATATCAGATTCGTGCTCTACTCCCAAATATCTGTCATTAGAGTTGTATATTTCCAAAGTCGGCAAACATGTCCTGTCTGGGGGATGGGGCGGGCGGTCAGCCCTGACTTTGCCCTGAAAATGTATACCAGATTCGCGTTCTACTCTAAAAAAACCTTTTATTTGAGCCCCATATTACAAAGGTCAGCTAATAGGACCTATTTGCGGGGTTTTCAGGGGGTGGGAAGACCCCATAGACACTTTGACCGGAATGGTGTTGCCAGATTCGTAAGATCAGTAAATTTTTGCCCTTTCAGGGGTGTTTTGGCGGAAGGGCGGACCCTCAAACTCTTGGTCCCACATTTGGATATCAGATTCGTTCTCTGATCTCAAATACCTTTTATTTGAGCCCCATATTGACATGGTCAGAAAATAAGTCCTGTTTGGGGGATGTTTTAGGGAAGGGATGGATTCGCAATTCGTGTTCTACTACAAAATACCTTTCATTTGAGCCCCATATTGCTATGGTCGGTAAATATGTCCTATTTTAGCAGTGTTTTGGGGGTTGAGGTGGTCCCCCAAATACTTAGTCCCACAATTTGATATCAGATACCAAATAACTTTCACTTGAGCCCTTTATTGCTATAGTCGGTAAAAATGTCCTATTTAGGGGTGCTTTGGAGGTTGAGGTGGTGCCCCAAACACTTGATCGCACAATTGGATATGGGATACGTTTTCTCATCTTAAATACCTTTCATTTGAGTCTCATATTGGCGTGATTGGTGTATATATATATTTTGGTGGGTTTTGGGGGGGGCGGCCCCCCTAGGTACCCCATTAGAAATTTGGATACAAAGTGAACACCACCCATCTCTGAGATCTGGCGTTTCTGAAAATTAGGGTAAGGGGAGGGTCCTCCCCCTTCAGATATCAAAAAATTTAGTACCCCATTTTCACCACGTGACCATTCTACAACATCCGTGACAATTAAAACAAGCAAAAGCGTGCTAAGTTCGGCTGGGACGCATCTTATTACCCTCCACCATGGATCGCATTTGTCAAGTTCTTTGAATGACTTTTTTAAATAGAAAAACAACAGTCATAGAAAATTTTCAGGCAAATCGAGTAATAATTGCGCCCTCCAAACGATCAAAAAAGTCAAACTGGGAGATCGGTTTATATGGCCGTTATAATAGGTTATATACCGGTTTAGACCATACTTAAAACAGTTGATGAAAGTCATACCAAGATGACATGCAAAATGTCAACCATATTGGATAAGCATTGCGCCCTCTAGAATCCCAAGAAGTCTAATCGGGAGATCGGTTTATATGGCTATATCAGGGTATGAACTGATTTAGACCATACTTGATACAGTTGTTGGAAGTCAAAATAAAACACTTCATGCAAAATTTCGACCAAATTGGAAAGAATTGCGCCCTCTAGAAGCTCAAGAACTGAAGACCCAAGATCGGCTTCTATGGCAGCTATAGAAGGTTATAGACCGATTTCAACCATACTAAGCACAGTTGTTGGAAGCCGTAACAAAACAATTCATGTAAAATTTCAGTCAAAAAGGACAAAAATTGCGGCTTGTAAGGGCTCAAAAAGTAAATCAGGAGATCGGTTTATATGGGAGCTATATTAGGTTCTAAACCAATTTAGATCATACTTGGCACAGTTGTTGGAAGTCATAAAAAAAACCGTGTGCCAAATTTCAGCCAATTCGGATCACGGCTTCCAGGGGCTCAAGAAGTCAAATCGGGAACTCGGTTTATATTGGAGCTATATCAGGTAATACACAGATTTAAAACATACTTGGCATAGTTGTAACGAAACACTCTATGCAAAATTTCAGCCAAATCGAATGAAAATCACGGCTTCCAGCGGCTCAAGAAGTCAAATCGGGAGATCGATTTATATGGGAGCTATATCAGGTTATAGACCAATTCGGACCGTACTAAACATAGTTGTTGGAAGTCATAACAGGGCACTACATTCTCAATTTCAGCCAAATCGGACGAAAAATGCGGCTTCCAGGGGCTCAAGAAGTCAAATCGGGAGATCGGTTTATATGGGAGCTATATCAGGTTATAAACCGTACTTGGCACAGTTGTTGAAAATCCTATCCAAAAACACTACATGCAAAATTTCAGCCAACTCGGACAATAATTGCGTATTCCAGGGGCTCTAGAAGTCAAATCGGGAGATGGGCTCCAGAAGTTAAATCAGGAGATTGGTTTATATGGGAGCTATATCAGGTTACAGACCTATTCAGACCGGCTCAGTTGTTGGAACACTATGTGCAAAATTTTAGCTTAATCGGATGGAAATTGTGGCTTAAATTTTGTACATAGTGTTCTGTTATGACTTTAAACAGCAGTGCCATGTGCGGTTTAAATCGGTCTATAATCGGATATAGCTCTCATTTAAACCGATCTCCCCTTCTTAAGCCCCTGGAAGCCGCAATCTTTGTCCGATTTGGCTGAAATTGAGAATGTAGTGCCCTGTTATGACTTCAAACCACTGTGTCTAGTACGGTCCGAGTCGGTCTATAACCAGATATGGCTCCCATATTTTAGCAGAATCCCTGGTGGTGGGTTCTCAAGATTCGACACGGCCGAACTTAGCACGCTTTTACTTGTTTTATGATAATTTTAACAAAACTTTGCGTCATGACCACGAAAATGTTACTTAAGTTGTAACATTTTCATGGTCAATGACTGGTTCGATCACCCTGATCAAGCAGCACGTGACACATATCCGTCCATCTAACCGGCCTATAATTTCAAAGCTCACTATTTGTAGTACTTATAGTTAAGAGGCCACCTCAGAGGTTGCATGCCTGCCTATGACGTTGAACGCCTAATTCCGAATACTGGCGAGAACATCATAATAAAATTTGAGGTACTATGCCAAGTAAAAACGTACTCGGCTATAAAAACAAAGTCCTTTATCATTGAGCTTAAAACTTGAATTGGATAGCACTCATTGATATGTGGGAAGCTTGTCGCTGTTCCTTAATGAAATGTTCTTGGGCACATTTGCATTGTTAAGATTATTAGCACAAGGACTATTTCAAAATCTAAAACACTAACCACTAGCAAGCCATTTACAATATCTCTTTCAACAAACTTCAAACAAAATCTCTTTCACAACACAAACAAAAATTTCATGAAAATCTAGCATTTTTTCCACTTAAAATTTTCTGATATTTTTTTTTGTGCATCTTAAAACTCATTAACATTTCAATTCTTCCCTTAAATTAAGTGGTTTCGTCTTTTATGGTTCGTTAAACTTAACCCAAATGACTATGGTTTTACGCAAAGCCCGTAAAGGGGTCCTTCTCATACATAGATTTATTGAAAAATCTGTTTAATATCAAAAGCAGCTACCCTCTCTCAAATCTTTTCAAAATAATTAAAATTTATTAAGTAATAAAACAAAGCCAAAAAACCCCCCCTTCCACCACCTTCATGTTCTTCTAATGCGAGAGACATGCGTATGGTTAAGTCTCTCTTCGATGACATTCACGCAAAAATCTAAGGACATGTAAGATTTAAATGAAAATTTTGTTTACATTTAATTTTTCAATTTTTAGTCTGATGAATCATAATTATTAGCAAATATTTTGCCAAGAGTTATTTAATATGCTCCAATTTATATCAACACAAGATGAGAAGCAAGAAACAAATATGTCATTAGGCCTTAGGATATTTGGTTATTTATTATTTAATCAGTGAAAAAGCAGCTATGGGGGGAAATGCAAATTCAATTGCTTATAAGCATAAGGAAAGCATGATGATACTTGAGAGCGTATGCTATATAGAGACTCCTACGAGTATATAGACTGAATTTTAATGGCAATGAAGTGTCGTCTAAACAACAATTCGCTCCTAAATTGTCTCTAAACAAGTAAAAAGGCCTTAAGTTCGACCGGGCCGAACTTTGGATACCCACCACCCCGGGTATATATGTAAACCACCTTTCATCAAAATCCGCTGAAAATTTGCATACTTTATGTCCCATAGCAGTTATATCGAAATATGATCCGATTTGGACCAAATACTAATAAGTACAAGTCATTGTTCAATTGTGTATAACAAAATATTGGTCTTTTTAGTAGCTACATCTAAAAATACGATAAACGATCTGTCAATGTGTCATAAGCCAATGTGTCAAATTTCAGTTAATTCGGATGATAAATGCCCCTTTTTTGGGGCTAAGACTTTAAATCGACCAAATTGCAGATATATGTGGAGGGGCTTAACTCTACTCTCTGTCCCAAATTGCGGCGACATCGGAAAATAAATGCGCCTTTTATCGGCCCAAAACATTAAATCGAGAGATCGGTCTAAATGGCAGCTATATCCAAATCTGGACCGATCTGAGTGAAATTGAAGAAGGATGTCGAAGTACCTAACACAACTCACTGTCCCAAATTGCGGCGAGATCGGACAATAAATACGCTTTTTATGGCCCCAAAACCTAAAACCGAGAGATCGGTCTATATTGCAGATATATCCAAATCTGGACCGATCTGTGCCATAATGCAGAAGTATGTCAAGGGGCTTAACTTAACTCACTGTCCCAAATTTTGACGACATCGGACAATAAATGCACCTTTTATGGCCTAAGACCCTAAATCGGCGGATCGGTGTATATGGCAGCTATATCCAAGTCTGGAACGATCTGAGCCAAATTACCGATGGATGTCGAAGGGTCTAGCACAACTCACTGTCCCAAATTTCAGCAAAATCGGATAATAAATGTGGCTTTTATGGGCCTAAGACCCTAAATCGGCAGATCGGTCTATATGGCAGCTTTATCCAAATCTGTACCAGTCTGGGCCAAATTGACGAAGGATGTCGAGGGGCCTAACACAACTCACTGTCTCAAATGTCAGCTAAGTCGGATAATAATTGTGGAGTTTATGGGCCTAAGACCCTTAATCGGAGGATCGGTCTATATGGCAGCTATATCCAAATCTGGAATGATCTGAGCCAAATTACCGATGGATGTTGAAGGGTCTAGCACAACTCACTGTCCCAAATTTCAGCAAAATCGGATAATAAATGTGGCTTTTATGGGCCTAAGACCCTAAATCGCCGTATCGGTCTATATGGCAGCTTTATCCAAATCTGTACCGATCTGGGCCAAATTGACGAAGGATCGGTCTATATGGGGGCTATATCAAGATATAGTCCGATATAGCCCATCTTCGAACTTTTTATGGACAAAAAAAGAAGCTGTGCAAAGTTTCAAGTCAATATCTCTATTTTTGAAGACTGTAGCGTGATTTCAACAGACAGACGGACGGACATGTCTAGATCGTCTTAGATTTTTACGCTGATCAAGAATATATATACTTTATAGTGTCGGAAATGGATATTTCGATGTGTTGCAAACGGAATGACAAAATGAATATACCCCCATCCTTCGGTGGTGGGTATAAAAATAAGTTTGAATGAAATTTGATTATGGATCACTACAGAGTGCATCACATCCAATGTAGTAGAAAAATTCCTACAGTACGATATTGTCCGGCTACAGACCGTAGGGTTTCCTGTTTGTAATAAAAATAGCAAAACAAACAACCCTATTTATAAGAAAAGTTTCCCTTTTAATTCAGCTCTCACAAAAACCGACGATAAGAAGTTAGGCCTCAGATATGCAAACTTTAAATCCAAAATTAAAATATGCCCAATGACAAAACTTTTGAGGCCCATTTTCGTCTTTTTTGGGTCTATTTTCATACAGCTATTGGGGTCAATTTGGGTTTTTCTCACGCACGTTTCGTGTTTTGTTTCACTGTCAAACATCTGCAGTTTGGTCTATAATTTAACCATGAATCGTCTTACAAACGAACAACGCTTGCAAATTTAGAGTATAATGACCTTCTTAGCGACCAACAGTATGGGTGCTGCAGAAATCGCTCTACGGGCGACCTCATGGCACTTCGGTCGAAACATTGGAGTCGCTCAATCCACCAGTTTGGTGAGAGTAAGGTTGTGACTATCGATATCTCCAAGGCATTTGATAGGGTCTGGCACGGTGCACTACTATCGAGAAATGTCGCATTTGGTGTCGGTAATGGCTTCGTTCGATTTATTTCGAGCTATCTCAGAGATCGCACTATTCGGGTCGTTATAGATGGGTTCGCATCCAATGAGCACAAATTGACCACAGGTGTACCCCAGGGCTGTTCTCTCTTTCTTATTTTCATCAACGATCTGTTGGGTCAGACATCGAATCCGATCTGCTCATTTGCGGATGACAGTAATCTCTGTCATTCGTACTCATTCGACCATAGGCCGAGTCTTTGAGAGATTGAGGACAAGAGGCGGATTATGGACGACATACTCTGCCAGGATTTGCTGGCCATTTCTGAGTGGGATCGAATGAATCCGAGAAGATTTTAATGCACGGAAGACTCAGTGCTGTTTGTTGTCACACAAACGGTACGCTGACCCATTACGATCATCTTTGTCCATCAACGGTGTAGATGTTGAGCAATCAGAAACTCTTGATGTTCTGGGCATGAAAATACAAAGTGATGTCCGTTGAGATAAACATGTCTTTGAAGTGTTGAAAGCAGCTTTCAAGTGTTTAGGCTTCCTTTCCTTTGAGCTCCGACTTGTGTGGTGGCCATCGCGGGCAGTCAGCGCTTTTCGAGAGGAGAGTCTCAGTGAGAAGTCAGGTGGCACAGGCTCTTAATTAAATACTGAGTGCCAATGATACTCGAGATGACAAGGCGAGTAATTGGCACCTTCAAATAACCAATGGCCAACAGCAGCGTCTGTTCCCAGATTAGGGGCCTAACCTAACCTCCTAGTCAGAATGAGGGCCAAGTAGCAGTGACCCGACTAAAGAACAACAAGACACCAGGAGCCGACGGGTTACCCGCTGAACTATTTGAAAATAGGTCTGGCAGTAAATGCAGATAAGACGAAATGGATGGTTTCAACTCCCAAAATGCCTTGCACAACCGAGCAGATAAAGAAAATGGAGAAAGTTGGGAACCACAACTTTGAAACAGTTAATAACTTTATCTACCTCGGCACCGCCGTAACCGAAGCGAATGACACGAGTTTTGAGATTAAGCGAAGAATAATACTGGCAAACAGATGCTACTCTGGACTAAGTAAGCAGTTTAGAAACAAAGCCACCTTTCGACAGACGAAGATTACACTATACAAGACACTGATACTACCCGGGCTGTTATATGGTTCTGAAGCATGGGTAGTTGTGAAAGCAGATGAGGCAGTGCTTGGAGTATTTGAGAGAAAGATTCTTCGTAAAATATATGGACCAGTTTGCGTTAATGGAGAATATAGGCGACGTATGAACCACGAGCTGTATGAGTTGTATGATGACGATAGCATAGTTACACGCATCAAAATACAACGGCTGCCTTGGCTAGGCCATGTTGTCAGAATGCATGATGAAGCTCCAGCAAAGAAGTTTTTTGAAGGCGAACACGTTGGTACACGAAAACCGGGAAGACCAAAAGCCCAATGGAAAGATCAAGTGGTGGGAGACACCTCGAAACTTGATGTCAGAGATTCTAGAATGGGCTTAGAAGATCGAGGCGCTTGGAATGCTATTCCACTTTCGTCTAGTGGAACAAATATTCTGTCATAGCCAAATAAAGTAAAGTTAGTATTATCAAAATGGGGGTCCTGTTAAGAAAGTTCATCGCGCGCTTCTTCCATTCCATCGAAGAAGCTCATTTTGAGCTCAAGAGCTGCGTAAATATGCAGAATTGTAGATTTTGGAGTGAAATCAGCCAGAAACATTGCAAGAGCTATCAATGCATCCAGTGAAAGTCACAGTTTGGTGCGGTTTATGGGCTGGTGGCATCATTGGACCGTACTTCTTCAAAGATCATGCGAATAATAACGTAACTGTGAATGGTGACCGCTACCGTGAAATCATATCCAACTTTTTTTTTGCCCAAAATGCAAGAGCTTGACTTGCTTGACATGTGGTTTCAAAACACACCCTGCATAATATCAGCTAAATCGAAAAAACAATTGCAATTTCCAGGGCCTCATGATTCCAAATCGGTAGATCGGATTATATTGGAGCTAAACATATCAAAAATTAGTGATTTCCACAGACGGACGGACAGACATGCCTAGGTGGACTCAGAATGTTAAGACAATCAAGAATATACAATATATAGTTTATTGAGTCTCAGATTAATAAATCGAGGTGTTACAAACGCAATAACTAGATTCGTATATCGCCCTCCCATGGTGGTTGGTATAACATTTTAATGTCATATTTGTCAGTGTGTCATCGCTTCACATTTACATTCAAATCTACTCACATTTACCACACTACAAGGTGTGTAATGGACGGAACAACATCCTTATGCCATTACATTTACTATCTCAACACCTGCATTGTCCACATTTACATAAGGAAAATCGTAAAGTTCACCCATGGACCTAAAACAATTACATCTGCTCCATTGAGTCGTTCTCGGTATAGGTATAGGTCACAATGAGTTAGAAAAAGTCATATTGTAACACAGATTGCGTCTAATTAACTCTTACATGGCTAGGGATGCCATGCGTTGAATACCATACCATTTCTTCGATCTTATGGACTCATCTCTAGAAGGCCTTCTCCGGTTAGTAGAAAGGATGGTTTCGACAGTGGGTGCGATGAGATCCCATATGAGGTCATTGGTTGGTGTAGGCTTTTCATTGTGGGAAGTTGGTTTATCTCCGATTTGGCTAATCTTGTAGATATAACATTACGAGGTCTTCTCTAATACGAAGTCAGGGAGTGAAGGTTTTGATAGGAGATAAGTACAACGAACTTAGTCATTGCCACAATCGAACAAACATTTTTCATATTTTTAGAAGCGCAATGAAAAAAGTAATCATCTGCAAGATTTTTTAGCAATTTCCTTCTGTATGAGTTGCGAAACATTCTTCTAGGATAACATTGGGCAAACCATTGCGTGTGCGGAAGTTTTAGCAACTTTTCGCGACGATTTTCTTACAATTCATTGCGCTATAATCGTACAAAAAATTTGTTTATCAATCGCCTGAGTTAACTCTTTGCGGTTGCTTTTATTTTAATACCTGGCGCGTATAGTACAAGTATTGAATTATGTTATTCAATGTTTTGTTTTGAGTGGGCAACTTCCACAACATCAAACCTAATTCTCAATTGGCTTATATGACAATTGGTTCTTAGTATGATGAGTAATACGAACGTTTTTATACCCACCACCATAGAATAGGGGATATATTCATTTGGTCATTCCGTTTGCAACACATTGAAATATCCGTTTCCGACCCTAAAAGTGTATATATGTTCGTCATCGTTGTAATATTCTAATTATGTACGTCTGTCCGTCCGTCTGTTGTAATCACGCTACCGCTTTCAAAAATGCAGATACTATTGGGTTGCCCAAAAAGTAATTGCGGATTTTTTAAAAGAAAGTAAATGCATTTTTAATAAATCTTAGAATGAACTTTAATCAAATATACTTTTTTTACACTTTTTTTCTAAATCAAGCTAAAAGTAACAGCTGATAACTGACAGAAGAAAGAATGCAATTACAGAGTCACAAGCTGTGAACAAATTTGTCAACGCCGACTATATGAAAAATCCGCAATTACTTTTTGGGCGACCCAATAAAACAATTTTTTTTTATTGGTAGGGATTATAAATGGACCATATCGGTTGATATACATGCCATATAAACCGGAGGCCACCGTAGCGCAGAGTTTAGCATGTCCGCCAATGACGCCGAACGCCTGGGTTCGAATCCTGGCGAGATCATCAGAAAAAACTTTCAGAGGTGGTTTTCCTCTCCTACTGCTGGCAACATTTATGAGGCCCTATATCATGTAAAACTTCTCTCCAAAGAGGTGTCGCACGCCGTCCGGCTGGGCTATAAAAAGGAGGCCCCTTATCATTGAGCTTAAACTTGAATCGGACTGCACTCATTAATATGTGAGAAGTTTGCCCTTGTTCCTTAGTGGAATGTTCATGGGCAAAATTTGCATTTTGTTTTTGCCATATAAACAGATCTCGTATGTTGACTTTTTGAGCCTCTAGATGGCGCAATGCTTACCCGACTTGGTTGAAATTATGTATGGAGTGTTTTGTTTCAACTTTCAATAACTGTGCCAATAAAGATCCAAATTAGTTCATAACCTGATATAAAGGGTGATTTTTTTGAGGTTAGGATTTTCATGCATTAGTATTTGACAGATCACGTGGGATTTCAGACATGGTGTCAAAGAGAAAGATGCTCAGTATGCTTTGACATTTCATCATGAATAGACTTACTAACGAGCAACGCTTGCAAATCATTGAATTTTATTACCAAAATCAGTGTTCGGTTCGAAATGTGTTCATTCACCGTTCAGCGATGAGGCTCATTTCTGGTTGAATGGCTACGTAAATAAGCAAAATTGCCGCATTTGGAGTGAAGAGCAACCAGAAGCCGTTCAAGAACTGCCCATGCATCCCGAAAAATGCACTGTTTGGTGTGGTTTGTATGCTGGTGGAATCATTGGACCGTATTTTTTCAAAGATGCTGTTGGACGCAACGTTACGGTGAATGAACACATTTCGACCCGAACACTGATTTTGGTAATAAAATTCAATGATTTGCAAGCGTTGCTCGTTAGTAAGTCTATTCATGATGAAATGTCAAAGCATACTGAGCATCTTTCTCTTTGACACCATGTCTGAAATCCCACGTGATCTGGCATGAAAATTCTAACCTCAAAAAAATCACCCTTTAGCTCTCAAATAAACCCATTTCGGAACTTAACTCTTGAACCTCTAGAGGATGAATTGGATGAAAAATTGCACAAGGTATATTGTTTTGATTTCCAACAACTGAGCCAAGTATGGTCCAAACCCGCTCATAACTTTATATAGCTGCCATATAAACGCTTTGCAGATTTGATTCCTTGAGCATCTAGAAGCGCAAGTAGCATCAGACTTGGCTGAAATAAAATTTGGCTTTATCTTCCAAAAGCCGTTTTTCGATTTCAAACCACTGTGAGGTGGCGACTGGTTAGACCTCTATACTTATTTGTTGAATATCGTCCAGATCGGAACATATTTGGATATATCTGCCATATAGACCGATCACTCGATATAGAGTATTGAGACCATAAAAGGAGCATTTTTCATCCGATATGGATGAAATTTGAAATAGTGCGATTTGATAGACCTCTACACTTATTTGTTGAATATTGTCCAGATCGGAACATACTTGGATATAGCTGCCATTGTTTGTTGAATATCGTCCAGATCCAGATTTGGTTATAGCTGCCATATAGACCGATCTCCTAATATAGAGTATTGTATAGAATGTGGTGCAGAGTATCTGGTCCACCTTTTCCAATATGGCCCAATCTGGACGATTTTCAATAAAAAGGTTAAGAGAGGTGCCAAAACGCACTGTTTCAAATTTCATCAAAATCGGAGGAAAAAATGCTCCTTTTATTGGCTCAATACTCTATATCGGAAGATCGGTCTATATGGCAGCTGTATCCAAATATGGTCCGATCTGGACGATATTCAACAAAAAGTTTTAGAGGGGTACCGGAACTCACTGTGCCAAATTTCATCGCAATAGGATGGAAAATGCTCCTTTTATAGCCTCATTGCACAATATTGGGCGTTCGGTATATATGACAGCTATATCGAAACATGGTCCGATCTGTACCATATTTGACAGGAATGGGTAGGGGTCTACCAGAACACACTGTGCCGAATTCGGGTAATAAATAGATATTTTATGGCCTCAATACCCTATATCGGGAGATCGGGTGGTCGCTCTATAGGGCAGCTATTGGATTGCCCAAAAAGTAATTGCGGATTTTTTAAAAGAAAGTAAATGCATTTTTAATAAAATAATAAGAATGCAATTACAGAGTCACAAGCTGTGAAAAAATTTGTAAACGCCGACTATATGAAAAATCCGCAATTACTTTTTGGGCAACCCAATATATCCATATATAGATCGATCTGAACCGCACTTCACAGAAACGAATAGGGGTCGACCAGAACTCACTATGCCAAAGACTTTAAGTCTGGAGGTCGGTCTATATAGCGCCTATATATTGGGTTGCCCAAAAAGTTATTGCGGATTTTTGATATAGTCGGCGTTGACAAATTTTTTCAACGGCTTGTGACTCTGTAATTGCATTCTTTCTTCTGTCAGTTATCAGCTGTTACTTTTAGCTTGCTTTAGAAAAAAAGTGCGCGAAATTTTGTTTACATTTGTTTGTTTGTCATATTTTACTTTATTATTTCCGTAAAGGAAAAAACGCGGAGCAGGTTGCTAAAAAGTTACGAGATGTGTATAGTGATAAAGCCTTAAAAGGAAGACAGTGTCAAAATTGGTTTTGCAAATTCCGTTCTGGAAATTTTTCACTTAAAGATGAGCCACGTTCAGGTCGCCCAAATGAAGTTGATGATGACCAAATCAAAGCAAAGTGAAAAAGCTTGATATTTGGGTACCACATGTATTGAAAGAAATTCATTTAACAAATCGAATCAACGCTTGTGATATGCACCTTAAACGCAATGAATTCGATCCGTTTTTAAAACGAATCATAACTGGAGATGAAAAATGGATTGTTTACAACAACGTTAGTCGAAAACGATCATGGTCCAAGCATGGTGAACCAGCTCAAACCAATTCAAAGGCAGATATCCACCAAAAGAAGGTGATGCTGTCTGTTTGGTGGGATTGGAAGGGTGTGGTATATTTTGAGCTGCTTCCAAGGAACCAAACGATTAATTCGGATGTTTACTGTCAACAATTGGACAAATTGAATACAGCCATCAAGGAGAAGCGAACAGAATTGGTCAATCGTAAAGGTGTCATATTCCACCAGGACAACGCTAGACCGCACACATCTTTGGTCACTCGCCAAAAACTGAGTGAGCTTGGCTGGGAACTTTTGATGCATCCGCCATATAGCCCTGACCTTGCACCATCAGACTATCATTTATTTCGATATTTGCAGAACTCCTTTAATGGTAAAACGTTCGGCAATGATGAGGCTATAAAATCGCACTTGGTTCAGTTTTTTACAGATAAAGGCCAGAAGTTCTATGAGCGTGGAATACTAAATTTGCCAGGAAGATGGCAAAAGGTCATCGAACAAAATGGCAAATATATATTTGATTAAAGTTCATTCTAAGTTTTATTAAAAATGTATTTACTTTCTTTTAAAAAATCCGCAATTACTTTTTGGGCAACCCAATATAACTAAAATCCGATTTTATAAGATCAGAAGGTCAGGTTTGCATACAAAGAATACGAAATTGTTTGATAAATTTTTTTATAACTAAGATAAAAAAAAGTATTTATTGGGTATTTACCCAATAAATATGCAAGCGTTGGGTATTTACCCGGTATAAATCCATCTCTACCCATTTTCCATTTCAACCGACCTACACTAATAGAAAATATTGTGCAAATTTTCCAGCACCTATCTTCCCTTTCTCACACGGCATATTATTTACTAGGTTTTTTTTCGATTTTCTCCCACTGTGCGTCAGGGGAATCATCTACAACTTCTAGACGATCATAGATCATCTAGAACATTCACAGAAGATTATTTGACGATTGAAAATGTTTGCAGTGTGGCACGTTTTACCACATGGTAACACCTCTTATTTTCAAACAAGCTCAAATATTTAGTATGGGTAACACTGCTGTGAATATCATTTGTGCTGTGAGGTGAGCAGACAAATATTTAACCATCCATATGAAATGCCGCCTCACAGGCTTTTATTCAAATTTTAGTATTCCAGATAGGTAGTATGTATTTCATATTTTAGTTGTATTTCATGAACATATTTCGCTTTGTTTAATTTCCCAGCGGCAACACTAAGTGCAAACGCTTTTCCAATAAAGTCAAAGAGTACAAGAAAGTGTGGCAATATTCATAGAGTAAGAGGGAGAGAGAGAGAGAGAGAAAGGAAGAGAGTTACAGTGGCATGTTATTTAGGTCCCTATTTTGCAATCATCTGTGACACATATCCATAGGTATAGGGCCATATCTAGAAGAGCGTACTGCACAGTCACACATACACGTACCTGTATTTGTATGCAAACAAGTTTTTATTGTTTGCCTTTAAAGCATTGATAGGGAATTGCTATTGATTTTTTTTTTTTTTTTGAATACAACGAAGGAGAACAGATTGCTCTTGGTCCTTCTTTTGTCGTCTTTCCCTTAGTATCTACGATGCCACAAAAGTGAATGAATGTAGGTATGTTTGTTTGGTTTCTTTTTTTTTACATTCCACCAGCTCTCGCACTCACCACCCCCACCCAGGTACAACAGACACTCGAAAGTTCTATTGTTGTGTATTTGTTATGGAATTGTGGATGACAAAAGGTATTCTCCATTCAAAAACCGAAATTAGATTACCTTAGGCAAGGTTAAGTGATAATGAAACAAAAAGTGAAAGCAACCAAGATTTTGGTTGATTAAATTTGTAATCATCTCAAGTGTAGGTGGGTGGTTGATCAGTTAGTAAGGTAGGAAGGCACACAGGCGGGCAGGGAAGCGTATAATTGGGGGTAGAATGTTAAATCACTTTGATGTGATTGCGGTCTTAAGAGTTTTATCTTATTTTCCACAAAGCGATACAATTCGCTGTAATAATGAATTGAGATTTAGATTTACTACAATAAGCAAATTCAGCGTATACGAATGTGCTTGTGTGACAACTTTTGCCAAAGTTGAGATGAAACGGAGACTGCGTTTGCGGGCAGTGACGTAGCCAGGATTTCATTAAGGACGCAAAGGGGGCCACCTTACAATTAAAAAAAAGAAAACCTAGAAATGCTTCTGCAACTTTGAAACCGTAAAAGATACTATCAAGTTCTTCTTTTTGGTGAATGTTTAAGAAATCTTCACATAATTACAGAAAATTGGGGTCGCTGATGGATCCAAGAGCTGACCCACCAGCTGAAAATTACACATGATGTCCAAGGAACACTTTATAGAACTAGCACCACAATGAACAGGTTACCCGATCTGTAATATATATTACTAAACTGCCAAGGGTTTTATAAAGGCGATTTTGTGGTACATATTAAGGCCAAACGGCTGAATGGATTTTAATGAAATTGCCATAAATCAAAAGATATTGTTCCAGAGAAGCGACGAATGTATATGAAAATTAATTTTCCTTAAAGAAAAGTCATGCAAATGAGGAATTATGTTCTAATAAAAGAAGAAGAAGCATAAATACAGCACAGCAAATTATTGTTGCTTTTTTCCTACGAATCCGTTATTGTGTGAATGAAAAGCCTTGAGTGTGAGTATTAGTGGTGAGAGTGCGAGAGAAAGAGTATCGTTTTTTATAGTAGGCGAAGGTGTTATGGGGGTGTGATGTGCGTGGTCCTACTCGGCATGTTGGTTAACAAATTTGTAAAGACTCTTTACATGGTATTTCCAATCTTGTTGCTGTTTGTATGTATGTCTATTGGGAGCCCACACAACCATACAAAAAATGTTGTAACAATAGTACAAGCCCTATGCAATGAGTGGATGTCAGTTATTGTATTTAAACATAGAAGTGAAAATTAAGAAGATAACCGCTTATGAATGATTCTGCTCAGTCAAAGTAACTATAAGTGTGGCTATACTGTGAACTATAGAATGAACAAAATAGTTGAGGGACAGCTTAAAGAAGTAGCGAAGAGGATGTAGTATTTTGCAATATATGATGGGCTTAAATCTTTATTATGTAAAAACCAGTTAGGAAAGTCAAAAGTCGGGCGGTGCCGACTGTATAATAGCCTTAACCTACCCTATAAGTAAAAAGTGGAAGCTGTATCATATTCTGAACCAATTTTGATGGACCTTGGCGGATGTTTTTAGATGAGTTATTAAACGCTACCCATCAAATTTCGAGCAAATATGTTGAAACTGTAATAACTACGGTTGACAAATGACAACATTATTGCAAATTACCCAAAATCTGAGGAACATATATTGGGTTGCCCAAATGGTAATTGCGGATTTTTTAAAAGAAAGTAAATGCATTTTTAATGAAACTTAGAATGAACTTAAATCAAAAATATTCTTTTTTTACACTTTTTTTTTAAAGCAAGCTAAAAGTAACAGCTGATAATTGACAGAAGAAAGAATGCAATTACAGAGTCACAAGCTGTGAAAAAATTTGTCAACGCCGACTATATGAAAAATCCGCAATTACTTTTTGGGCAACCCAATATATGGGACATACTTCTAAATATGAACCGATTTTGACCAAACTTCTTAGATATTGTGGTAGGCGTCGAGGAAGGCGTTGGGCTCAATTTAGGCAAGATTGGTCAATAAATGCTCTTGCAGTAGCTTTAGAAGCGAAAAAAATAGGGCGTTATACATATATGTCAGCCGAGTTCTATGAAATTCACCATTAACATTAAAAGTCATAAAAAATCCTTCGTGCCAAATTTTGAGAGAATCGGTTAACAAATGAGCACTTTATTGCAATATCTCTCAAAATCAGACGAACATATATATGGGATCCACATCTAAATCTGAACCGATTTCAACCAAACTTTATGGATATTGTGGAAGTCGTCGAGGAAAGCGTTGTGCGAAATTTTGGGAAGATTGGTGAATAAATTCGCTTGTAGTGGCTTTGGAAATGAAAATCGGGCGATATATAAATAATATGAGAGACATATCTAAGTCGAAACCGATTTCTTTGAAATTCATCAGTAATGCCGAGCGTCAAGAGAAAATTCTCCCTGTCAAATTTCGAATCGTTTAACAAATGGCCACATTTTTGTAATATTAGTCTAAATCGGACGAACATATATATAAGAGATATATTGGGTTGCCCAAAAAGTAATTGCAGATTTTTTAAAAGAAAGTAAATGCATTTTTATAACACTTAGAATGAAATTTAATCAAATATACTTTTTTACACTTTCTTTCTGAAGCAAGCTAAAAGTAACAGCTGATAGCTGGCAGAAGAAAGAATGCAATTACAGAGTCACAAGCTGTGAAAAAATTTGTCCACGCCGACTATATGAAAAATCCGCAATTAATTTTTGGGCAACCCAACTCCACACCCGCTCCAGCAAAAACATTTTACACTCCGAGAATTTTTTGTTCGCCCCGCTCCCGTTCCTTAACTTTTAAATTGACTATTTATTTTTATACCCACAACCATAGGATTGGGGGTATACTAATCTAGTTATTCCGTTTGTAACACCCCGAAATATTGATCTAGGACCCCATATAGTATAGATATTCCTGATCGTCTGGACATTCTGTGTCGAACTAGCCGTGTCCGTCCGTCCGTCTGTCGAAATCACGAGAGCGGTCGAACGCGTAAGGCTAGCCGCTTGAAGTTTGGCACAGATACTTAATATTAATGGAGGTCGTTAGGGATGGCAAATGTGTCATATCAGTTCAGATTTGGATATAGCTCCCATATAAACCGATCTCCCGATTTGATTTATTGAGCCCCTAGGAACCTCAATTTTCATCCCATTTGGCAGAAATCGAGCATGTAGTGTTCTGTTATGACTTCTAACAACTGAGCCAAGTACAGTTTAAATCGGTCAAGAATCTGATGTAGCTCCCATATAAACCGATCTCCCGCTTTAACTTCTTGAGCCCCCGGATTCCTCAATTTTTATCCGATTTGGCTGAAATTTCGCACTTCCAAAATCTGTATCTATTACGGTCCAAATAGGTCCATAACCTGTTATAGCTCCTATATAAATCGATCTCCCGATTTGACTTCCTGAGCCCCTGGAAGCCACATCCACATTTCATCTGATTTGGCTGAAATTTGGAAAAAAGACTGGAGTTATGACTTCCAAAATCCAAGCCACGTATGATACGAATGGGTCTATAAACAGATATAGCTCCCATGTAGACCGATCCCCGGATTTGACTTCTTGAGCCCTTATAAGCCTCAATTTTCATCACATTTGGCTGAAATTTGAAAAGAAGGCCTGCGTTATGACTTTCGGCATCCATGCCATGATCCGAATCGCTCTATAAACAGATATAGCCCCTACATAAACCGATCCCCGGATTTGACTTCTTGAGCCCTGTATCAATTTTCATCCGAATGGGCTAAAATTTGAAACAAGGACCACGCCAAGTATGATCCGAATCGGTCTATAAACAGATATAGCCCCCATATAAACCGATCCCCGGATTTGACTTCTTGAGCCCCTAGAAGCCTCAATATTCATGCGATTTGGCTGAAATTCGGCACAACGACTAAAATTATGACTTTCCACATCCATGCCAAGTGCGATCCGAATCGCTCTATAAACAGATATAGCCCCATATAAACCGATCCCTGGATTAGAATTCTTCAGCCCTTAGAAGCTTCAATTTTCATTCGATTTGGCAAAAATTTGGAACAAAGACTAAAATTATGACTTTCCACATCCATACCAAGTATGGTCAGAATCGCTCTATAAACAGATATAGCCCCTGTATAAGCCGATCTCCGAATTTGACTTCTTGAGACCTTAGAAGCCTCAATTTTCATCGGATTTGGCTGAAATTTGGAAAGAAGACTGGACTTATGAATTCTAACATCAAAGCCAAATATGAATTGAATCGCTTCATAAACAGACATAGCCCCCATATAAACCGATCCACGGATTTGACTTCTTGAGCATTTAGAAGCCCCAATTTTCTACAGATTTGGCTGAAATTTGGGACAAAGACTTAGGTTGTGACTTTCAACATCCATGTCAAGTATGATCTGAATCGGTCTATAAACAGATATAGCCCCCATATAAACCGATCACCGGATTTGACTTCTTGAGCCCTTAGAAGCCTCAATTTACATCGGACTTGTCTGAAATTTGGAACAAAGACTTGAATTATTACTTCCAACATCCATGCCAAGTATAATCCAAATCGCTCTATAAACAGATATAGCCCCCATATAAACCGATCCCCGGATTTGACTTCTTCAGCCTGTAGAAGCCCCAATTTTCGTCCGAGTTAGCTGAAATGTAGCCCAAAAATCAATCTTATGACTTACATCATCAGTGCCAAATGTTATCAAAATCGGTCAATACAATGATAAAGGACCCCTTAAGTACCGATATCCCTATATGACTTCTTGTGACCAAAATAATTCAAATACAAACGCAGTTAATAAGGGTACATTTTTAGCGGAACCCATGGTAGTGAGTACCCAAGATTTGGTCCAGCCGATCTTAGCAGGCTTTTACTTGTTATGACCTCCAACATGTTTGCAAAGCACAGAGTCAATAACCGTTTAAAGCCCCCATATTAACCGATCTCCCTACTAGGGGCACAATTCGTATCCGATTTGGGTGAAATTTGTACAATTTCTCCTACGACCTCCAATTCTATTGGGTTGCCCAAAAAGTAATTGCGGATTTTTCATATAGTCGGCGTTGACAAATTTTTTCACAGCTTGTGACTCTGCAATTGCATTCTTTCTTCTGTCAGTTATCAGCGGTGACTTTTAGCTTGCTTTAGAAAAAAGTGTAAAAAAAAGTATATTTGATTAAAGTTCATTCTAAGTTTTATTAAAAATGCATTTACCTTCTTTTAAAAAATCCGCAATTACTTTTTGGGCAACCAATACTATAATCTGACATACCGATTTTTCTTCCTAAGCGTCTAGATGGCGCAATTATTTTTTGATTTGACCGAAATTTTGCATAAAAATGTTTTCTAAAACCTCCAATATCCACGATCTAAATCCGTGTCTCTTGGTCATATTCGGTTCAGGTACCGCTTTATATAAGTCACAGCTTAAAACTTTAAGGAAATCAGGTTATAAATGGGGATTTTATGGCTTAAGATCCCAGATCTGCAGATTGGTCCATATGGCAGCAATTTCCAAATATGCTTTGATTTGGACCATACCCGTTTCGGATATTGGGTGGCCTAGTGCGGGTTTTTGAGATTGGAAACCGCTCCGCTCCGGGTTAATGTCGCTCCCGCTCCGGGTTTAAAAAATATCGCTCCCGCTCCGGCAAAAATAGACCTGCTCCACTCCGCTCCGAGTCCCTGGTTTGTGCACAAATAAACATGGACAGACAGACTGACGGACATAGCTAAATCGAATCAGAAAGTGGTTCTGAATCGATCGGTATAATTATCAATGGATCTATCTATCTTCCCAGACATTGGCAATTCACTGGGTAAATACCCAATGTGTGGGAATTTTCTGGTTTCGATGCCCATCTCTACCCATCTATCAATGGGTAAACAAAAATAATCTCAAAAACTTTGCGTTTACAATTGAATTATTAAATTCGAGGAAACATTCGAATCAAGCATGCTCCAAGTAATCAATGTCACATTCTTTTCCATTCATGTGGCAACATAAAGTCACCACAGCAATGCCACCTTCAATGGCACCCTGAAAGTGACACCTTTCGCAACTAAGAGCATAACAAAGAGCCATAGGATTGACAATTGCACCCCTTACCC
The DNA here is from genome assembly GCF_963082655.1 of Stomoxys calcitrans. NCBI lineage: Eukaryota > Metazoa > Arthropoda > Insecta > Diptera > Muscidae > Stomoxys > Stomoxys calcitrans. The sequence continues at coordinate 137,335,720 of NC_081555.1, forward strand.
AACCCAACGCGCTGTTACAATGCAATACAGCGACGACAAAGAGTCTGGCAGTCTGACGGTGGCGAGGGGGGAGGTCGATGATATTCTTGACACGTTATTAATTCCATACAGGCAATGGCGTTGACAACAATTTGCCCATGCCAGTAGACCACTTCGAAGAAACACCAGTTGAGGCTTGAACAAAGAGATATGCTTATGTCGTTACAGCGCCTGAAAGTTTTATAGTATGCGGCTTCCGTCATACACTCACACACACACACACACATTGCAGGGGGTGATGTGTCGCCTCAGTTAAGTTGCGTTGCAGAAAATAAAAAGGGGGATTAGTTGCGAATGTGTGGAGGTGCTTTTGTAAGGCTATCAAAATTGCTTTTACTTTTGTTACTAATAATAATAGGTGTGTACTTGATATAAATCATTTTTTTACAAAAAAAAAAACAGTTTGTAAAAAAATAAAAGTAAAAAAGCAAATAAAAGCGCGCCAAATTCGGCCGTAGTGAATCTTATATACCCTTCTCCATGGATCCAATTTCACATGTCTTTGGAATGACATTTTGTAGATCGAAAGGAGATACATCAAGTTATGAAGCGACATGGATGCTAGAAGTCAAGCCTACTAGAAGTCATACAAAGAAACCACATTTAAAATTGCAGCCTACTCGAATAATAATTGCGCCCTCTAGAGGCTCAAAAAGTCAAACCGGGCTAAAGGTTTACATGGCAGCTGTATCAGGTTTAAAACATACTTGATACAGCTGTTGAAAGTCATAGCAAAACTTTAGGTGCAAAATTTCATAGAAATCGGTTGGAAATTGCACCTTCTAGAGGCTCAGGAAGCCAAATCTGAAGATCGGTTTATTTAGCAGCCACAAATGTAGAAAGGCCTCTGGGGGGGAGCGCTCAGCACCCCCAGAAAAGTCAAATACATGCCTCGTTTCATGACAGCTAGAATATAAGGCTTCACCTCTCGGTGTTTTTGAGGAGCCCTTCCCGAGCCATCGCACTTCCTGTATGGCGGTAATGTCTGCCCTGTACTTCCCCAATTCGTCCGCCAGAGCGCATACTGCGCCCTCTCTATTATGCGTGCGGACATTCCATGAGCAAATCGTGGTCTAAAATGTTTGCAGGGGTTCATCAACATAGGGGGATCCCCTTTTAATCTTCCTCGTTTTTCCAAAGTAATCACTTCAAGATTTCCAGGTGATGGGTTACATATACGACGCCCCAACCCATCTTTTTATACCCACCACCATAGGATGGGGGTATAAAAATCTAGACATTCCCTAAGTAACACCTCGAAGTATTCGTCTAAGACCCCATAAAGTCTCGACGTTGTGAGTCGAACTAGCCATGACCGTCCGCCCTTCTGTCGAAATCACGATAAAGGTCAAACGCGTAAAGCTATCCGCTTGAAATTCTGCACAGAAACTTAGTATTGATATAGGTCGTGGGGGATTTCAAATGGGCCATATCGGTTCAGATTTATATATAGCTCCCCGATTTGACATCTTGAGGTTCCAGGGCCTCAATTTCGCAATTTTTGTACGATTTGGTTGAAATTTTGCATTTAGTGTTCTGTTAAGACTTCCAACAACAGTGCCAATTATGGTTCGAATCGGTCTACAACCTGATATAGCTCCCACATAAATCGATCGCCCGATTTGTCTTCTTGAGCTCTTAGGTTAGGTTAGGTTAGGTCCAAGTGGCGGTCTGCCATCAGACTTAAATTTTCCCATGAACATTCAGTTAGGGAACTGGGGCAAACTTCTCACATATCAATGAGTGCTGTCCGACTCAATTTTAAGCTCAATGATAAGGGACATCGTGCGTGCCGCAAAGCAACACCTCTTTGGGGAGAAGATTTTACATGGCAAAGTAACTCAGAAATGTCGCCAGCATTAGAACAATTTTTCTGATGTTCCCGCCAGGATTTGAACCCATGTGTTCAGCGTCATAGGCGAACATGCTAACCTCTGCGCTACGATGGCCTCCATCAGACTCACTTAAATGCCATCAGACTCAATTAAACGTTTTCGTCCATTGTTATAACACAGAAACAGAAGAAGGAAGATGCCTTCTAGTTCCTACTGTTGAACCATCCAGATTGCTTAAAAAAAACCCGATAACTTGCGAATGCTCACATCCGCTAAATCAGATAGGTTCTCAAAGAAATGAGAACCTAAAGTCGAACTCTCACAGCTTCTGCAAAAGTCGTTGCTGGCAATCTCCAGTCTGTCAGCATGTTTTCCGTTTAGACAGTGATCTGTCATGACGGAAACAATGACTGAGACGTCTGTTCAAGCCAGTGACAGCAAAGCAGTAGACCTCTTCAAGTCTAGGTTAAGCCACATAGTTTTGGAATGCTCACAGCCCCCTCTTTGTGACCATCTATCATTCGTTGTCCTTCGGGCCTGGTCCTGAAAACATGTCGCTAGAGGCATACCCACAGATTCCAGTATCCCTGGAATGTGTAGAGTAGTTTCTAGTCTCGCAAGCTCATCCGCTTTACAATTCCTTGGAAAATAGCTGAGGCCCTGCACCCAGAACAGGTGAATTTAGAACTGTTCAGCCATCTCGTATAGAGATCTGCGACAGTCGAGGGGTTTTTTGTGTTCAGAAATACGTTCTCCGGGGATTTAATGGCTGCCTGGCTGTTTGAGGAGATATTTATGCCAATCGTCGTAATAACATATCTTAGCCATATCCCCACTTCCTTAATGGCAAGTATCTACGCTAGATACACACTGCAATGGTCGGATAACCTTTTTGATATGACCAGTTCTAAATCTATAGAGTACACCTCAAAGCCCACCCGGTCGTTAAGTTTGGAACCATCCGTATCGAAGTCTATGTAACTTCTGTTACCAGGGATATCGGAGTTCCAATCGGCTCTATCAGGAATAGTGGTACAGTACTTTTTATCAAAAAGCGGCTCAGGTAGGGTGTAATCCACACTGCCTAAAACATCGGATATTGTATCAAGGATAACACAGTGTCCTTAGCCACAACATGACCAATGAGAAAGTTCCCTTAACCACACGGCATTGGTCAGGCTGGGTATAATCCACACTGCCTGGAACATCGGATATTGTATCAAGGATAACACAGTGTCCTTAGCCACCATATGACCAATAAGAAAGCTCTCTTAACCTCACGGCAGTGGTCGCAGCAATTTGGGTAGCCACAATATCCAGAGGCATAAGATGTAGCATTAAATTCATGATGTCGTCCTCAGTGCGGCTTTGATGCACAACCAAGCCATCCTTTGGATGCGGTTAAGTATTGAGCAGTAGGTGGACTTTTGAAGTGCCGTCCACCAGACCACAACACCATATAGCATTATAGGTCTGACAACTGCAGTATATACACAATGCATGACACGCGGTCTAAACCCCCCAACTTTTGCCAATGGTTCTCTTGCAGGTGTATAGGACAAGAGTTGCCTTTCTTGCTCTCATATAAACCGATCTCCCGATTTGACTACTTGAGCTCTTACAAGCGGAAATTTTTGTCCGATTTGGCTGAAATTTTGCATGCGCGGTTCTGTAATGACTTCCAACAACTGTCACAAGTACGGTCCGAATCGGTCTATAACCTGATATAGCTCCCATATATACCGATCTCCCGATTTGACTTCTTGAGCCCTTGCAAGCCGCAATTTTTGTACGATTTGGCTGAAATTTTGCATGCGGTCTTCTGTTGCAACTTCCAACAACTTAGACAAATAAGGTCCAAATCAGTCTTTAACCTGATATAGCTCTCATGTAAACCGATCTCTCGATCATTCTTGTTCGGTACTTAGAAGCTTTAATTTTTGCCGGTTTGACAGAATTTTGGTATGTAGAATAAAATTTTGGCCTTCAGCTAAATTTATTTTGTACTAGCTGAACCGGGCCCGCTCCGCAGGCACTTGGCCCTGAAAAATATCAGCATCGTGCTCTTGTCTCAAATACCATTTATTTAAACCCCATATTGCCATTGTTTTAAGGGGAGTTTACATGATGATTCGTTCCCCAAAATTGATTATGAAATTAGTTTTCTAATCTCAAATACCTTTCATTTGAGCCACATATTGGCATGGTCGAAAAATTTTTACCCTTTGGGGGATGTTTTGGGGAAGGGGTGATGCCCTAAATATTGGGTTGCCCAAAAAGTAATTGCGGATTTTTCATATAGTCGGCGTTGACAATTTTTTTTTTATATTTGATTAAAGTTCATTCTAAGTTTTATTAAAAATGCATTTACTTTCTTTTAAAAAATCCGCAATTACTTTTTGTGCAACCCAATACATGGTCCTACATTCGTATTCTACTGCCAAAAACCTTTATTTGCGATGGTCAGTAAAAAATTGCTGTTTTGGATTATTTTGGGAAAGGGGTAGACTCTCAAATTAGTCCCAAAAGTGGGTATCAATTCTTGCTCTGCCCCCCCAATACCTTTCATTTAAGCCCCACATTTACATGGTCGGTAAATATGCCCGATTTAGGGGTGTTTTGGGGAGCGGGGTGGTCCCCCAAACACTAAGCCCTGAAAATATCATGACCCAAATTGTCTTGCTGAGAAAATACATCCTATTTCGGGGTTGTTATGGTGGTGGGACGTCCCCTAGACAGTTGGTTCCGAATGTTGATATCAGATTCATGATCTACTCCCAAATACCTTTCATTTGAGAACCATTTTTCTATAGTCGGCAAACATGACCGGGGGATGTGGCGGCCACTCAGTGACTTGGCTTTGAAAATATATATCTACTCTAACAAACCTCTTATTTGAGCCTCATATTGCAATTGCCAGCATATACGTCCTATTTAGGTAGTATTATGGAGGTGGGCTGGCCCCCCCAAGCACTTAGTCCGACAATTGGATATCAGATAAGTTTTCTAATCTTAAATACCTTTCGTTTGAGTCCCATATTGTCGTAATTGGTGTATATATATATTTGGTAGGTTTTGGTGGTGGGGCGCCCCCCTAGGAACCCTATCCGAAATTTGGGTACCAAATTGTTGTTTGTTACTTTAAGAGAGGTTTCTATAAGAGAGCACACAATATTTCGCTTAAATCGCACCACCCATCTCCGAGATTTGGCGTTTCTGAAAATTAGGGAAAGGGGGAGGGCCCGACCCCCATTCAGATATCAAAAAAGTTTAGGGATTTAGGGATCATTATGCACCATCTGTGAAAATTTCAAGAAAATCGGTTCATTCGTTTCTGAGCCTATAAGGAACACACAAACAAACAACCACAAATTGATTTTATATATAAGATAAAATTTTAGCAGAATCCTTGGTGGTGGGCTCCCAAGATTCGCGCCGGCCGAACTTAACACGCTTTTATTTGTTATAGTTCCGCAGGCGAACTTGTGGTACATTTTAGCTCACTACCTTTAACGCATGTTACAGGAAGCTCCCCAGGTGACACCGCGGGGAAGTTTGTGTCCACATTTGAGATGAAGCCGCCAGATTTTACATCGCCCGATTGGACTTCTTGAGTTTCTAGCAGAAGCAATTTTTTGGCTAAAATTTTAAACGAGGAACTTTTTTTCTTTAGACTTCTTAAACTCATCACAAGTACGGTCCACCAGTACCTGTAGATGTATTTCCTACAATTTTGAAAAAATCCATTCAAACAATGTATCAATTGCGATCCATGCTGGAGATTGGCTCGACCCAACTTAATGCGCTTTTACTTGTTTTTCACTACAAATGCTTAGTTAAAGGCCACTTGCCTAGCCATAAAGTTTATAGAATTTTGAAGAATTCTATAAACTTTATGGCCTTTTTGAATTTTCCTATCAATTGTACAACTACATATGTATTTAACTTTCATTACAAACTTAGCCAAAAACACAAAATTGGCAATGATACTTTTCGCTAACCAACTGCAATCTCAACTAACTTAAAACTTGCAAAATAAAAGTTTTCATTGAAATATTGTTTGATACCTTCAGCATTTATACCAACACTGCTTCTTCGTGAGCGGGTAGTTAAAGCAACATCAACAAACTTTCAATTCACCATGTTCTTCCGCAGGTTGCCGTGACAAAATACGAAGGTATGACATAAAATCTAGACAACAAGGAACTGCTGACTATGATATTAAATAAGTTATTATCATGTGACAACGCCATGACTAAAGAGATAAGTGACAGGTGGCAGGGTGGTAGACTGTCTAACAGAGAGACAAGCAGATAGATAGGCAGGCAGACAAGCATGCAAAATACGACAGATAGACTGACAATCAAGTCTAATTCCAGTCAACAATATCAGCTTCAAATCAATTTGCTCTATATCCAAAGACAATAGAGGGGAAGTGTGTGTGTTTGGGGGGGAGCACAATTAGCATTAAAACCAAAGCAATTGCGGTTGCAAAGATGAATGCATATAAGCCGCCCAACTGCTTGGGCTTGTCATAAACACATTTCCATTTCATTTGAATTCATCCCTTTGATAGCACCCTGGCCTCCTGGCAGACTGTGAAAGCAAGAATTGAGAAGATTTTCTAACGACTTACAAGATTTTATAAGGATTTTAATTATGAAGATGTTGTCTTCATATGAATCCTCCTTCTTTGTCAGCTCCTTAATAGGATACTCGTATTAACATTTTCATAGTAGGAAAGTTGTTCCTTCATAAATAAGCTGGGAAATTCATGGTATTCCTTATAGGCTTTTATAGTTATACTCTGGCCATAATAGAATTTCAGAAATACTCTTTCTAAAGGAAATTAAAGAACCTACAATTTATTATGTGCCTTTTGTTGTGGGGCTTGGCTACGAGGGGGTTCTCATTATTTGTAGGGGTCGGAGTTCGCTCTCTCGGTAATTGTTGCATAAACCACAACAGTTGCTATAGCAAAGCTTACATGTATGTGATTACCGCCCCAAAAATGCTTTTACCAAAAGCCTCAAATTCATGGCAAAAAAAAGAGACAACGGATGTGTACTTAACTTCCTGTCAAGCACTGGGTGTTTGTTATTCATGTGTGTTTGTGTTGGGCATTAAGGGGAACTTTTACAAACATGATATTGCAGAATTGAAATGAAAACTAAACCACTAAACTAACACAAGTGCAAGCAATTGGATAGGAAATAAAATCAAAGTCGGCGAAAGTCGAAACAGGAACTTTTGAATAGCTCTACAAGAAGTAAAAAACAAGTAAAAGTGTGCTTAATGCGACCGGGCCTAATTTTATATACCCTACACCATGGCTCGCATTTGGCAAGTTCTCCAAATCTCTTTATAGGCAAACCAAGGATAAGGGATAAGAATTACCATACTTGGTTAAGCTGTCGGATACCAAAGTGGAAGTTGTTGTGTAAAATTTCAGCCAAATCGGATAACAATTGCGCCCTCTAGAGGCTTAAGAAAAATAATCGGGAGATTAGTTTGTAAGGGCGCTATAACAGGTCATAAAACGATTTAGACCATATTTGACACAGTTGTTGGAAGTCAAAACAAACTACATCATGCAAAATTTCAGGCAAATCGGATAATAATTTCGCCCTCTAGCGGATCAAGAAGTAAAGATCCCAGATCAGTGTATATGGGAGCTATGTCAGATAATAAATCGATTTAGCCCATACTTGGCACTGTTGTTGGAAATCAAAACAAACCACTTCAAGCAAAATTTCAGCCAAATCCGTTAATAATTGCGCCCTCTAGCGGCTCAAGAAGTCAATATACGAGATCGGTTTTTATGTGAGCTATATCAGGTAATGAATCTGTTTGAGCCATACTTGGCACAATTATTGATGATTATTAACAAATTTGAACCAAACTTGGCACACTTATTGGATGTTAAAGCAAAACATTTCATGCAAAATTTCACAAAAAATTTATAATAATTGCGCCCCCTAGCGGCTCAAGAAGTTAAGGTCCAGGATCGGATTACATGGGAGCTATATAAGGTTATGAATCGAATTGGACCATACATAGCACAGTTGTTGATGGTCAAACCAAACTACTTTATGCTTAAATTTCAGGCAAATCGGGTAATAATTGCACCCTCTAGCGGCTCAAGAAGCCAAGATACGAAATCCGTTTATATGGCAGCTATATCAGGTTATGGACCGCTGTAGACCATACTTTTCAGTTGTTGGAAGTTAAAAACAAGAAGCGGCTCAAGAAGTCAAGATCCCAGATCGCTTTGCATGGGAGCTATATCAGGTTATAAACCGACATACTTGACACAGTTGTTGATGATCAAATCAAAAAACTTCACGCAAAATTTCAGCCTAATCGGATAATAATTGCGCCCTCTAGCGGCGCAAGAAACAAGATCAGTTTATATGGCAGCTGTATCAGGTTATGGACCGCTGTAGACCATAGTTTGCAGTTGTTGGAAGTTAAAAACAAACCATTTCATGCTAAATTTCAGGCAAATCGGTTCATAAGTGCGCCCTCTAGTGCATAACGAAGTCACGATTTCAGATCGGTTTACATGGGATCATGTAATGAATCGGCTTGGGCCATACTTGGCACAGTTGTTGACGGTCAAACCAAAACACTTCGTGCAAAATTTCAGACAAATCGGGTAAAAATGGCGCCCTCTAGCGGCTCAAGAAGTCAAGATCCGAAATCGGTTTATATGGGAGCTATATCAGGTTATCAACCGATTTAGACCATACTTAGCACAGTTATTTCAAGTCAAAACAAACCACTTCATGCAAAACCTAAGCTTAATCAGTTAAAAAAAAAATGCGCCCTCTAGCGGCTCAAGAAGTCAAAATCCGAAATTGGTTTACATGGGAGCTGTATCAGCTTATGAACCGATTCTGATCGTACTTGGCACAGTTATTGGAAGCCAAAACAAACCACTTCATGCTAAATTTCAGCCAAATCGGGTAGAAATTGCGTCCTCTAGCGGGCCAAGAAGTTAAGTTCGGAGATCGGTTTATATGGGAGCCATATCAGGTTATGGACCGATTTGGATCATTTTTGGCACAGTTGTTGGAAGTCCAAACAAACCACTTGATGCAAAATTTCAGCTAAATCATTGCGCGCTCTAGCGGTTCAAGAAATCAAAATCCAAAATCTGTTTATATAGGAGCTATATCAGGTTATTAACCGATTTGGACCATACTTGGTGCAGTTGTTGGAAGTGAAAAATTGGGTAAAAATTGCTCCCTTTAGCGGCTCAATAAGTCACTATCCGAGATCGGTTAATATGGCAGCTATATCATGTTAGGAACCGATTTGAACCCCACTTGGGAGAGGTTTTGGAATTCAAAATTGAAAACTTGGTGCAAAATTTCAGCCAAATCGGATAAAAACCAGTAAAAAATTAGGGGTTCTAGGGACCGAAAAAGGACGATCGAAAGACCGGTTTATATGGGAGCCATATCAGGTTATAAACCAATTCTGACCATATTTGTGCACAGTTGTTGAAAGTCGTAACAGAACACCGCATGCAAAATTTCAGGCACATCGGACTAAAATTGCGGCTTGTAAGGGCTCAAGAAGTCAAATCTGGATATCGGTTTATATGGGAGCTAAGGGAGTAAGGGCTCAAGAAGTCAAATCGGGATATCGGTATATATGGGAGCTATATCAGATTATAGACCGATTCTGATCGTACTTAGCTCAGTTATTGGATGTCTTAACAGAGCAAAATTTCAGCCAAATCGAACAAAAATTGCGGCTTGTAAGGGCTCAAAATATCAATTCGCGAGATCGGTTTATATGGGAGCTATATCTAAATCAGAAGCGATGTGGTACATTTGCTATCCCCAATAACCTACATCAATATCTATGCAAAATTTCAGGCGGCTAGCTTCACGCCTTCCACCGCTATCGTGATTTCAACAGACGGACGGACGGACATTTATGGCTATATCGACTTAGGATGTCGAGACGATCAAGAATATACTTTAAGGGGTCTTAGACGAATTTTTCGAGGTGTTACAAACGGAATTACTAGATTAGTATACTCATATCCTATGGTGGTGGGTATAATTAGGAGATTAAAGTATACCAAAATTTAATAAAAAAAAGTTGGAAGTATGAGAGCAATCATTGTACAACATTTTAGCCCAATCGGAAGAAAATAGCTCTCTCTATAGGCGCAATGTATTTTTTAGGATACATTCAGTGTCGGATCGCTTGTTTTTGTTCAATTTTGCAATTAACTTTGCTGATAGTATCGAAAGAAAAATATCAAATATCGATATTCAAACAAAATAATAAAATATCGATAGAATCGATATTTTTCAGCTCAACTTCTGAGTCCGCCAAGAATTCATCCTCACCAGATTCGCAGATTCTCTCGATCTTGGGTTGCCCAAAAAGTAATTGCGGATTTTTCATATAGTCGGCGTTGACAAATTTTTTCACAGCTTGTGACTCTGTAATTGCATTCTTTCTTCTGTCAGTTATCAGCTGTTACTTTTAGTTCATTCTAAGTTTTATTAAAAATGCATTTACTTTCTATTAAAAAATCCGCAATTACTTTTTGGACAACCCAATATCAATCAATATTCAGACAAAAAATAACATATCGATAAAATTGATAGTGCTATCGATATTTTGCCAGCTCTACTTCTGAGTCCGCCAGTAATTCATCCTCACTAGATTCATTCAATCTTGTCATGATGAGTTTCCTTGCTTCTCCATGGAAAGTTGAGAAAACAGTGGAACCACTCTTCCTTAGGACATTGGACACTTGCGGACGATTCATCATTAGATGCTTCATTAACTGCTGCTGTCGAAGTGGCTTTTGATTTCTGTCCTTTCTTGCAGGCGCACACCTTGAGCTCAAACCTAACTGATGATTTACCCACACAGGGCTTGTTGGGTCGCGCTTCGACAACTTCCCCTTTTGTTTTGATTGCGGCAGGGGGATATTTAGTCCCCTGCAATCCGCTACACTTTAGAGATGTGCTTGATAGTTCCTCAGACAAGTGTTCAACAACAACAATTACTGAGTCGTCTTCTGATTCCCCAAACACACCGCTTCTATACTCCTTCAGTCTCAACTTTTTGAATTCTTGATAGTTCCTCAGACAAATGTTCAGCAACCACTACTGAGTCGTCTTCTGATTCCCCAAACACACTGCTTCTGTACAACTTCAGTCTCAACTTTTTGAATCCATTGGATCCAATTATTATTTATGATCGGAAGCAATTTCCTCAACAAACCCAAACGACTGCATATCATTGAACTCTTTCGGCGCCACGTTGTTATTGAGAGATTTTCCGGAACATTTGTGTATTCAGGAGTAGTTAAGACCCTGTCGTGTGTGCCATTGTGATTTTCGCCTTGTTAAAGAGTTTTCTGCAACCATTTCTTACACCAATCAGTCTGGCATCCACCTTGACAGCCGCAGTGTAAGATATGAAGACTTAGGCAAGCCATTCGCGGCATTCAAGATCCGCTCAACCATTTTATTAATGTCCATCGCAGTATTCACTTCCTTCACAAGTCTACAAGATATAGCCGTGCAGAATTTGTGCCGAAACTTCTCCCAATTCCTTTTCTTCTTAGCCACATATGCAACCTTCTGCCTGTCTTCCTGGTAATATATTGTAGTTCGATTTATTTCGTTTATTACAAATCGCCAGATTACTTCAATAAGTAGCTCACCCTTTTACAAAAAATATGTTAACAACATTTCGTAGAAAAGTTATTGATTTGGTTGGTATTTCGATTTTTTGTGCTCATCCGACATCAAACAAATAGTTTCTCTCATGAAGACTTAACTTTAAAGATTTTGCACAATGTACCGTTAAATGCGTTCAATTTCGAGTAAAAAATGCAATGACCAGTCAACATCACCAACCACAATAATATCAACCTTATAGAAACCATCTTTAAAATGTTTAGGAAATCCCTCTTTGCTGAAAATACAATTGTTCATGGTGTAGTTTCTCTTCTCAAGAGGTGGCACAAAATCTCCCTCGAATATGGGGAAATCCGAGCATTCCTTTAGTGAACTCATCAATCCATTTTTGTAGAAACCATTCATGAACTCAAAAAAGTGTTTTCGTGGCATAGAGAAAGGTATGCGCCCAAAATCCCTATTTGGGTTATTGCTGTAAGACGTTATCATCTCCATCTGTTTGGAAATTAGATTTTCAAAACATTAAAGTCAAACTGCGAGATCAACTATATATTCACCTCATTGGAATCACCTTCCACAATGTCATAATTCAGGAAGAGGGTTCCTGCGCAAGCGTAAACACCACGACTGACTCTAACAATACTCATGTCATAGAACTGGACTAAGTCTGTATTGGAGGATTGTGTTTCCAGTGATTTCAGCTCATATTCCCAATCATGCTAAAGTTGAAATTTGGGTAACTGGAATTATTTCACCAAATATTTTTTGGACCCATTGTATTACCATGCTAGGTTGGGTTGTGTATCCTTCAATGCCTATGACCAACGAAAGACAGAAAATCAAAGATTTTCTTAGAAATTCCATTTCTTCTACCCCAAAGTTATTACAGTAATGAACAGAGCAAGCTCACATTTCATATTTATATTAGCAGAGAATTTCTAGAAGGGCAAAAAAAACCTGTCTCCCTGCCGCAATGAGGCAATTATTAACACGTTGGAATGAATTAAATTTTTGGGATAAAAATCTACATGAATGTTTCAGGTCAAGATATTAGCGGCAAACGCCGCTGTAACCACAATTAACGAACGTAATACTACAAATCATATTTGTAGGCTAAAATCTGATAAAAACAAGTAAGAGCGTGCTAAGTTCAGCCTGGCCGAACCTTATATACCCTCCACCATGGATCGCATTTGTCGAGTTCTTTGCGCGGTATCTCTTTTTAGGCAAAATAATGAATAAGAACCAATAGCATAACTATCGGAGCTTTATCAAGTTATAATCCGATTCGGACTATAAATGAATTGAATGTTGAAGACCATAGTAAAGGGTACTTTTTTTTGAGGTTAGGATTTTCATGCATTAGTATTTGACAGATCACGTGGGATTTCAGACATGGTGTCAAAGAGAAAGATGCTCAGTATGCTTTGACATTTCATCATGAATAGACTTACTAACGAGCAACGCTTGCAAATCATTGAATTTTATTACCAAAATCAGTGTTCGGTTCGAAATGTGTTCAAATTTTGACAAATTTTGTTCAGCGATGAGGCTCATTTCTGGTTGAATGGCTACGTAAATAAGCAAAATTGCCGCATTTGGAGTGAAGAGCAACCAGAAGCCGTTCAAGAACTGCCCATGCATCCCGAAAAATGCACTGTTTGGTGTGGTTTGTACGCTGGTGGAATCATTGGACCGTATTTTTTCAAAGATGCTGTTGGACGCAACGTTACGGTGAATGAACACATTTCGAACCGAACACTGATTTTGGTAATAAAATTCAATGATTTGCAAGCGTTGCTCGTTAGTAAGTCTATTCATGATGAAATGTCAAAGCATACTGAGCATCTTTCTCTTTGACACCATGTCTGAAATCCCACGTGATCTGTCGGCTCACGAAGTCAAGATCCAAGATCGGTTTATATGGCAGCTATACCAGGTTATGAACCGATTTAAGCCATACTTCGCACAGTTGTTGAAAGTCATAAAAAAACAACTCATTAAAAATTTCCGCCAAATCGGATAAAAATTGCGCCCTCTAGCGGCTCAAGAAGTCAAGATCCAAGATCGGTTTATATGGCAGATATATCAGGTTATGAACCGATTTGAACTATACTTAGCACAGTTGTTGGAAGTCGAAACAAATCACCTCATGCAGTCAAATCGAACGAGAATTGCGCCCTCTAGAGGCTCAAGAAGTCAAGACCCAAGATTGGTTTATATGCCAGCTATATCACAGTATGGATCGATTTGGCCCATTTACAATCCCAACCGACGTACACTTATAACAACTGAAAACGTGCAAAGTTCAAATCTTGGGAACCCACCACCGTGGATTCTGCTAAAATATGGGAGCTACATCTATTTTAAGACTGAATTGGACCGTACTTGGCGCAGTTGTTGAAAGTCACAACAGAACACTACGTGCAAAATTCCAGCCAAATCGGACAAAATTTGCGACTTTCAGGGACTCAAGAAGTCAAATCGGGAGATGGGTTTATATGGGAGGTATATCAGGTTATAGACCGATTTGCACCGTACTTGGCACAGTTGGTGGAAACAAAACACCACGTTCAAAATTTCAGGCATGATATGGTATGATAGGAAACCTGGAAGGGAGGGAAGAGGTTTCCGATCGGAAACTTGAGATGAAACTTGAAGTCGAGTGAGAGGCACTGCTGCCATCGGCACAGTCTTGGATTGAACGAATCCTAGTATTGCCATCTGGAAGATCAAAGCTAGAGGACAGAGTGGGCCTGTGAGTTTACATTGAGAACCCTGGGACTGTGATCCGTTTTAGACTGCCTGACCATAATACGGTCCTGCAGGCGGAGATCCGGGCGATCACGGAATGCGTGAATTGGTGTGGTGCTAACGTGAGGACTTCGAGTGTGAACATCTTTACCGACAGTAAAATTGCCATAAGGGCAATAATAACCTGGACGGTAAGATCACGAACAGTCTTGCAGTGTAAGAAGGAAATTAACGCCTTCGCTGAGGATGGCAAAATCCGCATCGTTTGGGTGCCGGGCCATAACTGAGTAAGGGGGAATGAAAGGGCAGACGATTTGGCGGTGAAGCCCAGAGGACTGCCGTCAGTGAACTTAGTTAACCCGAAGCCTTTCGGGTCGACGCAGTCCGGGTTAAGGGAGTGGGCGACGAATGCGCATGCAACATTGTGGAACAGCGAAACGGTTGGTAGGACTGCGAAAATCATATGGGGGGATCCAGATCGTGAGAAGACGAGGCTATTACTGAAAGGTAGCAAGAAGGAGGTCAGTATAGCTATTGGTATCATAACGGGACTCATAGGACTACTAGCTCACTTATGTAAAGTCGGTGCGGCAAGTGATAACATGTGTAGGGCATGCGGGGAAGATGATGAGACGTTGGAGCATTTCCTTTGTCATTGCCTGGCTTTCGCGTCCAACAGATACCGCCACTTAGGTGGAGACACAATATCAGACATGAACCAACTTACGGAAGTGGTATTGAAAACAATTAAGGATTTTGCAAGTAGCACGGAATTCCTAACTTAAAATTTTCTTTTTAGAGGTTACTTTCTAGTTTTTAGAGCGCACACCAAGCCGATTACTGGCTTAGGTGTATGTCCATAGTGGCATGGGGCGGATTAATATCTGCACCCTCTGTTCGACCTAACCTAACCATATCAGGCTAAAGACCGATTTGCACTGTACTTGGCACAGTTTTTGGAAGTCATAACGAAACACCGCATGCAAAATTTCAGCCATATCGGACAAAAATTTCAGCTTCCAGAGGCTCAAGAAGTCAAATCGGGAAATCAGCTGAAATGGGAGGTATATCAGGTTATAGACTGATTTGCACTGTACTTGGCGCAGTGGTTGGAAATCAAAACGGAACACCGCATACAAAATTTCAGCCAAATCGGATGAAAGTTGAGGTTTCCAGGGGCTCAAGAAGTCAAATCGGGAGATCGGTTTATATGGGAGCTATATCAGATTAAAAACCGATTTGGGCCGTACTTGTCGCAGTTGTTGAAAATCAAAACGGAACACCGCATCCAAATTTCAACCAAATCGGACAAAAATTGTGGCTACCAGGACCTTAAGAAGTCAAATTGGGAGATCGGTTTACATGGGAGCTATATCAGTTTAAAAACCGATTTGGGCCGTACTTGGCGCACTTGTTGGAAATCATAATGGAACAATGCATGCAAATCCAAATCGGACAAAATATTGCGGCTTCCAGAGGCTCAAGAAGTCAAATCGGGCAATCGGTTTATATGGGGGCCATATCAGGTTCTTGACCGATTTGGGCCATACTTGGCATTTATTATTAGCCAAACCGCGCCAGCTCCGCTGCGCATTTTTTGATTTTTAAGGGTGGGGACATACGCTCTGAATATGGATAACGAATTCGTGCCACTGTAGTTCATGTCCGCTTACGCCTACGTTCGAATCCTGGCGAGAACATCCAAAAAAATTTAAAGCGGTTGTTATCCTTTCTTAACGCTGGCGAAATTTACGAGGTACCATGCATGGTCATGTCAATTCTCCCCAATGAAGTGTCGCACTGCGACAACGCCGTTTGAACTTGGCTTCCAAAAAAAGGTCCCTTATCTATGAGTTTAAACTTGAATCGGAAATTACTCATTGATGTGTGAGAAGTTTGCCCCTGCTCGGTTCATGGGCAAAATTTTACTCTACTTCCAAATGCCTTTCTTTCAAGTCTCATATTATCATTTTGGTAAATATTGGGTTTCCCAAAAAGTAATTGCGGATTTTTTAAAAGAAAGTAAATGCATTTTTAATAAAACTTAAAATGAACTTTAATCAAATATACTTTTTTTACACTTTTTTTCTAAAGCAAGCTAAAAGTAACAGCTGATAACTGACAGAAGAAAGAATGCAAATACAGAGTCACAAGCTGTGAAAAAATTTGTCAACGCCGACTATATGAAAAATCCGCAATTACTTTTTGGGCAACCCAATATTTCCTGTTTACGGGGTATTTGGGTGGTGGGATGGCCACCCAGACACTTGGCCTTTAAAGTAAATACAATCTAGTGCAAATCGGACCGAAATTGGGGCTTATAAGGACTCAAAAAGTCAAATCGGGAGATCGGTTTATATGGGAGCTATATCAGACCGATTTGAACCGTACTTGGCACAGTTTTTGGAAGTTAAAAAGGAACACCACTTGTAAGTTCTCAAGAAGTCAAATCGGGAGAACGGGTTATATGGGAGCTAATCCTAATCTGAGACGATATGACCCATTTGCAATCCTCGACGAGCTACATCAATAGTTAGTATCTGTGGTAGCGGCTCAAGAAGTCAAATCGGCAGATCGGTTTATATGGGAGCTATATCCTAATCTGAGACGATATGACCCATTTGTAATCCTCGACAACCTACATCAATAGTTAGTATCTGTGCTAGCGGCTAGCTTTATGCGTTCGACCGCTATCGTGATTTCGACAGACGGACGGATGGACATGGCTAATTCGACTCAGAACGTCAAGACGATCAAGAATATATATATATACTTTATGTAAGACCCCATAAAGTATATATATATTCTTGATCGACGAATATTTGGAGGTGTTACAAACGGAATGACTAGATTAGTATACTCCAATCCTATGGTGGTGGGTATAAAAAAATCTTCAATATTTTCCCTTCAGAGAAAAGTTAACATAGATGTCATTCAATTTAGTTCTAGAGTAAAAAAGATAACGAAATTAGCTTTTATATGAATGTTTATCAAAATTTTATCTTTGAAAAAAAAATTTCATTATAATATTGTCTTTAAAGAATTTGTTTGTTTTTAGTGAAAATTTCACTGAAATTTAGCTTCGACGAAATATATTAGATTTCCCCTTTGGAGAACATTTTTAAACTTTAAATTTGTTGTTGAATTTATACAAAATCAATCTATGCACAACGTACGTTTTTCGATAGATACCAAATCTATCGAAAAATGTTTTGAACTAATAAATAAAAAATCATTGACCACTCAACATCACCGAAGGTATAAAGGACAACCTTATAGTAACCATCCTGCAAATGTTGGGGAAATCCCTTTTGGGTAAAAACACAATTGTCCATTGTGTAATTTCTCTTCTCTAGCGGTGGCACAAAATCCCCATCGAACAACGGCAAATTCGAACAATCCTTTAATGTTTCCATCAATGCATTCTTGTAGAAATCGTTCATAAAACCAAAAATATGCTGCCTTTGTAAAGTGAAGGGTATGGGCTTATAATCGCCGTTTATGCTGTCACTTCGGTACGTTTTTATTTCTATCTATTATAGTATGAGAGATAAAAAATTAGAAAAAAAAAGATCAACAAATCGAGATCCCATTTACCTCATTGGAATCACCTTCTACTACGTCATAATTGAAAAAAATCGTTCCTGCACATGCATAAACTCCACGACTGACTCGTGTCGCATTCAATTCATAGAACAGCAGTAAATCTGCATCAGAGGTATAATGATCAATTGAGACAAGCTCGTATTCCCACGTATGCTAGAATTAATATGAAAATGATTCGAATCATTTCGCCACATAGCAATATCACCATTTAGTTACCTGGCCATATTGGGATATTACAATGCCAATGCAAAAATTAAGTATCAAAACTTGTATTTGACAGTTTCTGAGCAATTTCATTTCAACAACGGAATTTTTTAATTTGAATGAGTTTGAATTATGAAATTTCAATTTATATCAGTTGGCAATTTCTAATTTGTTAAAATCATGATATCCATACAACAAGGCAATTAGTGACACGTAGTTATGAAATAAATTCCATTACAAGCATGTACATGAATTGTATTTGATTACAATCAAACTATCAACATTTGGATTAGGAAACCAAGCAAATGCTGATATAAACATGTAACCAATGTATTTAATTTCGACGGTACAAACTTTGGTTATGATAGCCATGTTTATCAAAATCAGATCCGATCTGAACATAATTACGAACAAGTAAAAGCGAGTCAAGTTAGGTCGAGCCGAATCATACATACCCTCCACCATGCATCGCATTTGTGAAGTTTTATCTTAAAAGGTAGATGGGCAAAAAATATGTAAGAACTAGCTGAACCTGGCCCGCTCCGCTGCGTGTTCATTAGCAACCTTTTTGGGAGGGGTTTTGGAGTCCCATATTGCCATGACTTCCCCCTTCTGATAACAACAAATTATAAACCCTATTCCTCTTTCCAGACCTTATTCGTAATCTCTCCCCAATACCCCTCATTTGAGTCCTACATTGTCATTATAGTCCAAAATGCCTATTTGAGTCGGAGCGGCCCCCTAGATTCCAGAACGCAATGTTTATTATCAAATTAGTACTCTACTCCCTAATACCTATCATTTAAGTCCCATATTGTCCCAATCGGTCCACTTTTTATTTTTGGGTGGTGCTTTTGGGGTAAGGGGGAGAGTCCGCCCTCCTACGATATCAAGAAATTCTATAGCCTACTGCTCCTTCCTGAACATATTCCTAATCTACTCCTTAACGCCTCTCATTTGAGTCCCATATTGTCCCGATCGGTCCACTTTTTTTGCGTGGTGCTTTTGGGGTAAGGGGAGAGTCCGCCCCCTTACGATATCAACAAATTCTATTGTCTATTGCTTCTTCCAGACCATATTCGACCGACTTCTCCCTAATAACGTTCATTTGAGTCCTATATTGTCCCGATCGGTCCACTTTTATTTTTGGATGGTGCTTTTGGAGTAATCCTCTCCCTTACGATTTCAACAAATTATGTAGCCTATTGCTGCTTTTATACTTGTAATCTACTCCCTAATACCTTTCATTTGAGGCTCATATTGTCCCGATCGGTCAACTTTTATTTTTTATTTTTGCGTAGTGCTTTTGGGGTAAGGAGAAGGGTCTGCCTCCTTAGGATATCAAAAAATTATATAGCCTGTTGCTTCTACCAGTCCATATTCAAAATCTACTCCCTAATACCCTTCATTTGGGTCCTTTATTGCCATTATCGTACAATATGCTCATTTGAGGGGGTTTTGGGATCGGGGCGGCCACCTGGACCCATCTTTTAATATCAAGTTAGCATTCTCCTCTCAAATACCTATCATTTGAGTCCCAAATTTTCCCGAAAGATCTACTTTTGTTATTGGGTGGTGTTTTTGGAGTAAGGGGGAGGGTCCGCCCCCTTCCGATATCAAACAAGTAAAAAGGCGTTAGGTTCGGCCGGGCCTAATTTCGGATACCCACTACCTCGGGTATATGTGTGAACCACCTTTCGTCATAATCCGGTGAAACATGCATAATTTATGCCGCCATAGCAGCTATATCGAAATATGACCCGATTTGAAACAAATTCGGCACCGACATTGAGTGGTCTAATAAGTACAAGTCATATTTCGATTTTGTAGAACCAAATTTTGGTCTTTTTGGTAGCAATATCTAAATATAGACCGATCTGAACCATATACGACACGGATGACGAAAAGCCTACCATAAGTCACTGTCCCAAATTTCGGGAAATTGGACAATAAGCGACTTTTATGAGCCCAAAACCTTAAATCGAGAGATCGGTCTATATGGCAGCTATATCCAACACTGAACCGATCTGGGCCAAATTGCAGATAGATGCCGAAGAGCCTAATACAATTCACTGTCAAAAAAATTGGGCGAAATCGGACAATAAATGCGAATTTTATGGGCCCATGATCGCAAATCGTGAGATCGGTCTATATGGCAGCAATATCCAAATCTGGACCAAATTGAAGATGGATGTTGAAGGGCCTAACAAAATTCACTGTCCCAAATTTCGGCGAAATCGGACAATAAATGCGCCTTTTATGGGTCCAAGACCTTAAATCCAAAGACCGGTCTATATGGCAGCTATATCCACAGCTGGACCGATCGGAGCCAAATTGAAGAATGATGTCGAGAGACCTAACACAACTCACTATTCCAATTTTCAGCAAAATCGGATACAAAATTTGGCTTTTATTGGCCTAGGAACTTAAATCGACGGATCGGTCTCTATGGCAGCTACATCGAAATCTGAACCGATCTGCGCCGAATTGAAGAAATATGCCGAGTGGCCTAACACAGCTCACTGTCCCAAATTTCGGCGACATCGGACAATAAATGCACCTGTTATAGATTTAAAACCTTAAATTGAAAGATCGGTCTATATGGCAGCTATATCCAAATCTGAACGGATCTGGACCAAATTGGAGAATGATGTCGAAGGGCCTAACACCCAAATTTCGGCGAAATCGGACAATAAATGTGCCTTTTATGGGCCCAAGACCTTAAATTGAAAGATCGGTCTATATGGCAGCTATATCCAAATCTGAACCGATCTGAGCCAAATTGGAGAAGGATGGCGAAGGGCCTAACACAACTCACTGTCCCAAATTTCGGCGACATCGGACAATAAATGCACCTGTTATAGGTTTAAAACCTTAAATTGAAAGATCGGTCTGAAAGATCTGAACGGATCTGCGCCAAATTGGAGAAGGATGTCGAAGGGCCTAACACCCAAATTTCGGCGAAATCGGACAATAAATGTGCCTTTTATGGGCCCAAGACCTTAAATTGAAAGATCGGTCTATATGGCAGCTATATCCAAATCTGAACCGATCTGAGCCAAATTGGAGAAGGATGGCGAAGGGCCTAACACAACTCACTGCCCCGAATTTCGGCAAAATCGGACTACAAATGCACCTTTTTAGGACCCAAGACCTCTAATCGAGAGATTGGTCCATATGGCAACTATATCGAAATTTGGACCGATGGGAGCCAAATTGCAGAAATATGTCGAGTGGCATACCATAGCTCACTGTCCTAAATTTCGGTGACATCGGACAATAAATGCACCTCCTATAGGTTTAAAACCTTAAATCAAAAGATCGGTCTATATGGCAACTATATCCAAATCTGAACCGATCAAGGCCAAATTGAAGAAGGATGTCGAGTGACCTTACACAACTAACTGTCAACTCATTTCAGCAAATCGGAAAATAAATGCGGCTTTTACGCGCCTAATGCAAAAAATTGCAAAATTTGCTAATGAACATTCCACTAAGGAACAGGGGCAATTTCTCACATATCAATGAGTACAGTCCGATTCAAGTTTAAGCTCAATGATAAGGGGCCTCCTTTTTATAGCCGAGTCCGAACGGCGAGCCGCAGCCCGACACCTTTTTGGAGAGAAGTTTTACATGGCATATTACCTCACAAATGTCGCCAGCATTAGGAGGGGAAAACCACCTGAGAATTTTTTTTTTTTATGGTCTCGCCAGGATTCGAACCCAGGCGTTCAGCGTCGTGGGCGGACATGCTAACCTCTGCGCTACGGTGGCCTCCCTTTTTACGCGCCTAAGACCCTTAATAGGCGAATCGGTCTATATGGGGGCTATATCACGATATAATTCGATATAGCCCATCTTCGAACATAGCCTGCTTATGAACAAAAACAGAATCTGTGCAAAGTTTCAGCCCAATATCTCTATTTTGAACGACTGTAGCGTGATTTCAACAGCCAGACGGACGGACATGGCTAGATCGTCTTAGATTTTTAAGACGATCAAGAATGAATATACTTTATAGGGTCGGAAAAGGATATTTCGATGTGTTGCAAACGGAATGACAAAATGAATATACCCCCTTCCTTAGGTGGTGGGTATAAAAAATATGCGAAAACCACTTCTAAATTTGTTTTTATACCCACGATCTTAGGATGGGGTTATACAAATCTAGTGATTCCGTTTGTAACACTTTGAAATATTGATCTAAGACCCCATATAGTATAGATATTCTTGATCGTCTCGACGTCTGAGTCGAACTAGTCATGTCCGTCCGTCCGTCGAATTCACCATAGCGGTCGAACGCGTAAAGCTAGCCGCTTGAAATTTTGCACATATACCTAATATTGATGTAGGTCATGCCGCAAATGGGCCCTATCGGTTCAGATTTACATATAGCTCTCATATAAAGCGATCTTCCGATTTATTTCCGAGTTATTTTTTTTTTTTTTGGTGTGCCCCTCCCAGCGGACAAATACCTTGAGATAACCAACTCTGAAAATATTTTCACGCCAGGATTCGAACCCATTCGTTCAGCATCATAAGCGGATACTCTAACCACTAAACTACGGTGTCCTCATCCTTCTACTCTTGACCTAAAACAATAAGAAGTAACTGGGCAGAATTCGAAACCAATATCTTTATTCATTTCGACCGCTATCGTTATTTCGACAGACGGGCGGACGGACATGGCTAGATCGACTGAGCATGTCAAGACGATCATCATCCTATGGTGGTGAGTATAAAAAAAATCTCTTGAAAAGTTTTAAATTCTTTATTTACAAATTTCTTTAAATTCAATTTCTTAGAATATCATTCTGCACCCACTACCTATTCGAATATGGGGTAAAATGAAAAAGAATCATTTAAATATCCGGTTCGACTTTAGCAATAACAGTGATTCCCCAATCACATTCCCCAGTTCCGTACAAAACGACTTTGTAGAATCCTGTCGCCACGTGATCGGCAAAACCGTCGCGGGTAAATTGACATTGTGTTAGCGTATAGAGTTTCTTTTCTATAGGAGGAGTAATTTTGTCCTTGAAAACGGGCAAATCGGAGCAATCTTTAAGGGTATCCATTAACATGTCCTTGTAGTAACCGTTAAAGGCATCGTATACATGTTGGCGAGTCATTTTAAAAGGGATGGGTTTATACTCTTCTACACCATCGCTACTGCGATATACTAGGGCTTCGACCTGAGGAAAACATTAATGTTTTTTTTGGAAATAAGCTTCTCAGCCATACTTGATAGCACTACCTGATTGTTATCGCCCTCAACGACGTCTGTTTTTAAGTCAAATGCTCCCGAAATGGCATAAACTCCACGTGAGACTCGTTCTACTGCCAACTCCAAATCAATTATATTGGGGTCAGATGTTGTTGTTTCAACAGACTGAATTTCAAACGTCCATGTTTTCTATTAAAAGAAAGAAAAAATAAGCTCAAAAGTCTTGGCACTATTGATTCTTAAGTGTCCAAAAACGATCATCACCCTTCTGCCGTATGAATTCGTCCCTATTGCCAGCAGTGCAATTTGGAAACCGAAAATCCAGCAAAACTTGGAATAAGGGCACATCGTGCTAATTTTTTCGCAACGAAGGCAAACTGTCAACACTCTTTCAGAGAATGGCTATGAAACTAACCCCAACACAAATCACAAATGGGTCTTTTATGGCCATCGTCATTGAGCGTTTTATGAACGTTCTGTTGCAATGTGATATCATCTACAATACATGGGATGCTCTTGTTTGCTTACTACTAGAACAAATGTTAAATATTCTAAATGACATGTGTCTACACAAAATAGATGATTTTTATATAATAGAATGTCAACAACTTACATACATGATCGCAATTTTTTGCACAAAAAAAAAAAAGAACTATTGGGTTGCCCAAAAAGTAATTGCGGATTTTTTAAAAGAAAGTAAATGCATTTTTAATAAAACTTAGAATGAACTTTAATCAAATATACTTTTTTACACTTTTTTTCTAAAGCAAGCTAAAAGTAACAGCTGATAACTGACAGAAGAAAGAATGCAATTACAGAGTCACAAGCTGTGAAAAAATTTGACTATACGAAAAATCCGCAATTACTGTGAAATTAAGAATGCAAAAGTTTATAAAACATTAATTTTTCATCAAAAATGATGTTAGCTGGACGGGGCCCGCTCCGCTGCTCCTTTTTTCACTCTCTTATAGACCTATAATGGCATGTTTGGGGGTGCTGTTGCGGCTTTCAGATATATCGCCCCAATGTGGTTATCATATTGGGGCTCTTTTCCCAAATTTCTTTCATATGGGACTTATATTGCGATGGTCGGTATATATTTCCGGTATGGGGGTGTTTTTTGGGGGGTGAGCTGGACCCCCATGTATCAAATTCGTGCTCTAGTCCCAAATACCTTTCATTTGAGCCCCATATTGTCATTATGGGTCTATGTTTCCATTAAGCGGGCTTTGGCGAGGGGGCGGCCCCTCTAGATATCCCACCCTAAATAAGGATACCAAATTTCTGTTTTTGAGTTATTAAAAACAAACTAAATTTCGCTTAAATCGCCCCCACCCATTTCCGTAATCTAGAATTGTTGAAAAAAGGATAAGGGGAGAGTCCGCCCATTAAAGTTTGGATGTTAGATCTACTTCATTCTCCTGGTTTTGGTGATGGATTGGAGTAGCCAAACCCTTTGCCCCGAAAGTGGATATCAGATTCATACTCTACCCCCAAAAGCCACATTTGAGCTACATATTGTTAGAGTCGGGACACGTATATGTGTAGATCAGGGGGGATTTATGAGATGAGTCGTCCCTACTACACCTGGCCATAAAACAGATATCAGATTTTAGCCCCTTTTTGCCATAATCCCCAAATATGTCTAGTTTGAAGAGTATATATAGGGTGGGGCGGCCACCCACGCACTTAGCCCAGAAAAATATCACCATCGTGCTCTACAGGTTAATTAGTTTTATATGAGCCTTAATTGCAATAGGTATAGGGGGAGTTTATGGGGTGGGTAGTCTCACCCTTGGCCTCAAAATTGGATATCAAATTCGTTTCCCACTATCAAATAACTTTTTTGGAGCCCCTTATAAATAAAATAAATAGTAGACAAACATGGCCGGTTTGAAGGGTGTTTAGGGGTAAACAAGTAAGAGCGTGCAAAGTTCGGCCGAGCCGAATCTTATATACTCTCCACCATGGATCGCATCTGTCGAGTTCTTTGCGCAGTATCTCTTTTTAGGCAAACAAAGAATAATGAATATGGACGGAGGAGGAGCTATTGGGTTGCCCAAAAAGTAATTGCGGATTTTTTAGAAGAAAGTAAATGCATTTTTAATAAAACTTAGAATGAACTTTAATCAAATATACTTTTTGTCAACGCCGACTATATGAAAAATCCGCAATTACTTTTTGGGCAACCCAATATATCAAGTTATAGTCCGATTCGGGGCTCAAGATGCAAAATCGGGAGATCGGTTTATATGGGAGCTGTGTCAAGCTATAGATCGATTCAGACCATATTGCACACGTATGTTGAAGGCCATGAGAGAAGCCGTTGTACAAAATTTGTGCCAAATCGGATGAGTATTGCGCTCTCTGGAGGCTCAAGAACTCAAGATACCAGTTCGGTTTATATGGCAGCTATACCAGGGTATGGATCAATTTAGACCAGACTTTGCATAAATGTTGGAAGTGATATCAAAACACCTCATGCAAAATTACAGCCAAATTGGATAGAAATTACGCCTTCTAAAAGCTCAAGAAGTCAAGACCCAAGATCGGTTTATATGACAACTATATTAGGTTAAGATTCGGCCCGGCCGAACTTGGCACGCTTTTACTTGTTAATATTCATAATAATCATATTCGTACTCTACACTCGAATACCTTTCATTGGAGTCCCATATGGTTCCGATCGGTCTACTTTGATTTTTGGAAGTTTTGGGCTTGAGACGGCTCCCTAGATACTTGGATCCAATTTTTAATATTGTAACCATACTCTACTCCCAAATATCTTTAATATGTGTCCTATATCGTCCCGATCGGTTCAGTTTTTATTTTGGGCGGTACTCTTGGTACGACGCCCTAGATACTTGCATACAATTTTTGACACCATATTTGTTTTCTACTCCCGAAAACTTTTCATTTGAGTCCCATATTTTCACTATCGGCCTACTTTGATTTGTTCTCTTGGGGTGGTTTTGAACTTGGTACGGCTCGCTAGGTACTTGGAGCTAATATTAATTATCGTATTCGTACTCTACACCCAAACACCTTTCATTTGAGCCCTATATTGTCCCGATCAGTCCACTTCTGACTTTGGGCGGTTTAGCGCCAGGGGCGGCCTCTTTGGTACTAGGACCCAATTTCAAATACCATATTCGTATTTAACTCCCAAATACCTTTAATTTGATACCCATATTGTCCGTTCGGGTGGGTTTTGGGATGGGGTGTCCCTCCAGGTCATTTGACCCCAAAATTTTATACAAATTTCATGTTTTTGGGGTACCATAAGGTGGCATACAAAATTTCGTTTAATCGGTGCACCCATCTCCGAAAACCTTTCATTTAAGTCCCATATTGCCACGATCGGTTCACTTGGATTTTTGGTGGTACCTTTGGGATGCTTTGGACTTGGTACGGCACGCTAGGTACTTGGACCCAATATTAATTATCATATTCGAACTCTACTCCCAAATACCTTTCATATGAGTCCTATATTGTCCCGCTCAGTCCACTTTTGATTTTGGGCGCTACTTTTGGGGCGGTTTAGGGCCTGGGGCGGCCTGTTAGGTACTTGGACACAATTTTCAATACCATATTCGTATTTAGCTCCCAAATACCTTTCATTTGATACCCATATTGTCCCATTCGGTAAACATGTCCGTTCGGGTGAGTTTTGGAATAGGGCACCCCCCAGGTTATTGGACCCCAACATTTAATAAAAATTTCATGTTTTTGGGGTACCACACAAAATTTCCCATAAATCGTTGCACCCATCTCCCAGATCTTTTGTTTTTGAAAATTAGGGTAAGGGGGAGGGTTCGTCCCCTCTTCCAATATCAAAAATTTTAGTACCCTTTTTTCACCGAGGGCTCAAACAATACCACCTGTGGAAGTTTAGTGAAAATCGGTGCACACGTTTTTGAGTCCATACGTAACAAACAAAGCGCATCAATTTAATTTTTATATAATAGAAGATTTATCTAGAACAGCGGTGTAAACTTTTCCCAGCGTAGCTGGCTTAAAAAAACCGGAAACAGTCAATGTTAATTCCTATGTGTTATTTATTCGATGGAAAGACAACATGTGAAAACAGTGAGCATATGATCAACTATGAACACTCTGTTCTACCTCTCTCTCTTTCTCCTACTTCTTCTTTCTTCGGGTTGGCGTTGCTATTCATATGATTAATATCCCCCAATAGATGGCGCTGAATTTGTTGTGAGTGGTGCTCGCTGTTGATTCAATCCATGGTGGTGGGTTCCCAAGATTTGGCACGGCGGAAATAAATAATTTTTTACTTCTTTTTTTAAGACAATGCAAAGAAAAAATTGGGAACGATTTTCCAAAAATTTTAAGAAAAAAATCCAAACTTTTTATCTTTCTTTAATTGATTTTTTTCTCTTTTTTAAAAGTGTCCTATTGGGTGGTCCTCCCTGACACTTATGGTGTCATTTTAATGTGAAGTTCGTACTCTTCTCCTAAATACCTTTCATTTGATACCCATATGGTCCCATTCGGTAAACATGTCCGTTCGGGTGGGTTTTGAGATGGGCCGTCCCCCCCCCCCCCCCCCCCCCCAGGTTAGTTGACCCCATTTTATTATTTTATACAAATTTCGTGTCTTTGGAGTACCATAAGGTGGCATACAAAGTTTCGCTTAAATCAGTTCACCCATCTCCGAGACCAGCCTTTTTTCAAAATGAGGGCATGGGGGAGGGTCCGCCTCCCCTTCAGATATCAATAAGATAATGTAAAGAAAAAAGAAAAAAAGATTTTCCAAAATTTTGAAGAAAAAAAATCCACAATTTGTATCTTTCTTTAATTGATTCGCGCGGAAACGCATTATTTACCCATTTTTGATCATGGCCCATAATAATTGCTTTTTCCATTTGTTATTTCCTTTCATTTCAGTCAAATTTACATATAATTGAAAAAGAGAAAAGTGGAATAATAAAGCGACAAAATATCCACTCACTGCATAACCATCATCAAAACCATCACTACCGGCAACAACAGCAACGGTACACAACACTCCATCAAAGTTTAATTTTGAACGTTTGTTGGTTGGTTGCCACACACAGATATAGAGGACACAAAAAACGGCCAATATGCGTCGCTCCTCATTTACACCCGTTTTTAATATCAGCACGCAGGAGCCTCTCATTGTGGTCGAGGAGACCAATCCCACAGATGATGATGGCGATGAGCTATTGGGTGCCGTTGGTGGCGGCAGTGGCACAGAGGCAGGTGGCTCAAATGCTGCCAAAAGGACAAACAGCGATGACTCGGAACCAGAATCCCCCAAAAATCCCTATCTGCTATGCCCTTTGCCTGACATGCAACAAAGACGTAAACACTCATTGCCATCATTGCAGATTACCGAAGGTATTACCGCCAGTCAGGTGAGACGTCTGTCCGATGTGGGCGGCGAAACAGGCGGTCTCAGCCCGCACGATGTGGAATTTCTGACAACACTATCACAATCACAATGTGGCACATCGGCCGGAGGACGAAGACACTCTGTAGTGACCATTTCTGCTGTGGCACCCACACTATTTGGCCGTAACCGTCGCGAATCCATATCCGGTGCACTCTACAGGTAAGTAAAGACCAAAAAAACGAAACAAAACAAAAACGGATGCAAAATGCTTTTATAATTACTCGACCATGAATGTGTTTATCCACGGTGTGTTGTGCAGTGGCTGGGAAATGCTTCAGTTGTTGTTTTTGAGAGTCTCACAAAAAAGACAGCAGAAATGTTCAGTAATTAGTGAATCTCCTAAATGGTAATAGAATGAATTTGCCACTTTTTTTTTTGGGAGGGGGGGCAGAGGACGCATGCCAAGCAAATTAATTAGAGAAATAATTTAATTTAAGCTATGGCATGGTGTTGACATGAAGTGACTATATTAAGTACCAAATGGCTTAAAACGCAATAGCTGTTTGCTTTAGAAGTTTTCAAATTAATTAAGGGGGCTTAAGCAAAGGGATTAAGAGTATTAAAATGTTCTATTTGGGTGAAACGGCAAATAAACTTTTGGCTTACACCTTATTTAGTGTTTAGAGAAAATTTCATAGAAAATTTGTCGACTGGTAAGCTGGTTATGCCGATGTAAGCAGAATATATCTTCCTAAGACAGGGAATAAGGGAATAAAATAGTAACCGTTGAGTGGAGCGTTTTCATTTCGCTCCTCAAAAAATATCTACAACCCCAAATTGGACTACCCATAACTCAACAAGTAAAAAGGCGTTAAGTTCGGCCGGGCCGAACTTTGGATACCCACCACCTCGGGTATATATGTAAACCACCTTTCATCAAAATTCGGTGAAAATTTCATACCTTATACTCATATACCTCATACCGATCTGAACTATATACGACACGGATGTCGAAAAGCCGAACATAAGTCACTGTGTCAAATTTCAGTGAAATCGGATTATAAATGCGCCTTTTATGGGGCCAAGACTTTAAATCGAGATATCGGTCTACATGGCAGCTATTTCCAAATCTGGACCGATTTGGGCCGAGTTGCATAAACATGTCGAAGAGCCTAACACTAAGCACTGTCCCAAATTTCGGCGAAATCGGACAATAAATGCCTCTTTTATGGGCCCTAAACCCTAAATCCAGAGATCGGTCTATATGGCAGCTATATTCAAATCTGGACCGATCTGGGCAAATATGAAGAAGGACGTCGAAGAGCCTAACCAAACTCACTGTCTCAAATTTCAGCGACATCGGACAATAAATGCGTCTTTTATGGCCCCAAAACCTAAAACCTAGATATCGGTCTATATGGCAGCTATATCCAAATCTGGACCGATCTGTTCGATATTGCAGAAGTATATCAAGGGGCTTAACTTAACTCACTGTTCCAAATTTCGGGGACATCGGGCAATAAATGAGCATTTTATGGGCCCAAAACCATAAATCAAGAAATCGGTCTATATGGCAGCTATATCCAAATTTGAGCCGATCTGGACCAAATTGAAGAAATACGTCAAAAGGCCTAACACATCTCACTGTCCCAAATTTCAGCAAAATCGGATAATGAATGTGGCTATTATGGGCCTTACACCATAAATCGGAGGATCGATCTATATGGCAGCTATATCCAAATCTGGACCGATCTGAGCCAAATTAATGAAGGATGTCGATGGGCCTTACACAATTCACTGCCCCGAATTTCATCAAAATCGGATAATAAATGTGGCTTTTGTGGGCCTAAGACCCTAAACCGGAGGATCGGTCTATATGGCAGCTATATCCAAATCTGAACCGATCTGGACCAAATTAAAGAAACATGTCAAAGGGTCTAAGACAACTCACTGTCCCAAATTTCAGCGAAATCGGACCATAAATGTGGCTTTTATGGGCCTTAGACCCTAAATCGGAGGATCGGTCTATATGGCAGCTATATCCAAATCTGGACCGATCTGGGCCAAATTGACAAAGGATGTCGGAGGGCCTAACACAACTCACTGTCCCAAATTTCAACAAAATCGGATAATAAATGTGGCTTTTATGGGCCTAAGACCCTAAATCGCCGGATCGGTCTATATGGGGGCTATATCAAGATATAGTCCGATAACCTGCTTATGGACAAAAAAAGAATCTGTGCAAAATTTCAGCTCAATATCTCTATTTTTAAAGACTGTAGCGTGATTTCAACAGACAGACGGACGGACATGGCTAGATCGTCTTAGATTTTTACGCTGATCAAGAATATATATATACTTTATAGGGTCGGAAATGGATATTTCGATGTGTTGCAAACGGAATGACAAAATGAATATACCCCCATCCTTCGGTGGTGGGTATAAAAATGTTACAGCCTTTCAGCAGTAGGCTCAAAAGGGACTCCAAAGACCCAACAGCTGCAGTGGTGGCATCAAACCGTAACATGTTGTCCGCACCTATAGGTGTGGGTGCCTTGACACCTGTAGTCGAGAGTAATGCTTCAAGCGCACAACCAGTCTTCAGACTAACGAATGGGCAAGAGACGGATAGACCAGAGAGATGCATAGTTAGTGCCCTGGCTTTAAGTAAAGGTGGTGTTTCCGATTCGAAGCCACCAAAGCTCAGAGGTAAGCTTGTCGCCCATGTGACGCTGAATGCCAGGGTTAAAAATCGGGTACCTGGGAGAAAGGCAAAACAGACAGAAAATGCAGTACTAATAGTGTGCCATGTGAACTCTAGCCACATTTCATGGGGAAGTATCTGCATTAATAAGCGGGGCAAAGCCCTGGCAGAATTCTTGAATACTGACGAACAGATAACACTTTATATAGTACCACCGGTAACTTTGTCAAAAGGATAAGGAAAACTGCAGAAAATTCGGAAAACTACTCAGAAGATAGTTTAGATTTTCCAAGCCTAGGAAATAATGATGACAACTGTTCTAGATATCCGACCCATAGATATACAGATAAAGTGTGAGGCAGCCACTGCGGCTATGAGACTTAAGGCAATGAGAGAATGGATAGAGGATAGGAGCAGGTCATACCACCGCGGCGGTCGCGGCAGACGAGGCGAGGACCGGAAACCAGGATGGAATAGAAGAGGTTTCCGATCGGATACCTGGGATGAAACTTGAGGTTGAGTGCGATGCACTGCTGCCAGCGGCACAGTCATGGATTAACAGAACTCTGGTATTGCCATCTGGGAGATCATGATATACATGAATGGATCGAAGCAAGAAGACAGAGTGGGCCTGGGGTTCTACATTGAGAATGAAATCTGTTTTCGACTGTCTGACCATAATACGATCCTGCAGGCAGAGATCCGGGAGGACACGGAATGTGCGAGAGGTGGTGTGACATGTGAACATCTTTACGGACAGTAGCGGAGTAAGGGGAATGAAAATGCAAACGATTTGGCAGTGAAGACCAGAGGACCGGCGTCAACGAAGTCCCCGTTATGGGCATGGGCGACGAACAAAAATCCTATGGCTAGATCCGGATCGTGAGAAGGCGATGCTATTACTGAAAGGAAGTAAGAAGGAGATCAGTATGGCGTTCGGTAGCATAAGGACAGCTAGAGGACAGAGTGGGCCTATATTGAAAACCCAGGGAATGAGATCTGTTTTCGAATATCTGACCATAATACGATCCTGCTGGCAGAGATCCGGAGGACAGGAAATGCACGAGAGGTGGTGTGGCATGTGAGCATCTTTACGGACAGTAGCGGAATAAGGGGGAATGAAAATGCAGACGATTTTGGCAGTGAAGCTCAGAGGACTGCCGTCAACAAAGTCCCAGTAAAGAGCATGGGCGACGAACAAAAATCCTATGGCTAGATTCGCATCGTGAGTAGAGGAGCCTATTACTGAAAGGAAATAAGAAGGAGATCAGTATGGCGTTCGGTAGCATAAGGACAGCTAGAGGACAGAGTGGGTCTACATTGAAAATCCAGGGAATGAGATCTGTTTTCGACTATCTGACCATAAACGATCCTGCTGGCAGAGATCCGGAGGACAGGGAATGCGCGAGAGGTGGTGTGGCATGTGAACATCTTAACGGACAGTAGCGGAGTAAGGGGGAATGAAAATGCAGACGATTTGGCAGTGAAGACCAGAGAACTGCCGTCAATAAACTCGGTTAGACGAAGTCCCAATTAAGGGCATGGGCGACGAACAAAAATCCTATGGCTAGATCCGGATCGTGAGAAGACGAGCCTATTACTGAAAGGAAGTAAGAAGGAGATCAGTATGGCGCTTGGTAGCATAACGAGACACATAGAACTACAAGCTCACTTATGCAAAATCGGTGCGACGAGTGATAGTTTGTGTACGGCATGTGGGAAAGATGATGAGACGTTGGAGCATTCCCTATGTCATTGCCCAGCATACGCGACTAACAGACAGCGGCATTTAGGTGCAGACACAATACCAGACATGAACCAATATAGGGGCGTAGTATGGCAAACAATTAGGGATTTTGAAAGTAGCACAGAATTCCTGACTTTTCGAGGTTGCTTTTTTTAGTATTTAGAGCGCATAACAAGCCGATTATGGTTTAGAGATATGTCTAAATTGGCATGGGGCGGATTAATATCCGCACTAACCTATTTCAACCAAATCGGATAGTAATTGCATACTCAAGAGGCTTAGAAGTCAAGATCCGAGATCGGTATGAGTATATATGGCACTTATGTCAGGTTATGAACCTATTTACACCATGCTTGGCACAGTTTCGGAAGTCAAAACAAAACACTTCATGCAATGATAACTACGCCCTCTAGATGCCCAAGAAGTCAAGTTGCGAGGTCAGTTTATATGGCAGCTATATCAGGTTAAAAACCGATTTGGACCGTACTTGGCACAGTTGTTGAAAGTCGTACTAGAACACCATGTGCAAAATTTTAGTTAAATCGGACAAAAAAGGGACTTCCAGAGACTCCAAATGTGAAATCGTGGGATCGGTTTATATGGCAGCGATATCATGCTATAGACCGGTTTAGACCGTACTTGACACAGTTGTTGAAAGCCATTACAGAAGACTTCGTACAAAATTTTTGTCAAATCCGACAAAACTGACGGCTGTCAGAGGCTCAAAATGTCAAATCATATCGGTTTATATGGGAACTATATCCAAAACTCGTCATTTCCACTGACGGACGGACATGGCTAGATCTAATTAAAATGACAAGAAGATCCAGAATATATATACATTCATGGTTAGCAGTATCAAATAACGGTTTGAATATCATTATTAGTGCCTATGATTCCATTCGTATAAAAAATGCATATTGTCGCCACCACGCATCATTTCAAAACCACAGCATTCAACAGCATTCGTAGAAAGAGAACATGACTAGAGAAGGGCGATGGGTAAATACCCAAAACGTATTTACCCGGTGCATAGGGTAAATACCCGGGTATTTACCCATTTATACCCAAAAGCTGTGTTTTTATAATTTTGCAGATATCCATCTTGGGTATAAAAACTTTTTTCAAAAAAAAATTTTCCTGATTTCGTATTCTTTGTATATAAACCTGATCTTCTGATCTCATAAAATCGGATTTTAGTTACATAAACCGATCTCCAGACTTGAGGCAACGAATTGGTAATTTTCATCCGATTTCGATGAAATTTGGCACAGTGAGTTCTGTTAGACCCCTATAAATTTCTGTGAAGTGCGGTTCTGATCGGACTGTATTTGGATACAGCTGCCCTTAGACCGACCACCCGATCTTACGATATAGACTATTGAGTCCATAAAAGATCCATTTATTACCCGAATTCGATAAAATTTGGCACAGTGTGTTCTGGTAGACCCCTACCCATTCCTGTCAAATGTGGTACAGATCGGACCATATTTGGATATAGCTGCCATATATAAAGAGTGATTTGTTAAGAGCTTGATAACTTTTTTTTTTAAAAAAACGCATAAAATTTGCAAAATCTCATCGGTTCTTTATTTGAAACGTTAGATTGGTTCATGACATTTACTTTTGAAGATAATTTCATTTAAATGTTAACCGCGGCTGCGTCTTAGGTGGTCCATTCGGAAAGTCCAATTTTGGGCAACTTTTTCGAGCATTTCGGCCGGAATAGCCCGAATTTCTTCGGAAATGTTGTCTTCCAAAGCTGGAATAGTTGCTGGCTTATTTCTGTAGACTTTAGACTTGACGTAGCCCCACAAAAAATAGTCTAAAGGCGTCAAATCGCATGATCTTGGTGGCCAACTTACCGGTCCATTTCTTGAGATGAATTGTTCTCCGAAGTTTTCCCTCAAAATGGCCATAGAATCGCGAGCTGTGTGGCATGTAGCGCCATCTTGTTGAAACCACATGTCAACCAAGTTCAGTTCTTCCATTTTTGGCAACAAAAAGTTTGTTAGCATCGAACGATAGCGATCGCCATTCACCGTAACGTTGCGTCCAACAGCATCTTTGAAAAAATACGGTCCAATGATTCCACCAGCGTACAAACCACACCAAACAGTGCATTTTTCGGGATGCATGGGCAGTTCTTGAACGGCTTCTGGTTGCTCTTCACTCCAAATGCGGCAATTTTGCTTATTTACGTAGCCATTCAACCAGAAATGAGCCTCATCGCTGAACAAAATTTGTCGATAAAAAAGCGGATTTTCTGCCAACTTTTCTAGGGCCCATTCACTGAAAATTCGACGTTGTGGCAGATCGTTCGGCTTCAGTTCTTGCACGAGCTGTATTTTATACGGTTTTACACCAAGATCTTTGCGTAAAATCTTCCATGTGGTCGAATAACACAAACCCAATTGCTGCGAACGGCGACGAATCGACATTTCACGGTCTTCAGCAACACTCTCAGAAACAGACGCAATATTCTCTTCTGTACGCACTGTACGCATTCGTGTGGTTGGTTTAATGTCCAATAAAGTAAACTGAGTGCGAAACTTGGTCACAATCGCATTAATTGTTTGCTCACTTGGTCGATTATGTAGACCATAAATCGGACGTAAAGCGCGAAACACATTTCGAACCGAACACTGATTTTGGTAATAAAATTCAATGATTTGCAAGCGTTGCTCGTTAGTAAGTCTATTCATGATGAAATGTCAAAGCATACTGAGCATCTTTCTCTTTGACACCATGTCTGAAATCCCACGTGATCTGTCAAATACTAATGCATGAAAATCCTAACCTCAAAAAAATCACCCTTCACCTATCTCCTGATATTGTGTAATGAGCCTATAAAAGGAGCTTTTTTCATTCTATTTCGATGAAATTTGGCGCAGCGAGTTCCGGTACCCCTCTAAACCTTTTTGTTGAATATCGTCCAGATCGGACCATATTTGGATATAGCTGCCATATAGACCGATCTCCCAAAATAGAGTAATGAGCTCATAAAACGAGCATCTTTCATAAGATTTTGATGAAATTTTAAACAGTGAGTTTTGGTAGACTTCAATATGTGGTTGTTGAATATCGTTCAGATCGAAACATATTTGAATATAGCTGCCATATAAACCGATCTCCCGATATAGGGTATTGAGACCATAAAAGATCCATTTATTACCCGAATTCGATGAAATTTGACACAGTGTGTTCTTTTAGACCCCTACCCATTTCTGTCAAATGTGGTACAGACCGGACCATATTTGAATACAGCTGCCTATAAAAGAAGCATTTCTCATTTTATTTCGATGAAATTTGGCACAGCGAGTTCCGGTACCCCTCTAAATCTTTTTGTTGAATATCGTCCAGATCGGACTATATTTGAATATAGCTGACATATATACCTTCAAATATATAGTATTGAGCCCCTAAAACGAGCATTTTTAATTCGATTTTGATGAAACTAAGAAGTTAAGTATTTTA
Source organism: Stomoxys calcitrans (assembly GCF_963082655.1). NCBI lineage: Eukaryota > Metazoa > Arthropoda > Insecta > Diptera > Muscidae > Stomoxys > Stomoxys calcitrans. The sequence goes on from NC_081555.1 coordinate 137,372,373, forward strand.
AGGTATCCTTTGGCTGAAATTTTGCTTCAAATGTTTTTTTTTATAATTTTCACTAGACATGATATGTACGGTCCAAATCAGTAGATAACCTGATATAGTTCGCATATAAACTGATGTCCAGGTTTGAATTCTTGAGCTCCTGAAAGCCGCCATTGAAGTCCGATTGAGCTAAAATCTTGCACAAAGTTTTATGTTACGACTTCCAACAATCGTATCATGTATGGCCCGAATCGTTTTATAACATGATATAGCTCACACACAAACCGATCTCGCGATTTGACTTCTTGAACCCCCAGAAGCCTCAGTTGTTGTCTGATTGAACAGAAATTTTGCACGAGATGTTTTGTTAATACTTACAACAACCGTGTCAAATATGGTTTAAATCGGTATTTAACCTGAGATAGCTCCCATACAAGCCGATCTCCCGATTTGACATCTTGAGCCGATTTGGCAGAAATTTTCCACATAGCGTTTTGTTATAATTTTCAAAATCCATGCTAAGTATTGTTCAAATCAGTCTATAACCTGGTATAATTCCCAACCAACCGATCCCCCAATTAGCCGTCTTCGATCCCTAGAAGCTTACAATTTTTGCCTGATTTGTAGAAATTTGGCATGTAGATATTTTAAGCAGAAACCCAAGGTTCAGCCCGACCAAACTTAGCACTTTTTTACTTGTTCAGTAATTACTTTGGTATCTATAATTTGAAAAAAGCTACCAAAAATTGATTCCAGTCTACCAACCTACCAAGAGAATAAAAACCTACCAATTTTGGTACGAACTACCAAAAATGGCAACACTGCTCATGATATGTGAGAAGTTCGCCTCCTTTTACTTAATGGAATGTGCATGGGCAAATTTGCATTTGCAACAACTGTGCCAAGTTCAAGCGGTCAATAACCTGATATAGCCCCATATAAATCGATCTCCCGCTTTTACTTCTTGAGCTCCTGGAAGCCGCAATTGTTATCCGATTTGGTCTAAGCCGGCCATTAACCTGATATAGCTTCCATATAAACTGATTTCCCGATTTGTCTTCTAGTGCCCCTAGAAACTTAAATTTGTTCCTGATTTTGGTACGTAAAATACCCTATATCTTCAACTGAGTTCATTTGATGAATTATTTTGCATAATCCATAGGGATTGACTCCCATGATTTGCCCTGATCATATGATTACATGTTATAATCCAATTTTAAATTAATAATGATTGTAATTTGATCCACCTTTTTCTGTTTTAATTTTTTTACAGCGGCAGCCGTAGGGGTAGTATCGTTCAAGGTCCCCCCTTGACAGACCATAGGGGTAGCATACATAATCTACAGCTTGATGTTATGGATGGCATTGTACACGCCCGTAAATCGCGTTCTGGCAGCGGTGTTTGGCAGGCTCCCATACTAAAAGAAACCGAAAGCAATGTTCCCGTACAGACATAAATTAATCGCTTCATCCCTCCCAGTTAATCCTCCCATCCATCCATCCCTCAGTGTCTCTTTCTCACTTACTGCGAAGAAGCCTTCTTCATATTTTCACCCAACAACAACAACAACAACAGCGAGTGTAATGAAAAGAAAATGGCACTCAAGGCAAAGAATATTATTTACAGTTATTAAATTATAAGAACAAGAGAACAAAAAAAAACACAAGAGAAGACGACTACATTTTAGGTTTTAATTTTTATTGCATTATCGTTGAAATGTTCCAATACATGTGTGCCAAATTAACAAAGTCGAAAGTCGAGGGTGGCTCGCTCACGTTGCCCGCCCTCTCACGAAATGGATGAATGCGACAGCCATCAAATAACGAATATTGAAACTAAAGCCCATGGCATTAAGGGAGAAACCCTAATGTAATAGATGTTAATTTAGTTTAAAGGAAACGGAAATTGACCATGTTTCCTACATCTGCCTTCGGTTTATTATCTCTCCTCTGTGTGTCTCAGTGTGTGTTTGACTTTGACAAAAGCCATTTTCGACATTTTTTACAGAACGGAAGCGGTAAGTAAATTTTATTTACTTTTCTCCTTTTTTTCCCAAACTTTTTCTTGTGACTTTCACAAAGGGTGTTTTTTTTGGTTTAACCATCCTAATGCATTATGTGGGAATTCTTGGTAAATATGATATGCAACCAACATCCTTTGATGTTCTTGCGCTAATGCGTTTGGGGTTTATCTATTTTTATACAGCACCATTAAGCAGAGTACAAAGTTAGTTAAATGCATTGGTTGTTATAGCAATACATAAAATGAAATAACAATTTAAAAGGTTAACATATCTCTGGTATAGAAAGTTTATGGACAATTTCGGGGAAAATAAAAATTCATAGTCCTCTCCATAAATTCGTTAAATTGTTTGAAATAGCTTAAAGTAGAACAATTCTTGACCATTTGGATTTTTCAAGCCGATAAAACTCTGTCTGTCCGTTCCTCAGGCGAAATCTCAATATTGGTTGCCCAAAAAGTAATTGCGGATTATTTAAAAGAAAGTAAATGCATTTTTAATGAAACTTAGAATGAACTTTAATCAAATCTACTTTTTTACACTTTTTTTCTAAAGCAAGCTAAAAGTAACAGCTGATAACTGACAGAAGAAAGAATGCAATTACAGAGTCACAAGCTGTGAAAATATTTGTCAACGCCGACTATATGAAAAATCCGCAATTACTTTTTGGGCAACCCAATAGTTTTCGAACAATATTCCACTTAAAATTTGGCACGAATACTTTATACATAGGTGATTGAGGATAATACTTCATAGAAATGTAACTTTTAAAGAAATTTGGTAAAAATTTTAAATTTGGAAAATATTTCATGAAATTTTATCGTCTTTTACTTTTTATACCCACCACCAAAGAATGGGGTCATATTCATTTTGACACTCCATTTGCAACACTTCGAAATTTCCATTTCCGAACCTATATCTTCTTAAATATAAGAATCAATGTGTGTCAATCAATTGGCAGAACCGATTTTCATGAAATTTTCACTGCATAATGACCCTGTGGTGAAAATAGGGTACTACATTTTTTGATATCTGAAGGGGGAGCGGACCCTCCCCCTTACCCGAATTTTCAGAAACGTCAGATCTCAGAGATGGGTGGTGCGATTTAAGCGAAATTTTGTGTGCTCTCTTATAGTAACCTACAAACAAAAATTTGGTATCCAAATTTCGGATGGGGTACCTAGGGGGGGAGCGCCCCACCCCCAAAACCTACCAAATATATATATATATACACCAATCACGACAATATGGGACTCAAATGAAAGGTATTTTAGATCACAAAACGTATCTGATAACCAACTGTCGGACCAAGTGTTTGGGGGACCACTCCAAACCCAAAAACACCCCTAAATCGGACATATTTACCGACCATGGCAATATGGGACTCAAATGAAAGGTATTTGCGAATAAAATACGAAGCTGATATCCAAATGTGGAACAAAGTTTCTGGGAGTGCTTCCCTTCCCCAAAACACCCCCAAATACCTACAATGACAATATGGGACTCAAATAAAAGGTATTAGAGTGTATAATACGAATCTGATATCCAAATGTGGAACCAAGTGTTTGGGAGGTGGGGGGCCACCCTAACCTACATACCCCCAAACTGGACATATTTGTGAATTATGGCAAAAAGGAGCTCAAATCTGATATCGGTTTTATGGCTAAGTGTTTCAGGGAAGCCTCACCTCATAAACTCCCCCTAAACCACCCATATATACCGACCATAGCATTATGTAACTCAAATGTGGTTTTTACAAGAAGGATATGAATCTGATATGCACTTTTGGGACAAAGGGTTTGGCCACTTCAATCCACCACAAAAACCATGACAATGAAGTAGATCTAACATCCAAACTTTGATGGGCGGACCCTCCCCATACCCTTTTTTCTAAAATGCCAGGTCTCGGAGATAAGTGAGGCAATTTAAACGAAATTTAGTTTGTTTATAATAATCCAAAAAAAGAAATTTGGTATTCTTATTTAGGAGCGGATATCTAAGGGGGCCGCGCCACCTCCAAGACCCGCCAAATGGAAGTATAAAACAAAAAGAGCACGAATCTGATATATAGGCGTCCACCTCACCTCCAAAAATACTCCCATACCGGAGGTAGGTAAACCTCAGCAATATAAGGCTTAAATGAAGGGTGTTTGGGAATAGAGCACGAAAATAATATCCACATTGGGGCGAAATATCTGAAAGGCCGTATCAGTACCCCAAAACAAGACATATTCCCTGACCATGCCAGTATAGAGCTCAGATAAATGAAGATAGTGAAAGAAGGCGCAGCGGAGCGGGCCCTGTCCAGCTAGTGGTATATATATTCTTGATCGTCGTAAAAATCTAAGACGATCTAGCCATGTCCGTCCGTCTGTCTGTTGAAATCACGCTACAGTCTTTAAAAATAAAGATATTGAGCTGAAACTTTGCACAGATTTGTTTTGTCCATAGGCAGGTTAAGTTCGAAGACGAACTATATCGGAATATATCCTGATATAGCCCCCATATAGACCAATATGTCGATTAAGGTCTTAGGCCCATAAAAGCCACATTTATTGTTAGATTTTGCTGAAATTTAAAACAGTGAGATGTGTTATTCCACTCGACTTCCCTCTTCAGATTGGACCAGATCGATTCAGAATTGGAAACAGCTGCCATATTGACCTACCGATCACTGCCATATTGACCGACCGATCTCTCGATTTAAGGTCTTGAGCCCATGAAAGGCGCATTTACTGTCCGATTTAGCCATAACTTGGGACGGTGAGTCGTGTTAGGCCCTTCGACATTCATCTTCAATTTGGTTCAGATCGGTCCAGATTTGGATATAGCTGCCATATAGACCGATCTCTCGATTAAATGTTTTGTTTCCATAAAAGGCGCATTTATTGTCCGATGTCGCCAAAATTTGGGACTGTGAGATATGTTAGGCCCCCAACATCTTTCTGCAATATGGCACAGATCGATCCTGATTTTTATATAGCTGCCATATCTCGATTGAAGGTCTTGGGCCCATATAAGGTGCATTTTTTGTATGATTTCGCTGAAATTTGTGGTAGGCCCTTCGACATATTTTTTTTTCAATTTGGCCTAGATCGGTACAGATTTGGAAATAGCTGCCATATATACCGATCTCTCGACTTAAGGTCATGGGCTCATAAGAGGCGCATTTTTTGTCCGATTTCGCTGAAGTTTAGGACAGTGAGTTTTATTAGACCCTTCGATATCCTTTTTGAAGATGGCCCAGATCGGTCCAGAGCTGGTTATAGCTGCCATATAGACCGATATTTCGATTAAAGTCTTGGCCCCATAAAAGGCGCATTTATTACCCGATATCGTAGAAATTTTACACAGTGTCTTTTGTTAGGCTTTACGTTATCCGTGTCCTATATGGTTCAGATTGGTCCAAATCAGAATATATTTGGCATACCTGCTATGGTTGCATAAATAATGCATTTTTCACAGGATTATGACGAAAGGTGTTTCACATAAATACCCAACATGGCCGAACTTTGGATACCGCACTAAATTCAGCTGTATCGAACTTTGGATACCCACCACCATGGTTAAATTTATAACCCTATTTTATTACAACCCTTCTATACCATTGTATAGCAGTGGATTACGAGCGTCGTCTTCGTCGCCTTTGGTTTCCTCGTCGTGACCCGTACGGCAGTATACGCAACAGCAGCATCTCAGCCCCAATATTGCCGGGCGAATGCCGGCAATGGAATTGTCGAGGTCTCCGAGGCAAGTTCGACGAAATCGTAGATTTTATGAGTCGGAAGAACATATTGGTTGCAGTGACCCAGGAGACGAAACTGACCAACACCTGCAGCCTGCACAGTTATCACGGACAAAATTTACTACATAAAGATAGCTTAAGCAGTGGAGGAAGGGGATTGGCCATCGTGATACACCATTCTGAACGGTATAGGTCCATTTCGCCTGCGCCAGGCGCTAGTGGACACATTCGTACATAGAATGTTTGAGGATAGCAGTCAAGTCCGGTACCGCCGTGATAGAGCTATATAACTTGTCTATACCGCGGATAAGTAGTTGTGTCCCAGATAATGCTCAAGCCTAGGAGCCTGCCATAAGTGGCCTACTGTTTGGCCATAACCGCCTGCTTCTAGGTGACTTTCATGCGCATCAAACTTCATGGCATTCTCCCCAAGGTAGCGACCTGCGGGGCAAAGCCTTGGCAGAGCAGATTGAAGGCTCTAAGTTCTGGATAAGGAGGAGGTGCAGCAGGATGAGTGTCGCGTCCTGGCACACCGTCTCTTTTTTTGGGATCAGACCACCTCCCCATAATACTCACTATAGAGCCACCAACTGACTTCATAACTTCTGAGCGCCGGACGTTTATCAATCAGAAGAAGGCCGATTGGGTCAGCTTCAGAGAGTACACCAATCGCCGATTCAGTGAGCTGACAAATTGAAAATTTGCCCAAAAACATTCCATTAAGGAACAGGGGCAAACTTCTCAAATATATGAATGAGTTCTGTCCGATTCAAGTTTAAGCTTAATGATAAGATCCCTCCTTTATATATCTTAGTCCAAACGGCGTGTTGTAGTGCTACACCTTTTCGTGGAGAAGTTTTAAAAAACTTCAATGAGCTGACACCCCCTCAAATATGCTGGTTGCGGATAGGAAATTTTGAGATGTTATTAATGCAGCAGCTGCTCGCCTTATACCAGTCAGTCGAATATGGCCGCACTTGCCATATTCGACCCTATTCCCCGGCACAGACAGCGGTACTCGCTGATGAGCGTGACGGGATTCATTGAACGGACCCCTTTATACCAGCCAGTCGAATATCGCAAGTGCGGCCCTATTCCCCGGCACAGACAGCGGTACTCGCTGATGAGCGTGACGGGATTCATTGAACGGATCCCCACTAAAAAAAATTGTCTTAATTTTAAAGATTCTTGATTCAATGGAATCTAAATAAAATAAGGTTTTGTAAAAAAAAATTGGAAAATCGTACCAGAAGTGGCAGAAATTGTACGTTTAGTGCCGCAATTGGTACTATTTGGTACTTTCTTTGTAAATTGAACTGAAGCCCAGAATTTTGGAATTTAGGTACGCTATTGCAACCTTAATTGGGTGACTGTAAGAGTGTTTGGAATTTTGTACTTAGGTACTAGAAAAAGTACCAAAAAGGTACGAAATTGGTAATTTTGTCCAGGTGGATGGAAAGAGATAGAATTTTTAAATTTGACTTAAAAGACATCTGGCGCCAAAGAATGAGGGTGAAAAGAAAGAATGGAAAAATAATACTGGTAACGGGAAAAAACGTACGTTTAGTACCGCAATCGGTACCATTTGGTACTTTTTTTGCATATGAAGCTAGAGGTGTGAAATTTGACACGTAGGTACAACTAGGAAATATATGATGAGTGACTAAATGATCTATTCAAAATTTGAACACTTTGGTACCAAAACAGATGGAGCTAGAGGTCTGAAATCCGGCATGCAGGTATAACTGGGGAAAATAAGATGGGTGATAATTATTTTTCACAATTCGTAATTTTTGTACCAAAATTGGTTTCATTTTGTACTTTCTGTTCAGATGGAGCTTGAGGTCTGAAATATGGCATGTAGGTACAACAAAAAAATATATGATGGGCGACTAAATGATTTTTTCACAATTCGAACATTTTGGTACCAAAATTGGTACCATTTTGTACTTTCTGTTCAGATGGAGCTTGAGGTCTGAAATTTGGCATGTAGGTACAACAAAGAAATATATGATGGGCGACTAAATGATTTTTTCACAATTCGAACATTTTGGTACCAAAGTTGGTGTTATTTGGCACTTTCTTTATAGAGGTGTGAACTAGAGGTGTGAAATTTGGCATGCAGGTACAACTAGGAATATGATGGGTGACTATAATTTTTTACATTTCGTACATTTTGGTACCAAAACTGGTACCTTTTTATACGTTCTGTTCAGATGGAGCTTGAGGTCTGAAATTTGGCATGTAGGTACAACAAAGAAATATATGATGGGCGACTAAATGATTTTTTCACATTCGAACATTTTGGTACCAAAGTTGGTGTTATTTGGCACTTTCTTTATAGAGGTGTGAACTAGAGGTGTGAAATTTGGCATGCAGGTACAACTAGGAATATGATGGGTGACTATAATTTTTTACATTTCGTACATTTTAGTACCAAAACTTGTACCTTTTTATACGTTCTGTTCAGATGGAGCTTGAGGTCTGAAATTTGGCATGTAGGTACAACAAAGAAATATATGATGGGCGACTAAATGATTTTTTCACAATTCGAACATTTTGGTACCAAAATTGGTACTATTTGGTTCTTTCTTTATAGTTGGTACTAGCGGTCTGAAATTTGGCATGCAGGTTGGTCAAGCAACTAGGAAAATATAATGGGTGACTATTATTTTTTTTACAATATGTACATTTTGGTACCAAAATTGGTACCATTTTGTACATTCTGCTCAGATGGAGCGTGAGAACTGAAATTTGGCATGCAGGTACAACTAGGAAAAATATGATGGGTGCCTATTATTTTTTACAATTCGTACATTTTGGTACAAAAATTAGTACCATTATGTACTTTCTGCTCAGATGGAGCTTGAGATCTGAAATTTGGCATGCAGGTACAAGTAAGAAATATATAATGGATGGCTAAATGGTCTATTTACCATTCGCAAATTTTGGTACCAAAATTGGTACTTTCTTTATAAATGGAGCTAGAAGTCTGAAATATGGCACGTAGGTACAACTAACAAATATATGATGGGTGGCTAAATGATATATTTACCATTCGCACATTTTGGTACCAAAATTGATTCTATCTTTACACGTGAAGCTAGAGGTCTGAAATTTGGCGTGCAGATACAACTAGGAAAAATATAATGTGTGACTAAATAATCTTTTCAAAACTCGTACATTTTGGTACCATTTGGTACTTTCTTTACAGATAAAACTTGAGATGTGAAATTTAGTATGTAGGCAAAACTTATAAATATATGATGGGTGATTTATCGCATTTCGTACATTTTAGTACTAAAAAGTGCAAAATAGTTCGAAATAGCTTATCTACGCCAACAGCGAACTGGGACTGCTAAAATTAAACAATTTGACAAACATTATCGCAGTCAAATACGTCATGTGGAAGAAAGATACAAGTGCACCTTGACTATAAATTTTGGGTGATGATTAGACTTAGGTACTAAAATGTACATTTAGGTACTAAAATGTACATTTAGGTACTAAAATGTACATTTAGGTACTAAAACGTACATTTAGGTACATAATGCCATGGGCAGGTTTAAGACCGAGTCATCTTGTCAAGCTAACCTAACATAAACTAAGCTACATGTTTTATTGTTAATTGAATTTTTTCTTTCTCTTTCAGCTCTCACAACCATTTATGGATAATAACAGATATACAGTTTTTCAATTTATCTTTGTTGTAGTTTTTTAATCATTGTTTGTATATTTTTTTTCTTAAGGAATTGATAAGTAATTTATTTGGAGAGTAAGCATTTGAAAATGTAATGACATTAGAAATACATTTAAGAAACTTAAAATAGAAATAGAGAGAAAACAAAAATCTAAAAGCATTACATGTTTAGACACACTACATGAATGTTGAAATAGAATTAGAAAGAACATTGAATGCATAAAAGTATAACATCTAAGTGTAAGTTAAAACAAAAATCCTAAACAAATTTTATTAGTATTCAAGTCAGACAAAAAGATGAAAAAGAAACAGAAACTAAAAACTAAAAAAGGTATTACTATTTACAAAATAAAGGTAACATTTAAAAACAAAGATAAATTAAGAGCAATATTTTAAAGAAAAAAGAAACATAGAAACTAAACACTAATACGATTACGAGTACAACCTGTAACAATTAAAAAACTACATGTTTGAGCTATAAGATACATTTATAAAGAAACCAAAAACAAGAGTGCTGGAATATTTGCACACCCAAAACAAAAAAGAAAAACACAATAGCATAACAAAGCCATGTAAAATATTTTCAAATCTCATAAAAATTTAAAATTTAAAAAGAAGATATGAATGTTTAAATTATGCAGTTGCAATTGTGGGCATTACATTGTTATGGACCGGGAAATATTAAAAAGGTATCAAGGCCTAATTTTCTGTTGAAATAATAGTTAATGAATCGTTAACTCTTAAAATAACGTTAATAGTTCTCTGTTGTTGGGGTCCACCATAGAGCCGTGGTTAGCATATCGGCCTATGACGCTGAATGTCGGGTTTAGAATACTGGCGAGAACGTCAGACAAATATTTTCAGCGGTGGCTATCCCCTCCTGATGCTGGCGAGATTTTTTATATGCCATGTAGAGATGTCACTTAGGGGCACCCCTTTCGGACTCGGCTATAAAAAGAAGGTCCCTTATCATTGAGCTTAAACTGGAGGAGATTTGACGATACTTTCGTCAAATCATGTATATTTCGTCAAATCAAGTATCTTTCGATATTTTCCAAGGCTGTGATTGCTTCTTCCGATGACCGACCTATAAAATCGATGTCGTCGGCTTAGGCGAGTAAAATAAATTCTCTTATGAATAGTGTGCCATGCCTATTCATACCTGATTCTCGCACAATCTTCTTCAACAGGATGTCGATAAGATGTCTTCCTGTCTGAAACCTCGTTTTGTATTGAATGGTTCGAAAATATCCTTTCCTATTCTTGCAGAAATACCAAACTCACACATGGCTTGAAATATCTCTGAACGTTTATATATGTAGCAGTTACCAGATTTCCTTCTTTGTATCTGCGGGAGAATGTGGCTGTACCAAAGTCATCGGTTTGATGTTTAATTCCTTGACTTGCATGACATGTGGTTTTAGCAGGACGGCGCCACATGACTTATTGAAAGGAGAGTTCGGTGAACAGGTGAAGGGTTCACGTTCGGGACCAGTAAATTGGACTTTAGACTATTTTTGTGCGGTTATCTTAAAGCTCATTTCTATACAGACAAGCCCACTTCTATTGACACATTGAAGCATTTATTCGTGAGATACCGGCCGAAATGTTGGAAAGAGTATGCCAAAATTGGACTAAGTGGATGGATCATTTGAGGCGCACGATCACGATCAGCATTGCATGAAATAATCTTCAAAGATTGAATTATATGGACGGTAATATCGATACAAATAAAGATTTCATCCATTTTTCTGAATTTTATGTTTTTCTTGTTTCAAAAACTTTCATATAGCTCTTAAAAAATCACTCTTGCTGAAATATTGCGGATCAATTTAAGTCAAGCGGATGAAAATAGCGGCGATTGAAGCAAAACTTTTCGGCAACGTTGACATCGGCTCAGCTTCGATCACTGGCCCGGAGCATTGGTTATCCTCTTTTCATTAGCGAGATCAAGAAGCACGAACAGGGATGGATTCTAACTAAATACAAAATTTCCCATGAACATTCCATTAAGGAACAGGGGATACTTCTCTGAAATAAATAAGTGCTGCTGATTAAGGTTTAAGCTTAACCATAAGGGGTCTCCTTTTTTATGCCAAGTCCGAACGGAGTGACGCATTGCGATACCAATTGGCGGAGAAGTTTTAACATGGCAAAATATCTAACAAATGTATTTAGCATTTGTAAGGGGATAACCACCGCTGAAGTTGATGTTCTCGCTGGCATTCGAACCCAAGCGTTCGGCGACATAGGCGAACAAGATAACGTCTGCGTCGCGGCGGCCTCTAGAGTTAGATTCACTATTCAGTATATAGATCGGCGCTCATCAGCGAACCGAAGCGGACGCCTCGTTCCCCACCGCCCATGAGAGCCTGGAACCCAGTACCCCTTCCGCTTCTAACTAGTCTCAATCTTACATGACCAGTCAGCGCCGCCTAACATTCGACCAGAGCTGGAAAAATATCAATGGCCCTATCGACATTTTATTTTTTCTCTGCATATCGATAGATGTATTTTTCTTATCGACGCTATCGGCAAAGTACAATTTTTTGCAAAATTGAACTAAAAAAACGTTCCTACACTGAAGGAATCCTTTAAGATACATTGTGCCTATAGAGGGCGCAATTTTCATCCGATAGGATTGCATTAATATTGCTTCTATATAAATCGATCTCCTGATCTCATTTTTGTTTGAAATATAGGTGACGAGAAACTAACGATAGTATCGATACTATCGATATTTATTATTCAAAATATCGAAAATATAAAATAATGCTATTGTCGATAGTTTGCCAGCCTGTACTGAAAATCGAACACTTCATAAGCGTGATCAAGAGGCACAGGGGTGGATTCACTATTCAGTAGGTAGATCGAAAGGCGCTCATGAGCAGACCAATCTTGGTAAGCACATCGGGCGCCTCGTTCCCTGTTACCCATTATTGTCTGGAACCCCTTTCTCTTCTTCTAACCATTCTCAAACTTACAGGGTCCGTCAGCGCCGCCTGTCATTTCACTAGAACTGGAAAAATATCGATGTTGTTGATTTGTATCTTATGTCTGAATATCGATTGATATTTTTCCTATCGATACTATCAGCAAAGTTAAATTTTTTCCAAAATTTAACAAAAATAAACGATCCGAGACTGAATATATCCTATAAGATCAATTGCGCCTCTAGGGAGCTTAATTTTTTTTTTATTGATGTAGGATTGTAATTGGTACAAATCGGTTCAGTTTGGATATATCCCCCATATAAACTGATCCTCCGATATGATTTCTTCGGCCCCTAGGAACCTCAATTTTCATCCAATTTGGCTGAATATTGGAACAAAGACTTGTGTTATGACTTCCAACATCCATGCCAAGTGCGATCCTAGTCGGTCTACAAACTGACATAGCACCCTTATAAACCGATCCCCGAATTTGAATTCTTCAGTCCCTAGAAACCAAAATTTTCATCCGATTTGGCTGAAATTTGGAACAAGGACTTGTGTTATGATTTCCAACATCCATGCTAAGTATAATTCGAATCGGTTTATAAACTGGCATAGCCCCTATATAAACCTTTCCCCAGATTTGACTTCTTGAGCCCCAAGAAGCCTCAATTTTCATTCAATTAAGCTGTATTTTGGAGCAAAGACTGGTGTTATGACTTCCAACATCCATGCCAAGTACGATCCTAGTCTGATGCTATAAACGTATATAGGCTGGGTTCATTCGGCCTGTGCATTGATATTGCTTCTATAGAAATCGATCTCCTGATTTTTCATCGATACTATCGTCCTTATATGACGCCCATTAAGTCTCTTCTCCCGTTGAGTCCATCCCATTTAGATGCATCCGTGTATATTAGGGTGGGTTAATTTGAGTGGATCAAAGAAAAAAAAAACACCATACGGTTATCACAATTTTCGGCCAACATTTTTTTCACTATAGCGTAAGCATGCTGATACTACGTCTCTGGTATCTTTAAAACGAGGCCATCGCCTTGGGCTGGGAGTGGCTTGGTTTTTCCGCTTCCCAGAGTAGCCTCTCAACAACCTGTCGGCACATAGCCTAGCGAAACGAACGAAATTAACTAACCGCCCCATTTTCATGTCTTCAACCATGGATAATAGCCTGGAGAGATGTCGCACAGTGGGATAGAAGCGAAAAAAACTAGTAAAAATATGACGTGTGAGAACGGGTAGCGATATCTTTTTGTAATTTGAAATGGTTAGAGCAGAACTGTTAACGAGCTCGTGTGCAAAATGCCCTATGTTGTCCGGGCGCCTTTGACCCCAAAGTTGGTCACCTCGGTATTTCGAAAAGTTTTTGGGGCTGCCAAATCTTCTTTTCTCAAACCACTGATACATTCTTCTACTCCCATAACATTTCCATAGCCACAACTGCAATTTGCAATTTGGAATGGTCAGAGCAGAGCTGTTAACGAGCTCGTGTGCAATATGCCCTATGTTGTCCGGGCGACTTTGACCCCAAAGTTGGTCACCTCGGTATTTCGAAAAGTTTTTGGGGCTGCCAAATCTACTTTTCCCAAACCACTGATACATTCTTCTACTCCCATAACATTTCCATACCCACAACTGCAATTTGCTTAAGAATTTAGTTTTAAGTTTTCAAAAAAAAAAAAAAACGAAAATGAATTAAAACATGTTTTTTAATTAATGTCAAATGTAGAAATATCGCACAAAACCAAATATTTAAAAATAAAAAAAAATAATAGTATTAAGTATCTACCAAACCGCAAACCCAACCAAAGAAAATCAAATCCCCAAGTGACAGCAATCATTCATTGTAAATGTAATTAAATTAATGGAAACAAAACCAACCGATTTAAAAATCAAAAACAACTACATTAACTAAACCACCAAATGTAACTGGATACAAAAAATATCAACCAAAGATTACCCCATAGTTCTGTAAGAACAATTTTTGAAAATAATGAAAGTTAGGTAAAGATGAGGATGACATGTTAATTAAATCATGAAACATTCAATACAGGGTGTTTGGCATTCGTAAATGCCATGGCACAGGAACCAAAAACCACCACAACAACAACAACAAAAACCCCCCAAAACAACTAGACCCCAAGAACCTCTGGATTATATACATACATACATATAGAAATATGGAGAAAAAAAAATAATCATAAAATAAAAATCAACCAAACAAACACATACCTATATTGTATAGAAAATAATTGTACAAAATGACCATAACGATGAAGAAAATGAACACCAACATATAATACGTACTTGCTCATAAACAAGTGTGTATGCGTATGTACGCACATACATGCATACATACATAAGTGAATGTACTATACCACCCCATACTACTACAAGACACCATGCAACAACAACTACATTGATGATTATGATGCCCCCAGGAATAATTAGCAAAAATACACACACACACACACACACTCACTCACTCACTGACTCAAAAAAAAAAAGAGGAAAACAAAACAACAACAACATTTTCCAATTAAATGTTTAGCAAAGCCTTAAGAAAACAAGTAAAAACAAAATTATTCTTACTTCAGCCACGTAGAACGAAAAAAAAAACAAAAAATAATATAAAATAAAATTATGCATGCATACCTAATATTTTTACTTTTACACTGAAGTGATTACTTATTTATAACGTCCAGGCACAAGGATCGCATCCAATGAAACATCTTTGGCTGGACATTACTTGGATATGCATATGCACGCACTCATGCGTATTTTATGTGCCCAAGGATAAAACTGGTTGAAAAATTTATACACGCTGTGCCAATAAAGCACAGAGACTCGGCAATAAATTTATAATGTCGAGTAAGTAAGTAAGTTGACACAGTGGGGGAATTTTAAAAAAATAAAATAAAAAAAAAATTAAAAAATCCACTTAAACGGCCGTATTCACAAAACTTAACGCAGACTTGATACAGGTTTATTTGACACATTTCCTTTATAGGCCTATCGAATTAACCCATTTTACACTGAAAAATATGTTGCGAAATCATGCGCCAACGTTGCCACTATCACACACGGACGTTGTTGGAAGTATTGTCAACAAGCGTGGATGATTTTGTGAACACGCGTTGATGATTCATGCACTGACCGTTGTGAACAACATCCCCTTCGAAATGTGCATGCATACCAACCTTAAGATTAAATGACTCTTTAAAACCTTGAATGTGTATAGCCGGCCGGGGTGCAATGTGGTGAGGCGTTTCACTAACACACAATGGGATTGATGGAATACAGATCCGATACTCATCGGCACACAAAATCTTTAGATAGAGGTTGTCAGATTGTGAACGTCTGTGGACGTTTTGTTCAACATAACTGTTGTTGGTTTATAAATATTTATTGTTGACCTAATAACATCTGTGTGTAGATTTACTTTTATTAACGAATGTGGCCACTTTGTCAACGCCGTGCTCGATTTTTTCTATGGGTGTAAGGCCTCCTAAAGTATTGTGAATAGGACCGAAAAAATTTATATACAGTCTGTCAAATGAATTTACGTTCACATGGTTTATCCAACAAAAAACAATTAAAGATTCCCATATTGTAAAAAATCTTAATATGACTCTTTCTATGGGTTGCCCAAAAAGTAATTGCGGATTTTTCATATAGTCGCGTTGACAAATTTTTTCACAGCTTGTGACTCTGTAATTGCATTCTTTCTTCTGTCAGTTATCAGCTGTTACTTTCAGCTTGCTTTAGAAAAAAAGTGTAAAAAAGTATATTTGATTAAAGTTCATTCTAAGTTTTATTAAAAATGCATTTACTTTCTTTTAAAAAATCCGCAATTACTTTTTGGGCAACCAAATACATTGCTTTCCACAAAACGTATAACTAAAGTTCAGATACCACTTTTTTGCTTAGGACCATTGCAAACGTTTTATTTGCAAATTCAAATCATACGAGGGTTGTCTTTTATATTTTGGGATAGGACCACCCTTGTGTTGCAATCTGCCAACTGACGGCTCTATCGTTAAGCTTGACATTTTTGAGGTTAAACGTACTCAGAACGTTTTGACATACGAGCGTTATTTGTGTTGTTTACAGCAACTTCAAAGATTCACCTCGCCCAAAAATTGGAATTAGATTAGGTTGAAAAGAGGGTGCAGATATTAATCCGCCCCATGTCACTATTGACATACATCTAAGCCAATAATCGGCTTGTTGTGCACTCTAAAAAAGAAAATTTTTAAGTTACGAATTCCGTGCTACTTACAAAATCCATAATTGATTAATATGGGATTTGAATGAAAGGTTTTCGAGAGAAGATTACGAATATGGTATAAAAATTACGTCAAAGCAGTGGGGTGTTGCCCCACCTCCAACAACCCCCAAATGGGCATATAAGCCAACCATTAGGGGAAAGGTATTTGAGAATAGATTACGAATATGACATTAAAATTTGTGTTCTAGTACCTAGATGGCGCTTTACTTCCAAAAAACACCACAAAGAGGTAAATTGACTCATCTTTACTTTAATTGGCTAGAATAGAACATTTGTCCCATTAGCCGAACGTTGAAAAGCGTTCCAAGCTCCTTGGCCTTCTGCGCTTATTCTAAAATCTGTAACACCAAGTTTCAAGGTGTCTCCCACCATTTGATATTTCTTTGGACGTCTCGATTTGCATGTACCATCGTGTTTGCCTTCAATAGACTTCTTTTCTGGAGCTCTTTCATCCATTCTTCATCCTAGCCAACGCAGCCGTTGCATTTTGATACGTGTAACTATGCT